>NC_028455.1:27471626-27622735 GCF_000263155.2 Setaria italica | reverse complement strand
TCGGCTTGCGACGCTTCCTCCCTGCACGTGTGGATACCTTGGAGGTGTTGCGCCTGCAGCACTTGGACGAGCCATCGACGAGCCGCCGACGAGCCACGACGAGCCGACGACGAGCCGCGGCACCGGAGGCGATCTTGCTGTGCACGTGGACGAGCTGCTGAGGAGCTGCTGGACGTGATCGACTACGTACGACTACGTTGATCGACTACGTACGACTACGTGATCGTCTTCACTGCACCGACGCATATCTACATCTTCCGCACCAGTAGTGCGTCGAGTGGTAATCCCGTGATCCCTATACGGCAGTTCTTCCTGGTTATACGCGGTAGAAATTTTGATTTGCGCTAGCGTAGCCTACCTCGTATCCCTACAGTGGTATCAGAGCCTTAGCTGCTTAGTTTTGGATTCGGGATGTGTGCATATGGAGATATGCGAGTTCTCTGTTTGATCTATGTCCTGATTTCGTGCCCTTGCTGCAATGGTAGTGTAACGACATACTCCTACCGGTCGGTTTCCGCCATCGGAGTTAAGTGATACACGTAAACCCAGTTGCAGTGAGGGAAGATCAATATGATTGGTCGAATCGAGATCCAGGGTCATACGCCAGGCGCATTAGATGTGCTATAGTAGATGTGATCTACTGCCGGGGTCGGAATTTTGCCGTATGCGCATGCTTCGGTAAATCAGCCGTAACTTTTCGGTACGATCTCGGATCGGGGCGATTTCTATACGAAAATTGATCTACAGAAAAAGTTACACGTGAATTTCAACCGCTTCG
The DNA here is from genome assembly GCF_000263155.2 of Setaria italica. Classification (NCBI taxonomy): domain Eukaryota; kingdom Viridiplantae; phylum Streptophyta; class Magnoliopsida; order Poales; family Poaceae; genus Setaria; species Setaria italica. The sequence goes on along the minus strand of NC_028455.1, from coordinate 27,621,957 downwards.
CCGTTTTCGGCGAAATTAGATTTGCCAAATTCGGCTTGGAAGATGGAGTTTCGGGCCTCCCAAGTTTGGAACGTTAGGACGCCTAACTCTCTTTTGCAGGATGTATGTATATATCTTGTGATCAGTATGGCCCCCTTGTGTATGTGATGCATGTGTGTAACTAATTCGTGACCTGCGTGTCGCGCGTACGGCAACACGGCAGGAGCCATATGTGTTGTCACTTTATTGTAATTAATGGTCTGCGTACCAATCTGTGATGATCCAAGCAACTATGTAATCTTTATTACTAGATTCTTTACTAGCTATTAGGCGTAATAGCATGCTCTAGTTCTTGGAGGACTCATCACCAGGAGGATGGCGCACATGGAACATGGAGATGGAGATCACCATGGTGAACAGGTTCTATGGAGATGGAGATCACCATAAGAAAAACGGGCCATACTGTGTCACAACTGTGTGAATGCTATTCTGTTTTATGTTTTACTTTCTGCATGCTGTGATGTTAGAAGTAGAACGATCCCTCACAAAGTTTAAGTTAGTATGCCCTCCCAACTAAAACTTGCGCCGTCCCATGTCTTGTACAATTAGTGGTGGGTCTATGAAATTAGAGTGCCACTAGTTTTCCTTGACTAGACGGGTTTGTGTCGGACACTTACACGCATAAGGGTTGGTTAACTTAACGAGGTCATCTTAACGGTTAAGGACCTTGGGGCATAAAGGTTGGGCGCCGAGACATAGAGATGTCACCCAACAACAGGAGTCATATGTGATATGATTAGCAAAAGTTGCTTACCGACCTACCTCGTTTGCTAGCGGTGATGCTAAAGCTCACTAGTAGACTTGTTAGTTGTGGATCCTGAATCACTAAGTTTCAATAGAGGGATATTGATTTTAGTGGGAGTAGATTCTGTTAAAATAGTTTAATGTAATTTGCTCTATCATGGATACGTTTGTCTTAGTGTATTTTGCATTACGTTTGTTGTAGATTAAATGGCACCTAGCAACACCACCACATCTTTTGCTTTGCGTTCGGTCCTTGAGAAGGACAAGTTGAATGGAACAAACTACTCGGATTGGATCCGCAACCTGAGAATTGTTCTCAGGGCTGAGAAAAAGGAAGATGTTCTAGACAACCCACTACCAGAAGAACCTGCTGAGGATGCACCCGCCGCTGCTAAGAATGCTTACAAGAAAGCATGTGATGCCAACCTCGAAGTAAGCTGCCTTATGCTTGCTTGCATGGAACCCGAGCTGCAGATGCAGTTCGAAACAAACCATGAGGCGCACGATATGATCGTGGCGCTTAGAGACATGTTCCAAACACAGGCCAGGACTGAAAGGTTCAATGTGTCTAAGGCCTTTGTTGAGAGCAAGCTAGCAGAAGGCGCAGCAGTAGGACCACACGTAATCAAGATGGTTGGTTACACTCAACGGTTGGAGAAGCTAGGCTTCCCACTGGGCCAAGAGTTGGCCACTGATTTCATTCTTTCCTCTCTTCCGGCTAGCTATGGGAACTTCATCTCGAACTACCATATGCATGGGACGGAGAAGGGTCTGAATGAGCTGTGTGGTATGCTCAAGACAGCAGAGGCTGACATTAAGAAAAGCGCTAGTACCAGCCATGTGATGGCGATACAGAACAAGCCCAGCTTTAAGAAGAAGGGCAATTCTTGGAAGAAAAAGGGCAAGGCTGGAACGTCCAAGCCAAACCCACCGCCCAAGGCTAAAGCTGGACCTGGACCTGCTCCAGATAAAGAGTGCTTTTACTGTCATGAACTTGGTCACTGGAAGAGAAACTGCAAGCAGTACCTAGCTTCCTTGAAGAACGGCGGAAGTAAGAGTACTTCTACCTCAGGTACGCTTGTTGTTAATGTTATAGACAACATATTTCTCGCTGATACAGTTATTAATTCTTGGGTATTTGATACCGGATCGGTTGCTCATATTTGCAATTCGATGCAGGGAATGATAAGAAGTAGAAGCGTGGAAAGAGGAGAAGTTGATTTCCGCGTGGGCAATAATGCAAGAGTTGCTGCTTTGACCGTCGGGACGATGCAACTCCACCTCCCGTCAGGATTTATTATGGAGTTGAATAATTGTTATTTTGTTCCTAGTTTAAGTCGAAACATTTTATCTCCTTCATGTTTGATGAAGGATGGTTATTCATTTGCGAGTGAAAACAATGGTTGTGTGATCTCTAAGAATAATATGTTTATGGCTTTTGCACCCATTGTGAATGGATTGTTTGTTTTAAATCTTGATGGTTCACCTGTCTGTAATGTAAGTGCTAAAAGGCCTCGGCCTAATGATTTGAGTCCTACCTACTTGTGGCATTGTCGTTTGGGTCATATAAGTGATAAGCGCATGAAGAAGCTCCATTCTGATGGACTTCTAACTTCGTTTGATTTTGAATCATACGAGACATGCGAGGCTTGCTTGCTAGGCAAGATGACCAAGACGCCTTTCACAGGATTTCCTGAGAGAGCAGTAGACTTGTTGGAACTCGTACATAGTGATGTATGCGGACCAATGAGCACGACGGCTAGAGGAGGATTCCAATACTTCATAACTTTCACTGATGATTTTAGTAGATATGGCTATGTCTACTTGATGAGGCACAAGTCTGAAACCTTTGAAAAGTTCAAGGAATTTCAGAATGAAGTTGAAAATCAGCGTGGCAAGAAAATTAAGGCCTTACGATCTGATCGTGGAGGCGAGTATTTGAGCCACGAGTTTAGCAATCATCTAAAGAGTTGCGGAATTGTTTCACAACTTACGCCGCCTGGAACACCTCAGAGAAACGGTGTGTCCGAGCGACGTAATCGAACTTTGTTAGACATGGTTCGATCAATGATGAGCCAGTCGGACCTACCGTTGTCATTTTGGGGATACGCTCTAGAAACAGCAGCTTTCACACTTAATAGGGTACCATCTAAATCCGTAGTTAAGACACCATATGAGATGTGGACTGGAAAGGTTCCTAGTTTGTCTTTTCTAAAGATTTGGGGATGTGAAGTGTTTGTCAAGCGACTTCAGTCGGACAATATCACACCCAAGTCGGATAAGTGCATTTTCGTGGGATATCCAAAGGAAACTTTGGGATATTATTTCTACAACCGATCAGAAGGCAAAGTGTTTGTCGCTCGGAACGGGGTTTTCCTAGAGAAAGAGTTTCTCAAAGGAGAAAAGAGTGGAAAGACAGTGCATCTTGAAGAAGTTCAAGATGAGCCAATCGGGCAAGAATCAATGAGTGATGCTAACGTAGCAGAACAAGTTGAGATGCCCATGGCAAGAGAAGCACCGCAACAACCACGAAGGTCGGCAAGGCTCCGCGAAATGCGGGAAATATTATTGTTGGACAATGATGAGCCTGCGACATATGCAGAAGCAATGATGGACCCAGACTCCGAAAAATGGCAGAGTGCCATGCAATCCGAAATAGAGTCCATGGGAGACAATCAAGTTTGGAACTTGGTTGACCCGCCTGATGGTGTTAAAGCCATAGAGTGCAAGTGGATCTATAAGAAGAAAAAGGACATGGATGGAAATGTTCACATCTATAAAGCACGACTTGTCGCAAAAGGTTTTCGACAAGTTCAAGGAGTTGACTACGACGAGACCTTCTCGCCCGTAGTGATGCTTAAGTCCATTCGGATTATTCTAGCTATAGCTGCATATTTCGATTATGAGATATGGCAGATGTAATGCGGCGATTTCATCTCATTCGAGACTTCGTTAACCGGGGTGAGATCAAGATATGCAAAATACACACGGATCTGAACATTTCTGGAAAGGTATGCAAGCTTCAGAGATCCATTTATGGATTGAAGCAAGCATCTAGGAGTTGGAACATTCGTTTTGATGAAGTGGTCAAAGGGTTTGACTTCACCAAGAACGAAGAAGAGTCTTGTGTTTACAAGAAGGTTAGTGGGAGCTCTGTAGTATTTCTAATTTGTATATTGTGTTCATTGAATATCCATTAAAGGCTATTTGAATTGATTTGCAATTATGTGAATTGTATGTGAAACTCTTTACTTGTATGGTTATTCTAAAGTTGTCCCTAGTCGGAGTTCATGTGAGGACACACATGAATATTAGACTAGCACATGTATTAGTTGATGACTATGTTTCACAAGTCATGGACATGGAGATGTTGAACTAATAATGTGGACACATGTGGAGACATGTGTTAGGACTGACCCAACACGAGAAGTAGTTCTCTCTTTAAACAACATATACGCTTTGTCCTTAGACCTGAGATTGTCGTATGTATTCTAGATGTGGATTGACCTACTTAGGGGCTATCAAACGCTACGCCGTAACAGGGTAGTTATAAAGGTAGCTTTCGGGTTTGTCAAGAAGCATGCTATGAGACATGGTCAATCAAGAAGGGATTTGCCCCTCTCTGATTGAGAGTGATATCTCTGGGCCCCTCGAGTGATCGGATCTGAAAATGCATGGCCATGCTACGTACGGTTAAGAGTTAACCTACAAAGGGATTCCGAATCACAGGATCGAGAAAGAGCGGTCGGCTTGAAGCTAGACCAAATATCGTGAGGCAAAGGGAATAGCATGTATATTATGTTGTGATGGTTCGTCTGATATGATCTTCGTGTGCGTATAGGAGTTGGCACGTCTTGCTAGAGGCCGCTACCGACTATTGGGCCGAGTAGGAGTACTCGGGCCATGTCTATACGTATCCGAACCCAAAGGGTCGCACACTTAAGGGGCTGGAAGCCCAATTCGGATTTGATCCGAGTTGGATTAGGTTTAGGAGTACTAATGGGCCTCGGATCCAGAGGCCCATCAGGAACCCCTATAAATAGAGGGGTGGGGGCGCCCTAGGGTTTCACACCTTTTGGCTGAACACACTTGCCGCGCCTCCCACGCCCTCGCCTGTTGCAACTCGCGGATCTAGCAATCCGGCTTGCGACGCTTCCTCCCTGCACGTGTGGATACCTTGGAGGTGTTGCGCCTGCAGCACTTGGACGAGCCATCGACGAGCCGCCGACGAGCCACGACGAGCCGACGACGAGCCGCGGCACCGGAGGCGATCTTGCTGTGCACGTGGACGAGCTGCTGAGGAGCTGCTGGACGTGATCGACTACGTACGACTACGTTGATCGACTACGTACGACTACGTGATCGTCTTCACTGCACCGACGCATATCTACATCTTCCGCACCAGTAGTGCGTCGAGTGGTAATCCCGTGATCCCTATACGGCAGTTCTTCCTGGTTATACGCGGTAGAAATTTTGATTTGCGCTAGCGTAGCCTACCTCGTATCCCTACAGAAACATCGCAAAATCATGTTGCAACGTCACAAAATGGTGGCCTCGCTCTTCTGCTTCACCATCCTCCTCCTTCCCCCTCCTACTCCTCTCCGTCTTCGCCGCCTCGGCGCTCTCGCGGCGCTCAGGCGGGCACTCGACCCAGCCAGCTGGGTCCTCGGCTCCTAGAACCCCTCCGGCGACCCCTGCAGCGGCTCCTTCATCGGCGTCACCTGCGACCCCGCTGGCCACGTCACGGCCGTCTCGTTGTAGGGTCGCGGGCTCTCCGGCAGCCTCCCACCTGCGGTCGTCGGGCTCCGGCGGCTCCTTCGTTGGCGTCACCTGCGACCCCACCGGTCGCGTCACGGCCGTCTCACTGTAGGGTCACGGGCTCTCCAGCAGCCTCCCACCTGCGGTCGTCAGGCTCCGACGGCTCCAGGGGCTGTACCTGCACTACAATGGCATCAAGGGTCCATACCGCGGGAGATTGAGAAGGAAGGCTGCAACGGCGGTGAGGAGCGCAGAGGATAACGAGCAGAAGGAGCAGAGGATAAGGATGTGCCCGTCGGTGGAAACGAAATGCGTGGACGAGAATGTTTCATCAAACAGGTGGGCCTACGCGGAGCGTCCGGACGCCTGTAGCCTAGCATTTCCGAAACAATAATTTTATAGATGAGAAGGTATTTTGTGAGTTCCAAGATTGTCTTACTTATAAACTTATTCTTGTATAAATAAACGAGCAACTACACATTACGAATTTAGTTGGACGTTTAACTCATGTACTCATGGATGATTGGGCATCAAAAGAGATTTGACATACTCTCTCCATTCTTGAATTATTGAATTATTGACTATGGTTAGCCTAATTTATATGAGTAACAATGGAGCTAATATATGTGCACCACTATATCATTTATGATAATATCCTCTTCAGCTGGTATCTAAAATAGTAGCACTTAAATTACGTATTTAATATGCCTATTCAATCATATGGGCGGATGTATATTAAAACAATTGCATTAGCTGATGAACCGTTTCGCTCAATCTTTTACATTATGATTGGACTACACACAAGTCTTTCCACTATGATGAACATCGTGAACTCTAAAAACAAATGTACCTCACTTGGTTCTGTACTCTATTTTTCTTTGAGATGCAATACTCTAGGTTTTACCTCCCTTACTTTTTAGTTTTTAGTTCAGTCATTTGTATATTCTTGTGTATGCTGATACTTACATCTATGTGGTATGATTCACAACTACCATACACTCTTCTAATAACTACCACTAACTAGTTTTGTGTTGCTATGAAACACAAAAGATGATATGATAGTGTGATTTGATCATGATCTCGTTCAGTACGCATCTAGGCTTTCACTAGCACTCACCTTTCGCTTGTCCATCTCTGTTATGATGTTATTTGGAATAGTGTAGATAGTGTGATTTGATCATGATCTCGTTCATTACTTATATAGGCTTTTAGTAGCACTCACCTTTCGCTTGTCCATCTCTATTATGATGTTCTTTGGAATAGTGTAACACCCTAATTTTCAAACTTTTACAAATTAATAAAATTTTTTAGGATTTGCTAGAATTTAATTGCTTTTGCTTAAGGATTTAAGGATTTTCTAAAGTTTTATTTAATTTTCTAGGCATTCAAATGTTTTTCTGAAATTTAATTAATGAATCATACGACTTCATTGTTGCATTCATGCTGGTGCATTGATTTTGATTGTTTAAATTCAAATTTGTATTTGAATTTATTTATTTGAATTCCTTTGAAACAATAGATTTTCTTTCTCTTTTCTTCTTGTTCTTTTGGCCCATCCTTCTTTTCGGTTCAGCCCGCAGCAGCACCTAGCAAGACAGGCCGCCCCAGCTCGGCCTAGCTTCCACGCCTCCTCCGCACCGGCCCGCACCCAGCACCTCACCCGATGATAGGTAGGGCCCACCTGCCATCCGCCACCTCCAGCCACCTGTGCCTGACGCGAACTCGGTGCGAACTCGAGTATGAGCTCAAGTCCCGGTCACGCCCCGTGTTCGCCACCTCCGCCCTTAGGCCCGCATGCCTAGGCCACCTCCCTAGGCCTATAAAACCCGCCGCCACCTCTGTAAGCCCCACCAAACCCTAGCTTCGCGCCCTCAAGCTCTGCAGCGCTGCAACCCTAGCTGCCGCCCAAGCTCGAACCCATAGCCGCCTTCCCATCGATGAGAGCACCGCCCAAAGCACCGTGAGGAGGTGAGGAAGCCGCCCGTGAAGATCTCGTGCGCTCCCGTGCCCTTTACCACGTCCTTGGGCTCATCGGAGTCACTGCTCCGCCGTCGAGCCGCCTCTCCGAGTTTCACGTCGCCGTCGCCGCTCTGAGGACCTAGATCGATTCACCATGCACCCATCGTCATCCCGAGCTGGGTCCTGAGCCAGTTCGAGGGATTTGAAGAGCAAGACTTTGAAGACTTAAAGTAGCAAGAGTAAGTTTAGGAAGGCAAGTCGTGCCCTTGATCACAATTTGATCCTATGCAACCTTTATTTTAATGTTCAATACACATATGCTATGCACTTTAAACATATAAACATGATGGGTCCTATTTAAGGTGTGCCTAGTTTTATCCCTACACCTTGATCAACCTAGGTTTACTTTAATGTTGGGTAGTTCTTGCTTAGTTGCTCTAACTGGGTATGGTGGTATTAATGAAAAAAACCAATGCTTAAACTTATTTTATTTATGCTATACCTTCCATTAATACAAGATCACCATGCTTAATTGGAACATAGAGAACTACCCAGAAAAATAGTACAACCATAAGAACTACATGGCTCTGGTCTTGGCTAAGTAATTAGAGACTCTAGTTTGGGATAATCTTACCAAAAGGGCAAAAGGGGGACTGAGTCGTTGTATAGCCCGATCCTTTTGGGAAGTGAGCTTTGCTAAGACAGTATGCCCATTAGAGAGGTTTATGCACACCAGACACTAAAACCTTAGCGGGTTACCACTTATTAGGAAATCTTTGTAAAGGTCTCGTAGCATCCCTATGCAATCACACCTCGGAAGTGTGGTATTGTGCCTGGCCCGCACAACATAGTTGGGTCTAAAGTTCTTTGAACTTTTACGCGACTTGTGGGTAAAAATGTACAACCTATGCAAAGTGTAAAACTGTTATAATTGCCATGCTAATGGTTAAGAGCGGCCTGGACCCTCACAAGATTAATTTATCAGAAGTTGAATTAAATTGATGTTATTTATTGCTGTTATCTTTATTTATTTTCATACTTAACGTAGGTGGTATACTTAATAATTGCTAATAAAACTTGACCAACCAATTAAAATGCTGAAATGCCATTAAACCATAGCCTATCCTTGAATAGCCTTACACTACACATTCCTCACGCTTACTGAGTACCAACCATAAGTGTACTCACCCTTGTTAAAATCGCTGCTCAGACCAAGTCAACTTTGAGAAGATTCTTCAACTTTGAGGCAGAGCCAGAAGAGGTAGAGGAAGTTCATGAAGAGACAGCATCAGCAACTGCTCCAGCACCTGATCTAGAAGACGCCCAAGGAGGAGAGAAGAATGCACCAGATGCTGCACCAGAGAAATGGACTCTAGAGTCGAGGGATGATCTTGGGGAAGGTGTTCCCATGGTCGACAACTTGACCCTGCACCCTGTGGGAATGACTCGAAGCTAGTGTACAATTGTGATCGTTACACCCACCCCCGGTATGGTTCACATTGGGCGGTGACGGTGTTCCTCTACGAGGATGATCACAGCGCATGGAAGGAAATGTCCATCCACTGTGATGTTGCTGAGAGGGATACTAAGGAAGCTGGGATCGCTGAAGCTGCTATGAGGGCACTCTATGTCCTCTTTCACAAGCATCGTCACCATTTGAAGCACACCAGTTGCAGGTACACTCCATACGGGGCAAGCGGGGAAGCCAAGATATACATAGCCCCGGTCACTGGAAACAACGCCTCTCTGAACAATCTCCATGAGCTGTTAGCTGCAAACAACACTGCCTTGGATGAACTTATTTTAGCAAAATATAAAAGTTTTCAGATTGAACTAATTTTAATGTTATTTTTTACTCCCTCCGTTCTAAATTGTGGATCGTTTTGATTTTTCTAGATTCATAGGTGTTTGTATGCATTTAGACATATCCTATATTTAGAGGTATAGTAATAGAAAAGCTAAAACGATCTTGGAACGGAGGGAGTAGCTGTTTATTTTCATAAATATAGAAAAATCCTCACCGTCCCGCTTTCGTTTTCTAATGCCTACTCTGCCCAGTACCAATCTGGATTTTTGGGTGACTCAGCAAGCCGTGGAATCCACCTCACGCTGCCCCCCAACCCAAAACCCTATTGCGCCGAGCACAAAAACCCCCAACCGCTGGTCCCGCCGCCGCACGGGCCCCCCGGGCACGGACACGCGCCCAGAAAGATAGCCCAGGGGACGCACCCGCCGCGGCAGAAGAGCCCAAATCCCGGCCGCAGAAGCACGCGCTTGCCCTGCCCCTGTCCCCATTCCCTTCGCTCCCGCCGACACCGAGCAATTCCGACGCGGTGCTCTGCCGACATGGCGCCGCCGCCCCGCGCCACCACGGTCCTCGCCTGGTGCGCCCGCTCTCCCGACGCGCGCAAGCGCGCGCTCTCTCTCTCGCCTCTCGGGGGACTCCGTTTCTCGCGATGCGGCCACCGTTGATTTCTCTCTTTCCTCGGTTTGTGCTTGCAGGGGTTCCGGGGAGGACGGGCAGATGGGCATGGGTGGGAACGAGGAGAAGGACTGGGCCCACTGTGTGGAGGCGCTGGAGCCCTACAACGTCACCGCCGTCGTCGCCGGCAGCCGCAACTCCCTCGCCATCTGCGACGACGGCCGCGTGCGTCCCCTTCCCCGACCGCTGCCTACCGTTCGCGTGTTGTTCGTTTGTCGGCGAGCCTCCCGTTCTGAGTTCTGACCCGTTTGCTTGGGGTTCCTTGCCGTGCGCAGCTCTTCACGTGGGGATGGAACCAGCGCGGCACGCTCGGGCACCCGCCGGAGACCAAGACGGAGAGCTCCCCGGGGCCAGTCGACGCCCTCGCCGGCGTCAGGATCGTCCAGGTGCGCCTCGGCTCCTCTTTACCCGCGAGATTCATACCTCCGTGTTGCTGATGAAACAAGCTCTCTCCCTATGGGTTTCGTTGGTTCCAGGCGGCGATTGGCGGGTGGCATTGCCTCGCGGTGGACGACAAGGGCCGCGCGTACGCCTGGGGTAAGTGAACCCACTTCCTGGCGCTGCCCGTGACCGATTTCTGGTTGGTTTGATGCAATGTGCGTCGATGGTGCAGGGGGGAACGAGTACGGGCAGTGTGGCGAGGAGCCTGAGAGGAAGGAGGACGGGACGAGGGCGCTCAGGAGGGACATCCCGACCCCACAGCGGTGCGCGCCCAAGCTCAAAGTCCGGCAAGTGAGTGGACTTTGATTCCTGCGCTGTGCTAACATCAGTGAGAATATTTTGAAACTTTAGCAATTTTGGTTCGTGCTCTGGTTGTAGGGAATCCTACAAATTGTGGATGGTATTGTCAGTTGTCACTTTGGCATATGCTTTGTTGCCAAAGAAGTAGTCTGGTTGCGAACCACATATGGGATAATTTATATGATGATGGAACTGGAACTTTTATAATGTTTCTTGTCCATATGAATTATTCCTGTCTCCGAATGATGCTGCAACTTTGTCTCCTGCACTCATGATTTCCATTAGTTATCTTTTGGGTTGCTTATTCATTTGCTAATTCTAGGTAGCTGCTGGAGGCACACACTCTGTGGTTTTGACTCAAGAAGGTCATGTCTGGACTTGGGGGCAGCCATGGCCTCCTGGTGATATGTACGGTGCCATACACCAAATCTTCAATTTGTTTTGTTATTTTCTCCTTGAATTTGTTGCTGACCATATGTCTTTTTCAGCAAGCAAATATCTACACCAGTACGTGTGCAAGGCCTTCAGAAAGTGAGGGTGATTGCTGTAGGCGCATTCCATAATTTGGCACTAACAGAGGATGGAATTTTGTGGGCATGGGGTAATAATGAGTATGGTCAGCTGGGAATTGGAGATACCCAACCAAGATCACAACCTATCCGTGTTGAGGGGCTATCTGATCTCTTACTGGTTAGTCATGCTGATTTCTTTTTTCTTTGAATTTCTGTTTCATTCTAAATTAGTCTGATATCAGTGTAGATGTAGAGTTTCTCAAGCCATTACCAAACAAGCAAGTTAAGGCTGCCTTGGTGTCTAACTGAAATGATTTTTTTTCCAATCTTAGTTCTTTTACCCCAGCTAAAATTGACCTGCAAGGAGTAAAGCTTCATTCAGCTAACAAGTTTGCTCTTTCCAGGACTTCAAGTTATAATCGTCGCACATTAGCAATAATATGTTTGGTGTTGCTGATAAATTGATAGTTTAACTGCACATTGGTTTCCTGAATTTTCACTTGTTACATGTACCCCTATGTCTATTTGCAGGTTGACATTGCTGCTGGAGGTTGGCATTCAACTGCACTGACTAACGAGGGAGAGGTATTACTTGCCATCTTTTATATATACTGCTTTATTCTACCAAGCCACCAGATGAGAAAGATTTAATTGGCAACGGACTATTCTTGCATCCTATGAAATTGCATTCGTGAAGGCTGTTGTAATGTTACATTGGACTGCAAATTCAGGCTTGCTGTTTATTCAGGGCATGCTTGAAAGATGTCCAAATTAGATCTATGAAAATAATTATTTATTATACATATTATATGGTGAAAGTAATCTAGAGTAGGGTGTCAACTGTCAACCAATAACCATGCTGAGCTCATCCGAACCAAATGCAGACCATTGTTCAAAAAATGCTACTGACTCAAGTTTAGCTTGAGTTACACTGGTCCAGCTCACGTGTACCTTGTTCTGGAGTTTCTGCAAAGCCAATATTGATGCCATAGAAATATGTTTAACCCGGTTGGACACTGGCATTGATCACAAGAAAATGATGATAAAAAAATATAAGGTGCTGCAGGCTAAGTTTGTACTACATATTAAGGAAGATAGGACAGAGAATAATTGGGGGAGCATGGCAAGGGTGCATGTTGAGAAATGAATTTAACTAGGCCACTTTTGATGGTTTTGTTTTAAATGGACAACAGCGAGGGCTTGTGGCTTCATTTAGAAACAAACATTGTACATTTGACACATGTGTGCTGTGTTGGGAAAAGCAGATATGCACTTAGGTCTCTCTGCTATGTTTGTAAATTTAAAGGAATGAGCAAATTGATCTGATCGTAACCTTGATTTATTACACTCATCATTTTTCATCTTGACAACAAGTATTTCCTATAACTGCATCATCTATTTATCTCCCATTTTCATATATGACGAGCAAAATCATGTTTTAGTCCACTGTTAAGCATAATCACTCATTTGTTTTTGCGTACGTGTTAACGTGTAGGTGTATGCTTGGGGGAGAGGAGAACATGGGAGGCTTGGATTTGGAGATGATAAGAGTAGTCACATGGTGCCCCTAAAGGTTGAGCTTCTAGCTGGAGAGGATATTGTTCAGGTAATACACCTTGACTGTTCCTGGGATGTTAACTTAGTCTGCTGCCCTCTTCAATTTTCTTCTCCAAGTTGAGAATCAGGGCTCATTCCATGTTTGCAGGTATCATGTGGAGGAACCCATTCAGTTGCACTAACTCGAGATGGCCGAATGTTTTCTGTAAGTACCTTTTTGTCACTAGCTGGTTATCGTGTGCTTTGCAAGTATCTTTTGGACGTCAGAGCTAGCATATATAAATGGATATCTTTCGATCATTTGAGCATTTTACTGCCTTTTTTTTGGTAGAATACCACCAAAGGTTAATTACAAGTTCTGCAACAAATTTACATAAACTTCTCTGCAACAGTTTTTGTTCTGAAAAACATACCCATGGACACTGAAGATGAACAGACTTGAATCTTGCTTTATTAAATACAAAATATTTGAAGACTTTAAAGATCACTAAGGTTGTTGATGTGCTTTTTAAACAATAAGACACATGCTATATAGAAGTTTTAACATAACCACTGTTCAGTTAGCATTATTGATTTTCCAAGCTTTCTTGCTCATGTTATCTGTGACACCCTTCTGCGCTGACAGTATGGGAGGGGTGATCATGGCCGTCTGGGCTACGGCAGGAAAGTAACGACAGGCCACCCCCTGGAGGTTCCCATCGACCTGCCGCCTCCGAAGACCAGCACCAGCTCGGACGGGCAGTGGCAGGCGAAGTACGTGGCCTGCGGCGGGCGGCACACCCTGGCCATCGCTGAGTGGAACGTGGCAAACGACTGATCTGCGGGCCACTCCTGAACTTGACAAGTATATTATTACTACAGTGATCGAAGAATAAGCATAAAGCTATGCAACATTAGGGATCGTAAGATTTACTGTACGCTGTCAAGAAAAAAAGAGGATTTACTGTATGAGCTGAGTCTGGTAACGAAGAACAACATTCGGGAAGGGAACTTTGTGCAGAGATAAATGAGAGGTTTTCATTTCGGCAATATATTCGATGAACTAATCTGTGTTCCTGTGTTTTCTATTTTCTGCTCCCAAATTTGCCATTCGGTGGTCATTTTATGATCACCAATGAGGTCATTTTTTTTTGTCTGAAAGTCACTGTACTGAGTGGCTCTCCTTTTGATGTTCTTCAGAAGCGTTCATATGCATCGAAATGAGATGGGCAACTTTTGTTCCGACGCTGTCTTGCTCGAATTTCAAAATATTAGGTTGTAGCTGTGCAAAGTTCCATTTCACCCGAGGGCCCCGTATGGACAGCTCTCCTATTTGATGCTAATTAGAAGTATTTAAATATTTGGATGCTATTTGGATGCTAATTAGAAGTATTTAAACATTTAGATGCTAATTAGAAGTATTTAAACATAGGTTAATTACAAAACTAATTGTACAGATGGAATCTAATTCGCGAGGTGAAACTATTAAGCCTAATTAGTCTATGATTTGATAATGTGGTGCTACAGTAATCATTTGCTAATGATGGATTAATTAAGGTTAATAGATTCGTCTCGCGAATTAACATAGAGGTTCTGCAATTAGTTTTATAATTAGCTCATGTTTAGTCCTCCTAATTAACATACGAACATCCGATGTGACATTGCTAAAGATTAGCACCTAATATCCAAACGCCCCCGAAATACCTCAACCTCCAAAATCTATCATATATCCATCGAAAAAATTACCACCAGTTTCCTGCTTCCTACCTCTGCTGCACGGATACATAAGTATCTTGGGAGTATTCGGAACAAAAATGAATATAGGAATTTTCGGATGCTTGGGCCGATACGACAGGCCAATATATCCTTCTGCTGGATACGGCCCAGCCCAGGTAACGGATTGGTACTTGAGGCGTAGCTACTGGCGCGCGTCGTTCCCTGCCCAGCTGCCCTAGCCGCCGCCGCCGCGTCCCCTCTCCTTGACATCGACGGCTTGACCACCGTCCAGTACACACCGCGACGCATCCCCGCCCCGTCGCCGGCCGACCACGCCGCCGCCATCTCTCGTCCCGCAGGTCTGGTTCCTCGAACTCATTGCCGTCTTGCAGCACGCGGATGTGGCTGGCTTCTTTGGTAATGGCTGGGCTTGCCTAGTTGTTCGTGTTCCTTTCAATGACCCTCGTTCCATTGCTCCCTGCAGATTTCCCCTAAACCTCACCTGACCCAGAACCCCCGTCGGCGGCCGCGATGATAAAGAGGCGCTTCTTCAGGCAGGACCACGGCGACAGTGGCGGCTCCTCCTCGTCTTCCTCCTCATCGGGTTCGGACTCGGACCGAGACGTGGCGGAAGAGGCAGCAAGCGATGACGAAGTAGAGGAGCAGCAAAAGGAAGAAGAGGAAGCGGTCGAGGAGGAATCGGGAGAAGAAGAGGAAGAAGAGCTGAAGCAACAAATTCAAGAAGAAAGTGAGTGCTACTCCACATTATCACAGCGTGGGATGAGATCTTTCGCGTATATTCTTTGTGTTTACTCCGGGTAATTTTGTCTTGCGTCAGTGCAAGTGGATTAGTTCATCGATTTTAATTTGTCTACTTAAATCTGCAATATATCATCTGAAGGAGAGGATGCATCACATTTTTCATGTAGACGAATGTGGCAATTAATTTCTCCATTGTCTCTTTGTTATCAGATGTAGTGGCTACTTTTGGCCTTGTATGCACTAAATCTGGACACGTGACATTTACAACCTAACAATGGCGAAATGTCAGTATATTGACAAAGAATATTGCCTTATCACTATACAGCTTGCATATGATGCTAGCTCTAACTACAATTTTTCAGTAAGAGAAAATGTAGAGTCGATGGAGAAACTGAATAAGGGAGCAGCATGTCATCATTTGTTAAGCAAAACTGCCGCGTTCATCGGTTATGTTAGCATCTGTTTCATTCTATGTTTTCTATGTTCATTTGTTATCTTTTCAGTATATGTATAAACAATTGAAACCTATCCTCAAATGCAGGAATAACTGAAGTAGACTTGTGACATGTGAAAAGTGTTGATCAAATTTCTTCTTCTTCTACTCATGTTTATCAGGTTCAGGGTACCAAAGTGAGGAAAGCTCTGGGAATGATGTTGATGGTCCATCTGTAGGTATTCTTTCTTGTTGTGATACATCGCTTTATTAATTTTGGACTTTTAACTTATTTACCCCTCAATTTAGAGGAGCTTTGATGGTGGGCAATTATGGTTTAGACTAAGTTTGTTTTATTAGTAGCAAAGCTGCTGTTTGATGCCTTTTCGTAGTTAGTAGAACACTCAGAATTATTATTTCTGACTTCTGAGATTTATCAAGATACTTCTGAAGTCTTGTCAAACTGAGAATTACGGTTTGTAGGTTAATTTACTCTATTTGAGAGCTAAATGAATGTAAACGTATAACCAACGTCTGTACCCTTTTGTGTGATTGTGTCATATGGTCATGCATCATGACTAGATATGAAAAATAGTTTAGATAATTTCGCAAAACATCTATTTGTGACATTTCAAGGAAGCACAACTTCTAGTGGCTATTTCACAAAACTACAACTTTCATTAACATGTACAACTTTCAGAGAAAACAGTTGTAGGGCCCAACCGGCATCCAAATAGACATGGACTATTACCTATTTTGATGACAGGTGTGTCCCTTAACTTGTTTTTGTGAAAGTTGCAGTTCCTTGTTTAAGTGGGGCAAAGTTGTTGTAGTTTTGTGATGGTCACCAGAATTGTAGTTTCATGTTACATTGCCCAAATACTTGTAGTTTCCTGAAATTAACTCAAAAAAATGAAATCCAAGCAGTACTTATCTTTGTTTCTGATTTATGTAATGGTTCGTCGAGTAGTACGGAAGGGAGCTGATTCTGCCCATTGCTATTGAAGTTACTCTATGTTGAACATTTTTAACGAATAGGTTTGGTTTCAGATGATGATCACAGCAGCCCAAGAGGTGAAGAATGCGATGAAATAAGTTTGCCTGTCAAGAAATCTTCTGGTGCTAATGCTGGCTCTGCCAAAAGTGCCGCTAACACAGATGATGCTGTTGAGGAAGATTTTGCTAACTGCATTCTGAAGTGCAAATCTGTGTATAAGTGCAAGCTCTGTCCAAGGATCATGTGCCTGAATGAGGAGATGGTGAGGGTACATCTCAAATCAAAGGTAATTAATTTTGAGGAATTCTAATGTTTCCTTTGCGCAAAACAAGGAGCAGGGTCCTAAAAAATTGATAACAATTTTCTATTCTGAAGATTGAAAGCAACCTTGTATGACAGTAGGAGTCTCTTTTCCTGCTCCTGTCCGTTTTCTCCCTCATGCTTTCCATTTGGTTTGCCTTTGTAGAGGCATGCTCGGTCCAAGAAACTACTAGGAGAAGGGAGGCTTAAGCTGATGCTCAACAGTGATGGTGAGCTGGAGGAAGAGGAAGAGACACATGCTGAACGACATGCTCGGACTATCGCTCTCGCTAAGGTAATTGCACTATGTAATAAAATTCTTTTTCCTCCTGACTCCTGACTGATGTATTTAATTTTAATTGTTACAGTATAGAATTTTGGCATTAATTTGTTCATGCTTGTTAACTATTTCAGCAAGTACAGAAACCAAAGAAGGATTCAGGTAGGCAGCGGCAAAATCGGAGAAAGAAGGTAACTGAATCACTTCCTTTTTTCATTTGCATATTTTGCGAAGCACATATCGAAGGCTTTTAGGAGTCATTTTGAAAATCCTATTGAGCTCAAATTTTGTGCTATATCATGCTTTCATCATCTTCGATGATCTCAAGCAGCAGACCACTGTGGAGGTCATATCTCGATGTTGAATACAGTTAACTGAAACTGCATTACTGTGGTACTGCACATGTTGTTTTTTGAAGCACATGTGGAAGGCTTTTAGGCATCGATTGGAATGTCCTATTGAGCTCAAAGGTTGTGCAACATCGTGTTTTCTTCATCTTGAATGATCTCAAGCAGCCCACTACCTGACTACCATGGAGGGCACGTTTGGATGTTGAATACACGCTTAAAACTACTGAAAGTAGTACTGCATTTTGATTATTGGTGAAGCACATGTCAAAGGCTTTTTAGGTGTCATTTGGCGAAGCCTATTGAGCTCAAAGCTTGTGCAATATCATCTTATTATCATTTCCTTGTTGAGTGATCTCGAGCTGTATGCCACATATTAGGATGTTGAATACATGTAATGAGTTTTCCTTGAATGTGAACTTGTAATGTATTGCATCTCATCTGCGAAGCAACTGGACGCCCCGCCACTGTTGTCTGATATATTTTGCTGTTATTTCTTACAGAGGTCTCGGAATCATCAGGAGAAGAAACAAGAGGCACAAGGCTCAAATAAAAAGCAGCGCAAAGCTAAAGGATGAAGTGGTTTCCGCAGAAAATGTGCTCAGATCTTTTTGCTGGTTGCAGCTTCAGCTGCTATATGCTCTGAAACTGCTAGTAGTGAGATCATTATGATATGCAAAGTAACTTCTGCTTGGTTGTACCTTCTGTTTCAACGAAAGTTGGTTATAGTTTGCTGAAACTGAAAGATTGAATTGAAATGACGGAAGAGATAACTCTGCTGTTAGCGCTATAACACTTTTGAATCCTTACTGTGATTTATCTTAAGTAGTACAGTACATTGCAATGGCTATTTCAAAGAAGTTTGAATAGAAACCGATGCTTTAAATAGCTAGCTATTGCTGTTTTTGAACCTCTTAACGCTAAGCATTAGTCAATGGCCTTGCTACGTTAGATATTGATCATATGAGCGCTATAGCTTGCCGTGGCTTATAGCTATAACATACTTGGTCATGACCTGGACCATGGTTTTAGAGAGCTTCAGAATTTGTTTCTGATAATGTCCGAGGCATATCTCTGTTTACTCGTGATCGTGAACAACCAGACGGTATTGACGAGATAAAATTTTGAGCACAAATTGAACACGGAGTTACCATGCTTCCACTACTGAGACAGTGAGTCCAGAAGAGGCCTGACAGTGGATTACTTGCATCCATCCATCACCACCCGAAAAATGGAGTTGAGTTTTGCTGTTCATATAAACAGCCAAAGCACCGGGCATGACCTCTGGCGTTGTTTCTATGCAGCCAAAGCTTCATTTGTCGCTCCATTGTGGTGTTTTATGTAGTGATGACAGTTTTGATCAATGAAAATTATACTTACTGAGATGGAATTTTTGACTAATGAAATGTGGCTGTCACTTAAAGTGCTTCGCAGCGGGCTTGGAATTCAAGGCCCTGATCAAGAGTTAGGCCATATTTAGTTGCCCAATTTTGAAGTGCCAAAATTACTGTGCCAGCACTGTAGCACACTGTAGCGTTTCGTTTGTATTTGTGAATTATTGTCCAAACATTGACTAATTAGGCTCAAAAGATTCGTCTCGCAAAGTACAACAAAATTGTGCAATTAGTTTTTAATTTCGTCTACATTTAGTACTCCATGCATGTACTGCAAGTTTGATGTGATGGGAAATCTTCTTTTTGCATAGTGCCAAAGTTGGAATTTGGGGGAAACTAAACAAGGCCTTATTTTTAACCTCGGCGCCATAAAAGTAACATGACAATTATGATTTTGTCAGGGTACATTTTAATTTTTTCAGAACAAATTCTGACGGCCAGTCTGGGTCTGATGCAACAGAACCCGAATCCAACCTCGGTTCTCCTGCGTATTTGCGGGAGCCGACGCTTCCTCCAATCTCTCCTCGCGCGCTATCCTGCGCGCCGCCGCGTCGATCTGGCCGGCGCGGAGGCCGTCGTGACCCCTGCCACTGCCGTTACGAGGAGCCTCGTCGTGACCGCTGTCGTTGCTGTAGGGCCCCGTCTCAGCCGCGCTTGTCACCGTCGGTCCCCCTTCGTGCCCTCGGGCGAAGCCTCACGCATGGCCGCCGCCGCGGGAGCCCTTACCGCCCGCCGGTGCTTCCAATTCCTGCTGCTCCACCGAGCCCTCGGTGCGCCGCCTACCAGCGCTTCCCCTCATGCCGCACTGCTGTGCTCCAGGCTGCCGCGAGCCCACGACGCTCGGACGGACCACGTGGGGCGCACCAGGCATCCTACATGAAATGGAAGATGAAGTTAGTACGGTGACGCACGCCAAAATTTACATGTAGAGATAATAAACGGACACTTACAGAATCCAAGCGCTGATCAGAGAGACGTCCAGGGCATCATGATGGTACACTTCGTATATATCCTTGAAGTCTAGCCACAGCACTTTCTCCCCTTCACCGTGAAAATCTATCGGTTTTACCTTCATGCCGATCATCTCCCTCGAGTTGGCGGATACCGTCATGTACCATTGATGGAATTCGTACATCTTTGTTGATAGCTTCCGTAGCATTGAAGGCTTTACTAGAGGTTTGCCTAGCTCATAAGGCCATCTCGGCTCAGGGGGCGGTGCAGTTGGCGTCTCGACTTGCCCTATGCATTCATCAAGTCCCAGACCTGTTTCTTCCATGAACTTCAATATATTTGCTTGTTGATCCAAGGGCATTGCTTTTACCCGTTGAGCACCTTTTTTTGATAAATGCCTGAGGTCGGGGACTGGACCGCTGGAGGATGATTTTCCTTTTCTTTTATCCTTTTCATCAGCCTTTACTAGAGCCCGTTCATAGTTTGACAAGAGTGGTATCCTTTTCTTGGCTCCTTCCTCCATCCTGATAAAAAAGTTTAAATCTCGCCGACTTACTGGCGGTGGCTCCATCTCCCTTGCCTTTTTTAATTCGGCTTGTTTCTTGAACCACTCACTGGCCTCTCGTTGGATTTCTGCCCACTGTTCCGCATGAGACATTGCCTCAAAGCGTTCCTTGCGAGCCACTTCAGGGTCGACCTTTGTTTTCTTCTTTCTCTGCTGTCTTTGCTTGGGAGGCGGTGCTCGTGACTTCTTGAGTGGTGCTGCAGGTTCCTTCGAGGGGGCCGCTCGGCGACGGTGATCGGGGAGGGGTGTTGTTATTGTCGTCGTCGCTCCCAGCACCAGGATGTGGTGGAGATGGAGACCTTGATATAGATGGAAGAGACGGTCCTGGAGCAGGAGATGCCGGTCTCGAGGTATGAGGAGAAGGTCGCTGCTCGGGATCTACGGGGAGCGGTCTTGAGGTCTGAGGAGATGGCTCCGTGCGGGGAATAATGATGTAGCGTTTCTTTCATAGAATGATCCCATGAAGCGCATCTGCCAATGTCTTTTCCCCGTCGCCTCCCGGGAAGTCGAGCTCTAGACCTTCATACTGGGCATCTACTATTTGCTCGACGCAGACGCTGGCGTAGCCTGTTGGAATGTCCATGCCATGACTGCTCTGCCCTGCCAGGGTTGGTAACGCACTTCCGTACGCTACCTGTACATATAGCAGAAGTAAACAAGTTGAACTCCGATCTCGAGGCCTGGATCAATTGACAAGATTGCATAAATATTATGTATAAGTATACCTTAATAGTGAGGTTGTCGACCGGTGCATGCAGCTCACATGAGGTCTGTTGCATGATGGCATCCACGGGGAACCGTTGCTCCTCCACGGGTAACCTGGGCGTCTGCGCATCGGGGACCCCTGTAGAAGCACAACTGCTCCCGAGGCGTTGAGAAGGGCTGGCGGTGTGAGGATTCGGCATTGCTCCAGATTGCGCCAACTCCGCAACTGCGTCGGCCACCCGCCGATTGATTCAATCCATCATTCTTTGTTCTAGCATCTGCCGCCAGCTCTCCTCCATCTGTTCCTTTCTTCGCTTCCGGCTTCTGTAAGAGGCAATGTCGCCTCGGAAAGCGAACTTCCACGGAACCACCCCGAACCCCCGGCAACGTCCTGGGTGCTCTGGATTACCGAGGGCCAATGTGAGCTCATCATTTTCTCGGTCCACCCTCAACCTCCCAGCCTTGGAATCTTCAATGTTCTTCATGAGATGTTCGGCCTTCTCACGTATTGTGTCATTGAAAATCAGCGTCCCATCCTCTTGGCTTAGAGAGCCTCCATGAGCGTAGTACCAGTTCTTTGATCGTTCGGGCCATTCAATAGTTGCAGGTATGATTCCCCGTTCGATCAGATCTTGTTCCATCTTTCTCCACTTGGGAATTGCTGAGCCATACCCACCTCGCCCCAAATGATGGTGGTAGCCCTTCTGACTAGCATTTGCAACGTTGGTCGTGATCTTTTTCACACCTTCTTCACTCCTCTTGTATTCAACAAATGCATCCCAGTGGTCCCTCAACTTTGGCCACGCGTTGAAGTCTGGAGTTTTGCCCTTCTTGATGTAGTGGGTGTCCAGCATCTTCTTGAATGTCTGGAATTGAGTAGCCATCTTCTTAAGCGTCCACGCTTTGACATCCTTCTCGCTATATCCTTCGGGGAATGTGAAATGTCTCTTCACGTCTTCCCATAGCATATTCTTTTCTGTCTCTGGAAGGGCGTACGGATTATCGCTTCTGCCCTTCCATTCTCTGATGCTGATAGGCACGTTGTCCCGGACGATTGCCCCGATTTGACTAACGTACTTCTTTGCTACTTTCTCGGGAGCAACCGGCCTGCCCTCTTCTGTAACTTCGGTGATGACAAGCCTCCCTTCCATCACCTTTGTACGACCTCGGGTCTTCTGCCCTTGTGTCGATCCGGAGGGCTAACAGTTCAAGATTCGTTAATTAGTACGTAGTAGTAGCGGTGACGTGAAACAATACAAGAATGGTTGTATATACCTCGCCGGAACCTTCCGCCACGGCAAGTTGTTGCTGCGGCTGTTGCTCTTCATTCCCATCGGCAGACATGTTGAGGAACATGTCCGCCTGGGTGCCCTCTTCATCCGTGTATGATAGTGGAACGTTGTCGCCACTACCATCACCAGCGATTATCTGCTCCATGATATACCTTGCGGTCTCATCGTCTGCCATTTCAACTATTGCTGGAAACATACATGGAATCATACATGACAGTCATAGAAATCGTCTTAATACAAATTTGTACAAAGTCCTACAAAGTCCGGAATCATACATGTATATAATGAAATCATAAAATAACATGAATCGTACAAAGTCCGGAATATTTATACAAATTTCTATGAATTTTGACGAATTTCTACAAATTTCTACGAATTTTGACAAATTTCTACAAAATTCTATGAATTTCTACAAATTTCTATGAATTTCTATGAATTTCTACAAATTTCTATGAATTTCTATGAATTTATACAAATTTCTATGAATTTTGACAAATTTCTACAAATTTTTATGAACTTCTACAAATTTCTATGAATTTTGACGAATTTTACAAATTTGTATGAATTTCTACAAATTTCTACGAATTTCTATGAATTTCTACAAATTTCTACGATTTTCTATGAATTTCTACAAATTTTTACGAATTTCTATGAATTTCTACAAATTTCTACGAATTTCTACAAATTTTGACGAATTTCTACGAATTTTGACGAATTTCTACGGCGGCGATAAGGCCGGCGGAGGCGGGACGGCGGCGGTCAGGGCGGCGGTACGGCGGAGGCGGTTCACCGGAACCACGGGCGGTGCCTACTACGTTGTGATGGGCGGCAGGACGGCGGCGATCACGGCGGCTACTCGGCGGCGATCACGACGGCTACAAGGCGGCGATCACGGTAGCTACTCGGCGGGACGGCGGCGATCACGACGGCTACTCGGCGATCTCTGTATCAACTCTAACTTAACAAGCTAACTAGAAATCTAACTTAACAAACTAACTAGAAATCTAACTTAACAAAATTAGAAATCTAAAAATCTAACTTAACAAAATTACAATTCTATCTAAAAAAACAAAATTAAAAGAAAACCCTCTCCCGGCGCACCGGCCGGCGCGGCAGACCTCTCGCGCGCGGGGCGGTGGCCGGGGCGGCGGGACGGCGGCGGCCGGGGCGGCGGGACGGCGGCGGCCGGGGCGGCGTGACGGCGGGACGGCGGCGGCCGGGCGGCGTGCGGGACAGCGGCGGCCGGGGCGGCGACGAGGACGAAGACGACGACGGCGGCTACAAGGGACGGCGACGAGGGGCGACGAGGGGCGACGAGGATGGAGCCGGCGACGAGGGGCGACGAGGATGCAGCCGGCGACGAGGTGGCCGGGGGCTGGGCCCGTCGACGGACGAGGAGGGGATCGAGGAGGGCCGGCCGGGGGACGACGACGGCGCAATGCGGGACGTCGACGGCGCAATGGGGGACGACGACGGCGGCGGCCGGCGAGGGAGGCGGACGGGCGGCGACGGCGGAGAGCGCGGGACTTGCGAAATTTTCGCTAAGTGTGGAACTGGCGGGGGGTAGAAGGGAGTACAGTGCCTTTTAACCCCCCCCTTTTATCCCGGTTCGTAATGGGACCCGGGATAAAAGAGGGTGGGTTGGAGCGCACCCTTTTATCCCGGGTCCCGTCACCAACCGGGATAAAAGGCCCCCCCCTTTTATCCCGGTTGGTGACGGGACCCGGGACAAAAGGGTACGTTCGGGCGGGAGACGAAACGTACCCTTTTATCCCGGTTGCCTTTTGTCCCGGTTGCTGTTAGCACCCGGGACAAAAGGTCTTTTTTCCTATTTTTCTTCTCCCGCCTATTTTTTGGAAATAGATTTTAATTTACCTTTTCACTGCATTCCAGGATGAAAAACAAAACCTTCTCAGATTTTGTACATGCAAAAATATATTTAATTAACGAGTAAATTGACAATAAGTATGAAGTAATCATTATTTCTATACCAACTCATGTAGCCTGTAAAATATTTATTTTACTGCATTGCTGTGATCAATAAATTATTCAATTAAATTATTTGAATGCGCAGAAAAATCCATGTTAGTATGTGGTTAACAACGTTCATGTACATCTAAAAAATCTTCACCTAACAAATTTAATAACACATGAAATCATACATGGGGTAAATTACAAATTGTATCAATTAATACACAAAGGTCATGTACATTTAACGCATTATAATACAACGTTGTAAAATTTCTTCTTCACGAAAGTTCCTTGATCATGATCGCGGCGTAAGTACGGAACCTCTTCTTTGGATAGCAGGATGCTTGGATCAACTTCAACGGCGAATGGAGGCATGCCATCAAACTGATCATAATCATCTGATTGGTCTGTTTTATCCTCGACTCCCACAATTTTTCTTTTACCTGGAAGAACTATGTGGCACTTTGGCTCCCATGTCTCTTCTGGATTCCTCTTGGGTTTGCTGCACATGTCCTTCACATAGAACACCTGATGCACATCATTGGCAAGTACGAATGGGTCATCACTGTATCCAATCTTGCTCAGATCTACTATTGTCATTCCGTACTGATCTTTGGTGACGGCAGTTAGCTTCACCCAATTGCAAAGAAATAGAGGGATGTACAGCGGTCCGTATTCGAGTTCCCATATCTCCTGTATGAAACCATAATACGACTCCTTGCTATTATTTCTGTCCATGGCATCTATGCGGACACCACTATTCTGGTTCGTGCTTTTCTGGTCCTGGGCTCTCGTGTAAAATGTGTAACCATTTATCTCATAGCCTTGGAATTTGACGATTGTGGTAGCAGGTCCCCTGGCTAACCAGGCAAGCTGTGGGTGAATCTCAGAGTTACCCATAAGTTGTTGGCGCAACCAGGAGGGAAAAGTTTCCATGTGATGACGGGTAAGCCAAGCATCGGATTTGGTCGGGTTTTTGGAAGGATGACTGTTGTAGAACAGTGTAGTGTGCCTTGTCGAACAAATTAGTATCATTGCTCAAACTTGATTTCCTTCCAAGGGTGCCCATTCCTCGGAGCCTCCCCTCGTGGCGTGAAGTTGGAACCTCAATCGAGTCAATTGAATCAATAAAATCAACACAAAACTCGATCACCTCCTCTGTTCCATATCCCCTGGCGATGCTTCCTTCTGGACGGGCACGATTACGAACATAGTTTTTTAGGACTGCCATGAACCTCTCGAAAGGCCACATATTGTGCAGGTATACAGGTCCGAGAATATCAATCTCTTTTACTAGGTGAACCAGTAAGTGCGTCATAATATTGAAGAAGGATGGTGGAAATAACAACTCAAAACTGACAAGACATTGCACCACATCGTTCTGTAGCTTTGATAGCTTGGATGGATCGATTGCCTTCTGCGAAATCGCATTGAGAAACGCGCATAGCTTTACGAGCGGCAACTGGACATTTTCTGGTAGAACACCCCTCAGTGCAACCGGAAGCAACTGGATCATCAACATGTGTCAGTCATGAGCCTTTAGATTTGTAAACTTCTTTTGTTTCATATTTATTATTCCCTTTATATTCGAGGAGTACCCAGACGGGACCTTCATACTATTCAAGCATTCAAACATGCTATCCTTCTCCTCCTTGCTGAGAGTGTAACTGGCAGGACGTAAGTAGTGTTGTCCATTATCTCTCTTTTCCGGATGTAGGTCATCTTGTTGCCCCATGACTTTCAGGTCCTGTCGTGCTTCCAATGTATCTTTTGAGGTTCCATAAACACCCATGAAGCCTAGCACGTTCACGCAAAGATTCTTCGTCAGGTGCATCACGTCTATTGCGTTGCGAACCTCTAGGATTTCCCAATAAGGTAGCTTCCAAAATATTGACTTTTTCTTCCACATGGGTGCATGTCCGTTATCGTCGTTCGGAACAGGTTGGCTACCAACTCCCTTTCCGAAGACTAAATATACATCCTTCATCATCTCGAACACACGCTTTCCATTACGGTGTGCAGGTTTTTTTATGATGGTCTGGCGTCCCTTTGAAATGCATCCCGCTCTTTCTCAGCTGGTGGTGAGCAGGGAGAAATCGACGATGACCCATATAGACGACCTTCTTACAGTGCTTCAAGTACATGCTGTCTGTGTCGTCTAAACAGTGGGTGCATGCCCGATATCCCTTATTTGTCTGTCCTGAAAGGTTACTCAATGCAGGCCAATCGTTGATGGTTACGAACAACAGTGCTCGTAGATTAAAGATCTCTTGTCTATCCTCATCTCACACACGTACACCTTCTTCCTTCCAGAGTTGTAAAAGGTCATCAACCAACGGCCTTAGGTACACGTCAATGTCGTTGCCGGGTTGTTTTGGGCCTTGGATAAGCGCCGGCATCATAATGAACTTCCGCTTCATGCACAGCCAAGGAGGAAAGTTGAAAATACAAAGGGTCACAGGCCAAGTACTATGACCACTACTCAACTCACCGAATGGATTGAATCCATCAGTGCTTAAACCAAACCTTATGTTCCTTGCTTCACTTTCAAAGTCTGGGAATGCTCTATCAATTGATCTCCACTGTGCCCCATCTGCGGGGTGTCTCAGCATCTCATCTTCCTTACGGTCTTCTTTGTGCCATCGCATCAACTTAGCATTCGCCTTGTTCCTGAACAAGCGCTTCAAGCGTGGTATTATAAGGAAATACCACATCACCTTCGCAGGAACTCTCTTCTTGGGAGACTGTCCCTCGACATCACCAGGATCATCTCGCCTGATCTTATACCGCAGGGCTTCGCAGACGGGACAAGCATCCAATTTCTCGTATTCATCACCACGATAGAGGATACAGTCATTAGGGCATGCGTGTATCTTCTGAACATCCAATCCGAGAGGGCAAATAA
Source organism: Setaria italica (assembly GCF_000263155.2). Lineage (NCBI taxonomy): Eukaryota > Viridiplantae > Streptophyta > Magnoliopsida > Poales > Poaceae > Setaria > Setaria italica. The sequence goes on along the minus strand of NC_028455.1, from coordinate 27,594,568 downwards.
TCTGTTTAGCTTCATATGTTGTGGACGGTAATTCATTATTCTCGGGGAGAATCTTCTTGACAATGTTCAACATCCCCTGAAATGCCTTATCGGACACACCATTTTTTGCCTTCCATTGCACAAATTCTAGTGTCGTACCTAGTTTTTTATGGCCCTGCTGGCAACCTGGGTACAACAATTTTTGGTGATCATCTATCATGCGCTGCAACTTTGCTGCTTCCTTCTCAGTTTCGCAATCTCTGTATGCATCTCGTATCACCTGACCAAGGTCATCAGTAGAGTCATTTTCTGCAAACTCATCTTCATCAGCCTCGTCCATTGTAGTACCTGCAAAAGCTTGGCCTGCAACCCAGTCCGGAATGGTGTCATCTTCCTCCTCCTCCTCGCCATCTTCCATTACAACCCCTAGTTCACCGTGCTTGGTCCAAACCAAATAGTTAGGCATGAAACCGTATTTAAACAAGTGGCTGTGAATAGTCCCCCAGGAATCCTTTGAATACTCCTTCCTGTTATTGCATTGGAAGCATGGACAACATACGAACCCATTCTCTGGCTTGTTCGCTTTTGCCACTTCGAGAAAATAATGCAAGCCATCAATAAACACCTTGCTCCGCCTGTCTGCATTATACATCCATTGCCGGTCCATCTGCATCGTATTACGCATGAAAATGGATTACACTTGATAATGGATTACGCGTGAAAATCGATTAAAGATCCAAACAACATGGTACAATACAACAACATGAAGATCCAAATACACATATTTAAATTATTATCTTAACACTGCATAAGTTGTTCAACTTGAAGACCGTGATCATCTCGCGAGGATGTCCTCAACTGGGCAGCACCGCACTTCGTCATTAAAGAGGTTAGATGCTACGGAAAAGGGGACACGGTCACGATGTCCGTATCCACTCTTTCTCGTAGAATCGAACCTCCTTCTTGACATACGTTGCTGCTCGGCGGAGAACATCCTCGGCGAGATGAACACGGTATGCAAGTTCAACAAGTAGCAGAAGTCATCTATGTACAAAAATTCTTTCCTTACCACTACAGAAGTTGTTGAACTTGAATACCGTGTTCATTTCGCGAGGATGTCCTCAGCTAGGCGGCACCGCACTTCATCATGAAAGAGGTTAGATGCTACGGAAAAGGGGACACGGTCACGATGTCCGTATCCACTCTTTCTCGTAGAATCGAACCTCCTTCTTGACATACGTTGCTACTCGGCGGAGAACATCGTCGCAGAAATGAACACGGTATGCAAGTTCAACAAGTATATGGATTTAAAAAACCATATTGAATTTGATAAGATAAACCGTCTAGACAAGGTAGCATCATTTTTAAACCACTGAAATAATGCATACTATATATGACACATCAATCTCCCTCACATTCTAGCTCAAAATATCTCTCCATTTTTCTACTTCATCATCACATTGTAGCAAATAATCTTTCCATCTCCAAAGCATAAATCAAAGCATAACACAAGGATGAAGTAGCAAACCTTCGCAGCACTTGTTGGCTGAGTCAAATTTCCACGAAAATGAGGGAAAAAACTTCGGGCAGCACCTCCCTTGCTTGGGCACCACCGGAGAGTAGGTGAAGCTCAGCTCTCTACCAATGTGCTGGACTGGCTCGGGCTGGAGGAAGAAGAAAGTCTCTGTCTCGGGATATGGTGAGGGATGAGTTTTTATCCCGGTTAAAAACTCCAACCGAGACAAAAGGAAACACCTTTTGTCCCGGTTGGAAGTTTATCCCTCCAACCGGGATAAAAGGGTGGGTCCGGCCACCGACGCCCCCCAGCTAGCCGTTGCAACCGGGACTAAAGGGGGGCCTTTAGTCCCGGTTGCAATTACCAACCGGGACTAATGCTCCCCTCCAAATTTCCGCACCCCCGCACCCCATTTTGTCCCGGGCCAACTTTAAACCGGGATAAAAGGGGTGGATCGAAAACTCTACTAGTGATTGGAGGTAGCTTGCAGCAATCTGCCGAGCTGATATTTTGAGACCTCGTTTTTTTGAAGAATTTTTTGAAACTCGAGTTAGCTCTATGCCTTCGGCGCGGCCCCTCGCCGGCGACGCCGCCGCCGCGGCCTCACACTGTCAGAACCACACGGCTTCTCGCACCACGTGCTACACCTACCCGTTCTCCAGTCTCCACTCGAGCCCACCCACCTGAAGCTCCAAGCCCAAAGCAAGCAAGCTCCGCAACCACCCTCTGCTCCTCTACGGGTCTCCGCTCCCTTCTCCTCTCCTAGGGTTAGCAAGCTTGGTCTCGTAGGCCTTCGCGCGCGACTGCGCCCGCCCGCTGCCCGCACCGGCACCGAGATGGCAGCCGCCGCTGCGGCGGCGCGGCCGGTGCCCCTCCGCCGCCCAGGCGCTCTCCTCCGCTCTCCGGGGCCCTGCAGCCTGCTCGCCTCCCGCGTCGCGGCGCCGTTCCCCCGCCGCACAGGTACTGAGTGGTTCTCATCTTTTGATGTTCTTCTGAAGCTCTCGTATGCTTCGAAATGGGATGGGCAACAGCTGTTCCCACTCTATTTTGGTCGTTCCGTCGTTGTACTCTAGTGGCTCCAAACTGTACATGACATTGTTCTGCTTATATGAGCAAGTTGTGAGCTATTCCAATTTCAAAACGCTTGGTCGGAGCTATGCTAAAATTCCATATCGCCTGACGAAAGGCTCAACCTCCAAAATCTGTCGTATACCCATCGAAATAGTTATTAATTGCAATGCTGATTCATTTTACAGCACACCATTTTGGTGCGTGTGGAATCACAGGCAGTGCTAACTTCTGTTCTCATGACGTTTAAAGTGATTCTGTGGTAGGACTTTGAACGCCACCAGGTTCCTGTTTTCTATGCTATCAGGTTGCTATGATTTCCAATTGGTGAGTATAAATGAGGCCTGGGAATGGGAGTGTGCGCTCATTTGGTCAGGATCCATGTTAATATTCTCAGATTTTTTTTCCAGTGTGCACACACTGTTTTTTCAGGAGTAGTTTGTAGGTGCTGCCGATACAGAGCATATTCGTTGATAGAAATAGCTACATAACTGCACAATTCTGTAGTGCAGGTTAAATAAAAAAAAATTGTCCACTAAAGTAATCCTGATCCCCCAGCCATTTATCAAATGAATGTGCACTCATTCACAGCATTATTTGTGAAACAATTCTGATTACACAAGAATATAAATCAGACTTGTTAATTACAGTTCATTTATGTTCCTCATTCTCGAATATCAATTGACCTTCCTCATTACTCAAGGGAGCTGCTATACATGAAGTAGCAGCTGGAACTATTTGGCAAGTTCTAGGCATGGAGCTGGCAGGACCAACTAGCGGAGCATAAGTTCCTCGTCCATCAATTCGTGACACAGCGGGCACACAACACACAGTTCAAATCATCTACTGAAGTGCACAACTCACGTTTTTCAAATGCCAGAATCAAAAGTTTTCCGATATTTCTCATCTTAAGACCTAAAAATCAGCATTCTTTATAAAATTCATTCAATAAACACATTCACAGCTTCGTACATCATGCTGGTACATTATTTTCACAAGCCTGTCCACCACGCTGGTGCATTTACTTTTGCAAGTCCAGTACCTAGCTGCTGCAGTGAAGAAATGACATAGCGGTGTTGCTGCTGGCAAGGCAGATGTGTTGCATGAATCCTCCTAGTGTGCCACAAAGTAACTTATCGATAAGGAACTCTATCTTTTCATTACAAACCCTAGCTGCTGCATCATGGAAGACGTGGGCAAAGTCCATGTGATTAGGGAGAATGGTAGTATAAGAGGTAGATATTGAAGGTGTCACCTGGATCAGATTTGAGAAAAGGGGAGTTCAGCTTTGGAACCGGGGCTGCAAGCATTTTCTTTTCTCCAGGTCCTACTTTCGTACTAAATATTGCTTCTCTGTCATGAGGTGGTTGACAAGATTCCTTAAACATTATTCTTTTTTTTGTGCTCTACAACTTCCCAAAAAATGCCATCCAAACCCGAAGTTTTAGGCTGATATTTTGGTTTGTGTTATCAATTTCTTTGTTTAGGATGTTAAATTATTATTACCTGTTAATGGGACATAGGAGCCAGGAGAACGCAATTGCCTCTGCCTGACAAGATCTGTCTATGCCCCTTTTAACTGAAACAGTTGTGATTTGGTAAAGTATGTCTGTTCTGAACCTTTAAAAAAATTATGCCTGTTCTTGTTACCAAACATTGGAAAAGTTTCTGTAAGAAGCCAGGGGCATCGTTTCCTTTTTCTGAAGAAAGGGTTTCAATCAGTTAGCCCCTCCAAGAAATAGATGGCTTGAATGTCTGCTATATAATTGGCAAAGTTATCTAACAAATCTTGGCAGAATTTGGTTGATGGTAAAACTAATGTAACAGAATTTCCTTATTTTTCAACAGATTCCCTGAAGATAAATCAACTCCGGCTAGCAGCTGCACGATTTTCAAAAGAGAGCAACTCTGATGAGGACGATGATCTCCTTTCTGAACTCAGGGATAAGGTTAGTTTAAAAGCAATATACTATCTCTATGCTAACAAACTTAGTAAAAATAGTTACCGTAATGTCTACTACAGTGGGATGCCATAGAGAACAAGTCCTCTCTTCTCTTGTATGGTGGTGGAGCAGTCCTTGCTGTCTGGATATCCTTGGTTGTGGTCAGAGCTCTCGACTCTGTCCCATTGGTAATATATCTACCTTATCTTGGTATTTCCATTTACTTGTGGCTGTTCATTCTCTAAGTCCATGATGTTATTCATATTGCCATCTGCTTATTTGATTACTGTTTTCTTGCCGTGATCTGTAGCTCCCGGGCTTATTGGAGCTAGTTGGGCTCAGCTACTCGGGATGGTTTGTATACCGGTACCTGCTCTTTCAGGTAATCTTTAAACCATGTAGGTTGGCCGTGAGACTTCTTTTCCACTATTCAACACGAGTTTCTCAAGTTCAGGTTGTCCTTAACTGTGAACACCTAAAAGTTGCCCGTGGAAGATGCACACACAGCTTTGATATTAATGAGCTAGCACAGATCAAGTTGTCCACTCTCCTTGCCTGACATGCCCACCAGATAAACAGCTGGCTAGTGTGCTTTGTCAAAGCTAGATGCAGTGTCCTTTCTCCTTTGCATTTGGTTGAGCCTGATGACAATTCAACATAGCATTAAAAATGCACATGATTTGTGTTGAATATGTGTCGGTGCAACCTGCAAGGATGCAACACCAAGACCAAATACCTGGTTTCTGTACTTTTAGTTTGTCCAAGTATTGGTTCTGATCATCCGTATGTTTTAGTTCCATTAAATGAATGCCTGCTAAAAATCCGTATTGTTCTGGCAGGAAAACCGGAAAGAATTGGCCGATAACCTCGATGATCTAAAGAAAAGGATCACTGGTGATGAATAGCTGTATTCTTGCTTTGGGACCTTGTAGGCTTCTATTCTTAATGCCAGTCAATTTAGATATGATCCAGAAATATTCAGAGCTATTGAGGTATGGCATCCCACGCCTCCCGTGCAATCTACAGTTCAGCATGGTGTTTTGCTGAATCTTCTGATTCCTGAAGACGCATCTCTACATTTTCAAGCCGCGCTGAAATTCTTGTGATTCCCTCATGCAAGCTGTGGTTCCTCTCACGAATTCCCCGTGCTGCCCGGAGTAGGAAATTAGCCGCCGGAACGTACAATTGTATTGTAAGGTGTAAAGTCATCTGAATTAAACCAGAAGCACTCTGTTCTCCCACTTGGTCAGAGATGACGCACCTTATATTGCTAATCGAGTGATTAATTTACACGCCCTGTATCTGTATCTGAAACATCTTTGCTTTCCATGTTTGCTCTGAATTTGTCGGTTGGCTACCTGGCCGCTGCCACGAACTATTTGTGCCGCCCTGCAGTTCCATGCATGGATTATCACTCGCATCAATGGTTTTTCCAGATTTAGACCTAGTTGTGTCATATCGGATATTCGGATGCTAATTAGGAGGACTAAATATAAATTAATTATAAAACTAATAGCAGAATTCCTAGGTTAAATCGCGAGATGAACCTATTAAGACTAATTAATCTATCATTAGCGAATGGTTATTGTAGCACCACATTATCAAATCATGAATTAATTAGGCTTAATAGATTCGTCTCGCGATTTAGTCTAGTGGTTGCAATTAGTTTTGTAATTAGCCTATGTTTAATACTCCTGATTAGTGTCAAACATCCGATATGACAGGGGCTAAGGTTCAGCCCCTATCCCCCAAACACCCCCTTATGCAAATTGTAGGTCATTTTAACTTTTTAAGTTCATAGATATTATTATGCACTTAGATATTATATTTAGATGTCTACCTAAAAAATATAATGATCTACGATTCAAAACGGAGGGAGTATATCTAAGTGCATAGAAAACTATGCACTAGAAAAGTTAAAAATAGCATAGAAACTATACATCTAGAAAAATTAAAATAATTTTTAATTTACAATAATTTAGAACGGAGCTAGTACCAAATAGGTGCGCATGCACCGTCTGATACGATCGATATCTTTGGCTCTTTGCCGTACGAACGCTGTCAAAGACGTGCCACATCAGGATTTGCAGCCTGTGCCACGTCACACTCCGGATTGCTTCGGCGAGATGCCATCCCTTTCCGCGCCGGGATGAGACCAACTTGACGTGGAAAAGCGAGCGTGTGTTGGGCTGTTGGCTCCGCAATAATTCTGCCCGCGCGCGCTGTCGCCGTTCCTGGCGCGCGACTTGAGCTGCCAGCCACGGTCCACCACGCACGTGCCCGACTGCCTGATCCTGTACGCGGCTTTTTTTTCTTTTCCATTTTTTTCATCCAATTTTTTCACACCATTTTGTATTCGAGTGAATATATTTTATGCATATAACATACTTGCATAAATTATTTAACAACACTCCAATAAAAATTATGGTAAATGTTATACTTATAAATTGTGTATATAATAAAAATTGTGCTCTAAAAGTTATCATATAAGTTTTTGTTAGGAAAAAGTTATGCATATAAATCGTGTGTATAAGTTAAATTTTTCTAAAATAAAAAATTAAAATCGTCCTTTTAGAAATTGTATATAGAAGTTATACGTACGAGTTCTGCGTGCCATTAAAATTGTACTAAATTATACGTTAAAGTTATGTGTATAATCTATGATATTCAAAAATGGAAGAGAATTAAAACTTTCAAAAAATAGAAAGGTCAGGGGATTGTCCGGAATCGATGGTTGGGAGGCTTCATGCCAGTTAGGCCCTGTTTAGTTTCCCCAAACTTCTAACTTTGACATTATGCAAAAAGAAGGTTCTCCATCACATCAAACCTGCGGTACATGCATGGGGTACTAAATGTAAACGAAATCAAAAACTAATTGCATAGTTTTGTTGTACTTTGCGAGACGAATCTTTTGAGCCTAATTAGTCAATATTTAGACAATAATTCACAATATAAATAAAACGCTACAGTGTGCTACAGTGCTACAACAGTAATTTTACATCTTCAAACTTTGGGCAACTAAACAAGGTCTTAGCATAGCATGGTCCTGTTGGCTACTTGCTCCGGCGAGCCTGGACAGCGAGGTGTCACCCGTGATCGCGACCTCTGCGATGGCTGGTTGCTAGTGCTGGGCCGGGCTGCAACTTTGCCCGGAAATTTGTTGTTCCTTTGACAAAAGCTTGTACGGCGCCATATTCTTTATTTTTTAAATAACGATTTTATTTTCTTTTTAAAGGAGGTTCTAAAATTGAGAGGTTATGTAGCCTTGGGGAAAAAAGGACCTGGTCCAAATTTGCCCGGTCTAGTTTTTAGATATTTGTTGGCAGCTAGTAGACGCCTAGAGTCCTAGATCATGGTTATAATTCATCGGAATGGCGTGCATGTGGGGCATCCACAATGCTGGAAGGCTCGTGGTCACTGTGCATTTGGTTTTCTTGGTGATTGGTTTGCTGGCAAACTAATTTCGGCCGCTTTTTACGCCTTTTTATAGTATCTTAATGAAAGTAGCTTTTTTGGGCAATCGATTTTGATGACCAAATTTGAGGTGAAAACATATCCACATGTTTTAAAGGGCGGAAAAGTGATTTGCTACATGCATGATCTCCTATCTTTTCCTTTGAAAGAGAAAGGGCCATAGATCATTATAGTAGTTGGAGCAACCTTTTTCTGTGTGAATACCATGTGCAGGCGCTGCCGACCAGCTGTGCATGATGCTGAAATGCTGATGCCCGTTAATCCGAACCGTCAAATCAGGCACTAATCACATGATTATGCGATGAATTGCAAGGCCTTTTCTTATCGTCGTGCCGGCTTTTTAGCAGAATAATGTTGAGTTTCCACTTTGGCGCTTTGCAGACAGGATCATTTCATTAGGAAAGCAAAGCCTGTTTCGGAAAAAAAAGAAAGAGAAAAATGACCAAACATCTCCCGGCGTACTACATGGCCGCACGCACAACCCGACCGGACCCACATGTCATGGGCAAGGGCCGGCTTTTCCAGTTCGCGGAGCCCGAGGGAGAGGTTCTCAATCGCGCAGGGGGATATTCCCCACCGACCACGTACTCCGAGCCCACCACACTGGATCACCCCTCCAAATGACAACCTGGTCCCACAGTTCTCTGGGCCCGCATGTCAGCCGCGGTCGCCTTGCGCGAGGGATGCCGGTGCGGGCCCCACCCGCAGGCGTGACGCCGCGCCATTGGCCCGCTGACCACAGCCTACCTCTCGCGTCTCGCTATAAAGACACGCCCATTCCCACGCCGTTGCGCCCTGTCCACCCCCCCCCCCCCCCCCACCCCAGCATCCGGAGTTCCCGACCGCGCCGTTCCGCTGCGGTCGAGAGCCGACCCCCGCTCCAGGAGGTTAGGGTTACCGATTTGCCTGTCCCTTCTCTCGAGAAATTAATCCTGCGTGCTGTCCTGCTGCTTGATCTCGTTGTGCTTCGTGTTCGTGGTACGCTAGATGCGTGGGAGTGCCGCGAATTTTATTCGATTTTTTTGGGGGCGATGTTCTGGCATGCGGCTAGATCCGCTCGTCTCGGGCGTTACTGGGTGGGTTTGCTTGGTCTCGATCTGCGAGATCTGAGGCGGGGCGCGTAGATCCGTCCGATTTGGCAGTAGTTTGGTGTGAGGACCGAGGACCTTTTGGGTTCCCCTTCTGTGGTGAGCGGCTTGTGTATGTTGGAGGGAGTAAACGGAGGGGATGGAATGTGGAATTTCTTTAGTCGAATGCGTTCGTTTATCTGAATGGTTAGCGTATACCTGGATATTTGATCTGGATGCAGGCGTACTCTGCAACTAGGGTATCTAAGGGTAGTGCGGTTTGTTGCAGGGAGGTGTTGGGGTTGAATTTTCTGTTGATGAACTATTATGTGTGGGATTCGCTAGGGATACAAAACCTGTTGGTCTGTGCTGAAAATGTGGTAGGATTAAATCATTAGATATCTCTGTGGTTAGATCTGGCTGGCCCATTTCAGTGATCTGTTAGTCTGTGATGTAAATAGTTCGTGTATGACTTGGATATGACATGGATTCTTTTAGGTGGTGTTTGGTTGGCTCAAATGTAACGCAATTCGATTACCGAATGTAATGAATCACATTACAGATGTTTGGTTGTGGTGGTTTGTAATCAATTGACGCTAATCGAATCCCTTGCCTATACAATACCTATACAAGCTTGTTACCCCTCCTCCCCCACTGTAATTAACACCCACGCCGTAATCTGATTACGTTACTAGAGTGCAACCAAACAAAGAGGGTAATCACCCATTCCGCCACCGAATACTCTAATCTGATTCCCTTTGCGTTTATGTTACCTTAGCACGAACCAAACACTATCTTAGTCTCTTGCATCATATCATAATGTGTTGATGGTTTGTTTGATTCAAATGGATTTGGTATTGTGGAATTATATTGATTATTAGTTTGCTTGGAGTCATATATTACTATTTTGAACCGTGGATTTTTTGTGCTAGCACCTTGTGTTAGATTAGCTGATGCCTCCTTGTGTGACTGTTTGTCACTGGTTGAATCAGATTTGTGTGACCCTATCTTGTTGCTCAGAAATGTTTAGTCACCATTCTTATTTTAGCAAACATGAGTGAAATGAATGACTTGTTGATTTTTATGGCCAGCATGCACATTTTCTGTATACCTGAGTAATTTTGTTTAGTTTCTACTGGCTTTTGGCAGCGACTTTATCAGTTTATTTTGTTGTTACAGTAAGCCTTATCCTTGATCAACATGTCGAGGGAAGAGAATGTTTACATGGCCAAGCTGGCAGAGCAGGCCGAAAGGTACGAGGAGATGGTTGAATACATGGAGAAGGTGGCCAAGACCGTAGATGTTGAAGAGCTCACTGTTGAGGAGCGTAACCTCCTGTCTGTTGCATACAAGAATGTGATTGGGGCTCGCCGTGCTTCATGGCGCATTGTCTCATCCATTGAACAGAAAGAGGAGTCCCGCAAGAATGAGGAGCATGTTTCTCTGATAAAGGAATACCGTGGCAAGATTGAGGCTGAGCTGAGCAATATCTGTGATGGCATCCTGAAGCTGCTTGACTCACACCTTGTGCCTTCTTCTAGTGCTGCTGAGTCAAAGGTCTTCTACCTCAAGATGAAGGGTGACTACCACAGGTTAGGAAGGGTGCAACGCAATATTACAATATGTATTTGAATATGTATAAGCTGAAGTGTAAGCAATCAGATTTGATAACCTTCTTTTCTTTGACACTATCGCAGGTATCTTGCTGAGTTTAAGACTGGCGCTGAGAGGAAGGAATCTGCCGAGAGCACAATGGTGGCCTACAAGGCTGCTCAGGTATGTTCATTTTGCTGCTGGGATGATAGAGTGGTCACTATATTTTCATGTCATAAAAGATGCCCAGTTCATTTGAGTGCCTAGCGACACTCTTTTCTTAGCAAACTCTAATCTGCTATGTAATGTGTAGGATATTGCTCTGGCTGAGCTGGCACCTACCCATCCGATAAGGCTTGGACTAGCTCTTAACTTCTCGGTGTTCTATTACGAGATTCTGAACTCCCCAGACAAAGCTTGCAACCTCGCAAAGCAGGTTGGTATCACATCTACCATTCTGTTACATCCATTTTGCTCTGTTTATGGTGCAGACTGTTTGTGGTGCACTGGAACCTGAACTCAAGAATGGAACCAAAAGTACCCTTTTAACTGAAAATTGTAGGTTCCTTATTGTCCTTGGCTGTTTAGTATAACTGGAGGTCTTGATTGCTCGTCATATGCTAGAACCTTTTCTCTTTTTCACAGTTAGGTTCGTCAACTAAACCATCTTGAACCCAATGTATCAGATCAGATAATTTCTGATTAGTAATGTTAATTTTTAGTTTTCATATGATAGCTTGCCCTCTTAGCTAGCTACATACTACAATTGAATTTGCATGCTTTTAGTGATTGTGTCATTCTGTATTCTGCTGTCATTGCTGGACTGATTATCATTGGCTCTGTTCTGTGGGATGATGAGACTTGTTGTATCTGGTGCTCACATTATCAAATGATAATGATTGTAACTACAATTCGTTTACTTTGTCCAAGTAATTGGCTGTCTTGTGTGGGTTACCTTACCAGTTACCAGCTTAAGTCTGTCATTGCAAGATAATTGATGCTGATCTACTAATCCTCTTCAGGCATTTGATGAGGCTATCTCTGAGTTGGACACCCTTGGGGAGGAGTCATACAAAGACAGCACTCTGATCATGCAGCTCCTGAGGGACAACTTGACCCTTTGGACCTCCGACCTCACGGTATTTCCTTCCCTTCCAAGCTTCATCATTTGTCGCTTATCGTCTGCTCACCTTGAGGTGCTAAAAATCTTAAATTGCTCTCTGCAGGAGGATGGTGCTGAGGAGGGCAAAGAAGCCCCGAAAGGCGATGCTGGCGAGGGACAGTAACCCTTAGATGTCCTGTGCTGTCAAAGTTGTGCGCTGCGCCATTATTGTAGCTGCTATCGTCTACCCCGCTCGCTTCTTTTCCTATAGTAGGCTGGTAGAGGTCGAATTAGTTCTCATTGCTTTGCATTGCCGCTAGTTGGCACTAGGCCCATGTGGACTGGTATTGTTCTCCTGGATTTGACAAGCATGTGTGTGGTCGGTCTAGCGTTTTATTGAGCAATATTGAAGTTGTCGTTTTTCATCTAGTTGTTGCAATCAGTTGTTGGTACTTGCCCGTCTGATGGCTGTTGTATGTGTTCTTCTGACCCTCCGCTCTCCGGAATGGCATCAACACGTGCTTCTGGGCCTCCGGAATGGCAACATGCCATCATCGTGCCTGGGCTGGCATTTTACTAAGGCACTCTTCTATAGCCCATGTGGCCTTTGAATGCTCCTTTGTGTGTTTGGATGCCAGGATTTGGTGAAGCCTGAGTTGCCTGACCACATAGGCTTTTTAAAACTAAAAATTGAAAATAGCAAAACCCCACCCCAAGCAGGGTATTTTCAAATACCGACATACCCATGTATGATGTTTATCACTTCCTTGCATTCTGGTGCTTGTAAGCTTTATGTTATGGTTGATAGGCTGATGCCATTTTGCCTCCAACATTGTTCGACCCGATCCATATGTTATGGTTGTACTTGAGGCGGTTTGTGTGCCAAAGCTTGCCCAAGTGGGAGCGGGTGAGTCATGTGGAATAGGGTTAATCACAAACTTAAGGAAAATATGGTTAATATTGATGGCTAAAGCATCAGAGACCAAGGAAATTAATTACAACTAGACAAGGAGAGTATTTGAAAACATACAAAACTTCTTGGTGTTAAACTGCAGCTCTGTAAGTAGGATGTGGTTAGGTACTACGTATTTGCAGACCTCCAATCTTGCGTGTGGGTTTTTGCAATTTCCCCAACTAAAAGTCCCGTACGACCTGACTCCACAAACTAACATGAGCGGCCCCGACCTCTAGCACGGTAATCATAACCTCCATACGAATCCATCTTTATCGAATTCGTTGTAGGGCGAGGGGCCACCTTGCGGGGAACACGCAACAGAGGATAGAATGACAGGGGAGCTTCGACAATTCGACGATGAGACGGCGGAACTACAATTACTACACCATCCTAGAGTTTCTAGTTCAAGTCTTGTTCGATGCCGAACAAGTCACCCTTCTCCATCTTTAGCAGGCTGCTCCCGATTACAGGTAAATCAAAGTTTAACTGAAGCAAATAATAGTGGTAAACGCACTTAGGAGCTAAGCAAAGTGAATCAACGTTGGCCAGTGGATGATTGATGGATGGACTGACGTAGAACCTGACGAACCAGCACTTCCCAAATCTCTGACGAGACTAAACGTGCTGTTCACTGACGAAACTGAATGGCTTCAGTTCCTGACATACCTCGCGCGAAAGTTGGGGGTTTTGCGGGACATCAATGGCCTCGGCGTGCCAGCACCTGGTTGATGGGCTCCGGCTGGATGGCAACGGCTCGCCCTGTTTCTTTCCTTGCCTAGTTGTTTCCAAGTATTGATTCCTACCTTTTTTCAATTATGGAATGTAGTGATCTCGTTGCATCTTTTGGGAAATCTGCTTACTACCTCCGTTCCAGAATATAGCTACTTCTAGCATTCAAAATTTGTCCTATAATATATTCCCAAGTAGCTTATCTGGCATAAGAGGTCTAAAATACCCTCCATGCATGCAAATCAATTATGGCATGCAGATCTGCATGCAAGCTTGCCACCAATTTAATAGGAAATGTATAATTATTCTAATAAGGGGCAATATAGACTTTTAATCTACATCCTTAATCTGTCTGAAAAACTCTAGAAGTAGCTATATTTTGGAACGGAGGGAGTATTACTGTTAACACAGAAAAGATTAGCCTCGAGTTAACGCTGAAAAGATTATCCTCAAATTGCAGCTAACACTAGAAAGATTAACCTCAAATCTGGCAAGGCACAGCATATTAACCAAGGAAACCTACATAATTGAACGAATCTATCATGCACAATAAAAAACTAGTATTGCTAATTTTCTATAAAGCTTGTATGAGCATTGCCTTGCCAAATTTAACAGATTTAAGTGAAACATGATTAACTGCAGTTTCAATTGGTGCATGATAGATTTGTTAAGAGTACTCATTTGTTAAAGTCCAAACTTTCTATTGTTTTGGGCAACTTGTGAAGGTGTTGTTTTTTGGGTTTGGAAAGATTAAAAACATGCCATATAGTGGCCAGTTTATAGAAATCCTAGTTCTTGCTTGCGTTATGAATTAGGATGGATAGCTATTCCTTTTCATGTCTATGTAAGACACCTAGGATAGAAAAAAAAACAAATTGGCAGCGTGGATGTTGGTATTGATATTTTGGGGTTCCAAATCCTCTTTACACTTTGTATTGATATTGGGAGTGTGATACTTCTTGATCATGGCCGACCTTAAGAAAGGCTGAACTATCATCTCCGTAATCTTCTAAGCTCCCACGCTACCAACATTGCCACCTTCTTTCTTCTTTTGATGCCATGGAAAATTCAGCAGCTCAAGCCATCTGACGTGCAGTTTGCAACCATCCCCTAGGTCCAGCTCATTCCGCTCAAGTGCTGCAACAAAGTCAATGCGGCTCTGGAAACGCACAAAGGCTTTCCTGCAAGATCGGTCACCAACACGTGCAATAGAACAATCAGTATTATGAACGGTATGTTGAACTCAATTGATCAATGGACAGACCAGTCAACTTGGTTTCCCTGTGCTTGTGCCATCTGGATTCTGTGGGGTGATAATGCGTCGGCCATGTAGTCGACTACGGTCGAAATGAGATTTGAGCATGCTTCTGATCTGCAGTGGTGAGGGATCAGTAAGACAAGTGGAATGACATGGCGAAGGAGACTGATAAGGGGTAGCACAGGAGATGTATGTTAATCACCTCTGGGATACTGAGAGATGAATCGAAGCCCTCAATGTAGATGGTGCGAGGTACTCTACCAGGCAGTAACTCCATTGCAGGAAGAGTATCTCTGAGAAACGAAATCTAAGCTGACGAGTTAAACAACAGAGTGCATTCAGGGTGGCGTTTACCTGTTAGGATCATAGCTGTTCTTATCAAACCATGCAAATTTGAGTGGACGCCCCATCAGGCAACTCCCAGTAAGCAGACAAAGTGCCTACAAACATAACGACACAAATTGCAACATCACTACAGAAAAGAAGAGAAGATACAATTATTGATGTAAAGACAAAGGTGAGCAAATTGGTGGATGCCCTATCAAACCAAACTGGCATGATGTTGTGCGATAATCTCAGAAATATTTGCCCAACAAACACAACCGAGGGAAATAAATTGGAAACATGTATTTACCGCCTGAGCAGCAATTGCTGTAGCAAAGTGTACAACTGCTCGGTGTCTTGTACTACTGAAAGAAATGTCAATAACCCCATTGATGTCCTTCAAAAGATTACTCCTGTAAATGAAACAGAAAATAAAAGGTAAAATTTTGGTCTAAACTTCAGGATGCGAATTAAGCTGTACGATCTTTGGACTGCATATAAGCTTACACTTGATAATAGCCGACATCTGGGGCCAAGTCCCAAAACATGATTGTGGTCATTTTTGACACTTTGTCTGGACGAACTCTGTCCGGTTGAGGACCTTTGGGCTGCACATTCGGTGTAGAACTTTTATGCTGCACTTCCGGTGTAGGACCTTTAGGCTGCATGTCCGGTGTAGGACCTTTAGGCTGCATGTCCGGTGGAGGGCCTTTGGGCTGCACTCCCAGTGGAGGACCTTTGGGCTGCAGACAATATCAACAGACTACAATAGTTACCAGATCTTAAATTCCAAGAAACACAGTAGATCGGTTTCTACATTCTGTTGTCTGATATGATCTCTATCCTGTGCTATTGGCTACAACAGAATCCTTCTCAGTGAGCCAAAACATCAACAAATTGATACACATCTAACGGTTGATGTGTAAAAGTATAACCATCTAATCTTTATTAGCTAATCTGCTAGAATCCAACATAGGAGCAACTGCCGCTTCAGTATATGGAAGTTATACAAGTGAAAATCAATGCTAGAATAAATCATAATATATCGATGTGATATTTCTTAGTCACCAAAGTTTCAGATTTCTTGTGTTACTAGCAATGAGCCTTGGAAGTTTGAACTACATATTTGTTATGTATTTTTTCCATAGAATTCTACACCCATGTGCCTCTTATGTCGCATATGAAACTATATGTTATATGGCCTAGAGAGAAACAAACCAAACCAGAATTGTAGTGCAAACAAAATACGGGCAAAGACAAAATTTAATAGATAGAGATTTGTTTGGATTGTGCTATACAAATTTGTGGTAAATTAACAGGATTTCATCGTTCCAGATTGCGCAAAGTGATGTTAGATTTCATTGCGTTACCAAATTTTTCACTAGTGTTATCCAGCTTTAGTATCACTGAACAACAGTCAGTTATCGATAGTGTTATCAAATGCTTAGTTTGGTTCAGGTGGATATCAAACTAAGCAATGCTATGCATAATGTATATTCTAACAGCCACAGATTCGATTTTTGTGTTGTACCAATACCCAAAAAATACTCGCCAAACGATACCCAAGGCAATGGCCATTTGGCACACCTAGTAGCAGTTTATTCAGCAAAATCATGTAGACACATTTTACCCATCAGAAACTGAAGATAAACATTGTGTACCAAAGGAAAGGAAACTAATGCAGAAGTTTCAGCATGTTAGATTGGACAAGAGCAATGGATCAGAAATAGTGTGCAGGGTTTCTTTCTAGGCAAAAGAAGCAAACAGCAGCCAACAAGCAGTACTGAGACTCACCGCTGGGTTGAACGAGTTGAGCAAGCTACGGCGGATCGCTCAGACCTTTCCAAGATGAGACTCACCACTTGGACTGACCACCCAAGTAGAATCCCCAAGAGGAAGCAATTGTTCATCGCCGAGCATGAGAGACAGATCGTGTATGACGACCCTGACATGCAGAGGACATTCGGTAATCTTCCGCCTTATTTGCGCCAAAAGAAGAGCCTCGCATATGAAGTTCTCATCCACCTCCGAAGCATCGCCGACTTCCGATCGCGCTCGCCATCCCCGTCGCCGGGACCCTCGCCCCCCTCCAGCGACTGCGATTCGGGACATGACGGGGATCCGGATCGCGGCTATGGCGAGACACGTGGGGTAGGGCCGCGCCTGCACGGTTTTTTCATTCAAGATGGAGTCGAGGATGGTGGTTCTGCTCCGGCGAACGACGCTGGGCCGTCTGGGGTCCGGTCGCGAGCTGGCGCGCCGCAGCCGCCGCCGCATTCTCAGGCGCCGCGGGCTTTGGCGCAAGGGGCTGTTCTGATGCCCCCGAAGGTTGCCGTGTCAAGCGTCGAGCGCGGGTCGCCGGCCGCCGCCGGCACGGTGGCCGCCGTCGTTGTGGAACGGCCATGCTCAGATTCCGAGGTAAACGAGGTGGGGCCCACACAGCGGACTGAAGACGCGCCCGTCAACGGCTCGCCCGTGAGCGCGCCGCAGGCTGACAGCGACGCCCACGTCGCGCCACTGTGCACGCCCGCGAACGGGCCATACCCTGCTGCTCCTGCTCAACTGGGCACGCCCGTCAGCTTTTCACGGGTGCGCCGCGCGCCATCGGGTCACCAGGGATTCGGTATGCTGCTACCGAGGGGCTGCCACGACGAAAAGGGAGCGGACCCCATGCTGGTTGAGGCCGCGCTCCCCGCCAGCTCAAGTTCAAACGCCCCGGCCGTTTCCTCCCGCCAAGCCACGCCGTTGCGTACGTACGCGCGCCGGGCGCGTACTCGGCCTGAGCACGAGCTCGTCACCGGCAGTATGGACCGCCCTACTCCGAGGAGGACGCCGGACATCGACGACGGCTCCCCCCCCCCCCCCCCCCCTGGTGGCCACATCCGACGCTCCTCCCGCGCCTGCGGAAGACGCGGCTCTTCCCACGGCACGGCGGCGAAACGCCTCGGCACCGCCGCCGCCGAACAGGCATGAGCAGCCGGTACACCAAGCTGATGAAGCTGCAACTGCCAAAGCCAGAACAGAAGCCTTCATATCCTCTGTCAGAATGGCGCTGCAAGCTCCCCTCGCAGCTGCACCACCTAAGCCCGTCGCACCGCCGGCGCAGACGCCAAGACGGAGTAGCAGGCTGGCCTCTAACGCTCTGAACTCGGCGACCCGGCCGTCCAAGAAAGGGGAGCTTTTGACAATGAAAAAACTCGGCATCATACCCCCGGATCAGGGAGATACTAGCACGGCTGATAAAGATTTTGACAAATTCTTAAACACAACTATGAAACCGTGCCACTTTGCAGCACTCAGGGATATATTTCCTGCGGCCAACAACCTCTCCGACATGGAGCTCCTGCGAATCACCTCCCAGGCGGGTGGTACTGGCACTCTCGTCTGAACGCGCTTCGCCCTCACCCCTACTGTTGTAACTTGCTATGCTATGGATTCGGAAAACTGTAACATCCTCGTTTGGAATGTCCGCGGGCTCAATGCGCGCGCGCGTAGAGATGCACTAAGGACGATCGTGGGCGACGTCAATGTTTTGGTTGTATGTTTCCAAGAAACAAAGCTCCGCGAGATTTCCCAGTACCTCGTTTGTGAATTGCTTGGCAGCAGGTTTACAAGCTTCGCATTTCTGCCATCCAATGGTGCCAGCGGTGGCATTCTCATCACCTGTAGAGGGCCGGAGCTGGTCTATTCCTTGTTGCACATTGGCCGTTTCTCTATCACCGTAAACATCTCCACGGGAGCATCGCAAGATCTTTGGTGCTTCACAGCAGTTTACGATCCCCAACCAGAGGCTGAGAAGTTAGAGTTTCTCAATGAACTTCGCTCCATACAGAGTATGGCCGCTCCATTTTGGATGATAGCTGGCGACTTCAATCTTCTTCTGGATGCCTCTGATAAGAACACCAATTCTATCAACCGGGCCGTTTTAGGAAGTTCGTCGATGACATGCAGCTCATTGACGTACATCTTCATGGTCGTCCCTATACATGGAGCAACGAGAGATCAAACCCCACCTTGGCCAAATTGGATAGAGTACTAGTTTCTGTCGACTGGGACCTGAAGTTCCCTTTTGCTTTCCTCCAGGCCCTCTCCTCGGACATATCCGACCATTGCCCCTTGCTGTTAACCACCAATGCAAGTTCACCAATGCAAGTTTCTCAGTTAAGAGGCGTTTTCATTTTGAAGTATGGTGGCTCAAACTGCCTGGTTGCTAAGAAACCGTCTCACAAGGTTGGGTGTGCCCGTCACGCATCTCTGACCCCTTCACCAAGCTCGACATAAAACTCAAGAACACTGCTCGCAAGCTTCAGAGCTGGAGCCAAAAGAGTGTTGGGCAAATCAAATCACAGTTGATAATTGCAAGGACATTAATCCTCTGGTTGGACAGGGCTCAGGAAAGGAGGCAGCTTACTGAGGAGGAAGGCTAACTCAGGAAACAACTCAAATGTAAGGTCCTGAGGCTTTCATCGCTGGAAAGGACCATGGTCAGACAACGATCTAGGTTGATCCACCTTCGTGACGGGGACGCAAACACAAAACTTTTTCACATGCAGTGTGGATACAGAGCTAAAAAGAAGTTTATTGCAAGGCTAGAGCACGAAGGTGGGGTGGCAATCACACAGGAGGAGAAAGAAGGGGTCCTGTTCAACCACTTCTCTGCCATTATGGGCATTGCCATGCAACGGAATGAGACGGTGAACTTGTCTGTTCTTGGTTTCCAACAGAGAAATCTGAGCCATTTGGAGTTTCCTTTCACTGAGGACGAAATTTGGAATACTATCAAAGATCTACCAAATGAAAAAGCGCTTGGCCCAGATGGTTTCATTGCGGAGTTCTACAAATCTGCTTGGTCAATCATCAAACCAGATGTGATAGCTGCATTTGACGCGTTCTACAGGAACACAGTTGCACAGCTGCATAAGCTCAACGGCACATTAATCACTTTGTTGCCCAAAAAGCAGGATGCCAAAATACGAGGGGATTATAGGCCTATAAGCCTCATACACAGTTTTGGAAAGTTACTGGCAAAGCTACTCTTAAACAGACTTGCACCTGAGCTCAGTTCACTGATTGAGTTAATCAGAGTGCCTTCGTTAAACAGAGATCTATTCATGATAACTTTTTTTTTCTTTTTTTTTCGTGAATACGCAGGAGAGCTGCGTATCTTTGTATCAAGAAGAAAAAAGTTTTGTACATCGCGGGCCTATCCAGGCGCATGCACACGGGTTTAGGCATGTTTTAGCTTACATTACACCACCGCAACGACAACACAAATGGCACAGAAAGGCCAAAATCAGAAATGCTGATCTAAAACACCTGATGGTATCGGCCAGCCTATGGCAGCTAGGTGTTTTGCACCAGAGTTCATGACAACTTTAAATTTATCGAGCAAGCTGCAAGAATATTGCATAGGAAAAAGAAGCCCACTTTGCTGATCAAATTGGATATCTCAAAAGCCTTTGATAGTGTATGTTGGCCTTTCCTCTTGCAGCTGTTACAAGTCATGGGTTTTGGATTAAGATGGAGGAATTGGATAGCAGCATTGACATCATCAGGCACCACAAGAGTTCTGCTCAACGGTACACCAGGCCCTGTGATTCATAACGCCAGAGGCTTACGGCAGGGGGATCCTTTATCCCAAATGCTCTTCATCCTCACAATGGAAGTTCTACACCGGCTGTTGAGGAAAGCAGCAGGAAGGTGTCCTCAAACCACCTGCAGATTCTGCAATACACCACCAATGCTCCATTTATGCCGATGATGTAATATTGTTTGCTGCACCTGATGTTCAGGACATCACAGCAATCAGAGAAATTCTTAGCTTCTTCGGGAACACATCAGGCCTACACACCAATTTGCAGAAGAGCTTGATAGCTCCTATAGCTCGCAATGCAGATCAGGTTGAGAACATCCAGGGTATCTTGCCAGCTCAGATTTCTGATTTCCCTATCCAGTACCTCAGATTGCCTCTATCAGTCACCAGGCTCAAGAAATCTCATTTTCAGTCTCTGATTGACAAAGTCTCAGCAAGCATACCGGCTCGGAAGGCCCCCTTGATGAATAAGGCAGGCAGGCTTACTACTGTAAAGGTTGTCATGAGTTCCATTTGTGTGCACACATTCATATCTTTAAAGGTGCCAGATTGGGTTATTCACAAAATCGATAAAAGGCGTCGAGCTTTTCTTTGGGCCAGCAGCAACAAAGTGCATGGAGGGAAATGTCTGGTTTCCTGGCCTTCAGCATGCAGACCACCTGAATTTGGTGGGCTGGGCATCCCAGATCTACACATTGCCTCTTCTCCTGGAGGTTGAGATGGCTTTGGTTGCAGAAGACGAACTTGGACAGGCCATGGAGTCATATGCAGCTTGATTTTGTCCAGGACCAGATGCTACAGAATCTCTTCCAAGCTTGCATCGAGGTACAATTGGGGGATGGGAACCGGACGTTGTTTTGGACTGACAAATGGCTTGATCAATCATCGCCTTGCATCATTGCTCCTGAGCTATGCAAACTAATTCAGTTGAGAATCAAGAAGAGGAGGACAGTGGCTCAAGTGCTGAACCAGAAACGGTGGATACATGATATTGTCGGACGACTCATAGTACCAGCTCTAACTGAGTATGTCACTATCTGGCATGTTTTACAAGGGGT
This sequence comes from Setaria italica, assembly GCF_000263155.2. Lineage (NCBI taxonomy): Eukaryota > Viridiplantae > Streptophyta > Magnoliopsida > Poales > Poaceae > Setaria > Setaria italica. The sequence continues at coordinate 27,572,909 of NC_028455.1, read as the reverse complement.
GCGGCTTCAGAATGGAAGGGAGGACACCGTCAATGGAAATGGAACATTTCAGGCGAATATTCAGCGAAGTCTGCGTACCAATTTTTCTTCAAAACAGCTGTCACATTTGCTGCAGCAAAGCCAATTTGGAAATCATGGGCTCCTCTCAAAGTCAAGTTTTTATGTGGTTGGCCACCAAGAACAGGTTGTGGACGGCGGCAAGGAGACAAAGAAGAGGACTGCAGGATCAAGCCGATTGTGCCCTCTGCAATCGCACTGGAAACGGCAAAGCCCCTGCTCTCCAGATGCTCCTACACGTTGCAGGTGTGGCATGAAGTCAGCGCTTCAATCAACATTCAAAACACTGCACCGTTACAGCATCAATCACTACTGGATTGGTGGCTGCAGAAAAGAGCTGGTTTCACTGCAAACAAGTGCAAAGGCCTCAATTCACCTTTCATGCTAATCTCCTAGAACCTTTGGAAGGAGAGGAATGATAGAGTTTTCAATTGTTCCCAGGCCAAGAATGTCGCTACACTAGTCCAACAGATCACAACAGAAGGTGAGAGGTGGTGCGCGGCAGGCGCCAAGCATCTAGCAGCTCTGGGATGGCCAAGGAACCCAGGGACGGCAAACATGGCGCTGTTGTTCTCAGCAGACGTTTAGAACTCTATAGCTGGGTTTCCACCCATTAGTTGTAAAGGTTTTATGTATTAGTAAGTTTCGCAGTGCGTGCGCCCGGAAGGTCCGCGTTGTATGATTATTTCCTTCTTAATACAAAGATGCGTAGCTCTCCTGCGTATTCACAGGAAAAAAAAAGCAGTACTCAATGAGCAAACTAGCTCACTCACCCCCCCCCCCCCCCCCAAAAAAAAAAAGCAGATGGTATTCTGATGTGTTTCGGTTATTCTACTCTGTGTGCATATAGTGCTTGCGGGAGACGGCTAGCTGCCGGGAGCTTCGAGCGGTAGCCATGAATTACCTTGTACTCGCACAGCACCGCCAGTCAGTGCTCAACAACCAAACCATGCTGCTATGGCCGATCTGAACTGGGAGGCGAGAGATTGGAGGGAAAGAGAGGAGGATGGGGCTCACGAATCCACCGCTCCGGATGACCAACAGACTGGTTCACCAATCTTGAAGGGAGGAGAAAGATCCTCTCCTGCCGCGGCCTGCCACCGGTTGTGGAGGAAGGAAGGGTGGATCCGGTACGATTCTGCAGCGTGAGCAGTTGCAGAAGCAGTCGCACAAACGGAAGCGAGGGGCGATGGTGCCGGCCTAGGAGGAATTGGCGCCGGCGGACTTGGCGGATACCATTGCCGTGATACCGGGGAAGGGGAAAATAGTACCGGGGAAGGGGAAAATAGTACTGGTTTGGAGTAGACTCAATAATTGATAGCACTAAAACATCAAATGCACTCACAAAAATAGCTCCACCTCTATTTCTTCCTCGTATTTTTCCAGCATTTTTTCAATATAGCAGGTGACCATGCAAGGCAAACTAGCTAGCCTCTCTGCATTTTAAACATGATTGCTTCTCCAACTTTTAATTTGGCCCCTAATAATAACATATATTAACGAGCTAGCCTCTCTGCATTTTAAATATGATTGCTTCTCCAACTTTTGGCCCCTAATAGTAACATGTATCTGCACAAGTGTAAAAGCCTAATACTTGAATTAGCACAAATATATAATGACAAACCATTGCACATAAACGGTGTTTGGGCCGGGCCAACCAATATTTTTTCCAAAGGAGTGCTGTTTCATGACGGATAGGGGCCTCCATGCTCATAATAAGCTGACTCGGCTGTCGGCTCCTCCATAATTTTTGCTCGACGCCTTTGAAATGAACCAAGCTGAGCCTCCTTTTTAGCTGGTAAAACTGCCGTTGGAGTTCGGTTTATTTGGCAGTTCACTGAAGACAAGATGATCAAGAGATCCGAACGATAGGTGGCCTGTACGTAATGGCGCTAATGCAGGAGATCGATCGTTTCATTCCAAGTCTCTGAAACCCGCCGGCATGCGGTGACAGCTTGCAACAGCTTTACGGCACGGTTGTAGAACAAAATGTGCATGCATGGCCCACAACACATCGTCCGGCGTGAGCAGATGCAGTATTCGTTGGATGCGGCCAATACGAACTCTAACGGCAGCTAACGAACTGGCTTCTTTCCCTGCGGCCCTGCCTTGTGCACACTGCACACAGCACACGCATATAAACTTGGAGCCGGCCGCCTGGAGCTTCGTGTGCAAGGCAACGCATATGCATGAAAGGACGCTGCTACCATGCAGTCCATTACAATTCAGTACAATGCACGCAGCTACCAATGGTTTACTTTGCACAAGCACCCATCAGATCCGAGAGGCGAGAGATTGGAGCGAAACAAAGAAAGATGGGGCTCATGGACCCTCGGGACTTGGCTCACCAATCTGGAAGAGGTGCAAGATCCTCCGCTTCCGTCGCCTGCCACGGGTTGTGGAGGAAGGAAAGGTGGATCAGGCACCACCCTGCAGTGTGAGCAGTTGTGGTGGCTGTCGCACCGTGGAAGCGGGGGGCGACGGCGGCGACCAGTTGGCGCCGGCAGACCTGGCGGAGACGGAGAGTGCCTCCGCATTCCACGGCCGTGGTACCTGGGAGGAGCTCCGCATCCGACACTAGTAGAAAGACCTTCATTTCGGCTTAATAAGTCATTCATGCCGGTACGAATACGGTAGCCGGCTCACGAATAAGGGTTATTCCTGCCGGCTCTAAATAGGACTTAAATAATCTCTTATTTGCAACACGCATAGTCCTCGGGATTATTCACGCCGGCTCATGTATAAACTCGAAAATTCAAAAATCTATAACTTTTATACATGAACTTAGTTGGAGACAAGTTTTATATTAAAATTGTACATTTCGATGAGATCTAAAACTCCGTACATGTATAGACTCGAAAATTCGTAACTTTTACATATGAAATTGGATGGAGACAAACTTTATATCAAAATTGTACGTTTCAATGGGATCTAAAACTTTGTAGATGAAATTTTTTCAATGTAAAGTCGTATAGATACCCGAAAATATAAATTTAGCATGCTTTTGCGTACCCCATTATAATTTGAATTTCATGTTTTATTTGGAAATTCATAACTTTGTTATATGGACTCGCATGAAGACAAGCTTTATATGAAAGTTCTAGATTTCGACTTTATCTAGAACTTTTTAGTTGAAAGTTTTTCTATCTAAAGTCGTGTTCATATGCCAAATGATGTATATAATTTCAGCTCTGTTTCCCCGCGTTTGTAATTTGATGTTACATTGTATTCGGAAATTCGTAACATTTGCATAAGAGCTCGGATGGAGACAAACTTTATATGAAACTTGTATGTTTTGCTGAGATCTACAACTTTGTGGTTGATAAGTTTTTGATTTAAAGTTATTTAGATATCCAAATAATGAATTCAAATATCAGACAACAAAGGTCAAAGGTAATAGAACTTCCCTTTACATGCAAGTATATGCTGTAGATGGGATGGTAATGAGGTATAATGCGAGGGGGCAGGTTGTGAGTTCGAAGGCTAGACACTGCATACGCACGTGTTTGGCATGAAATACGCGTGACTTATGACTTGCAACCGTGAGCATAGCTGGGGGATGGCCTTCTAGACCTAGTAATTTCTTTTGCTATTTGCATTTATAAATTCCTGTTTTAGTGTGATATCCCATCGGCGTATTATTTGTTATTTGCACCAGTTTCAACGTCGGCACAAATAACCATCCACATTGTATCTTCTTTGGGTGCCGGTCCTTCCACCGGTGCGACTGAGATTTTCGCGCCGGTACAAATGAAGTGCTCTGCAGTAGGCCGACTCCGGCGGCAGTGCGGTGACCATCGCGGCAGCAGCAACCATGAACCATCAGGGAGAGGAGAAAAGATGATAGGTGGTACTGCCTTCCCCTGACACCACGCCCTCGCCGCAACCTTTCTTATGGTTTGTGCGCGTGATGGAGTAGCCCACGACGACGGTGTAATCATGTCTCTCCAGCGAATGGATGGGAACTTCCCACGGCTCGAGCAGACACTCAGGCGTGTTAACTTCCCTGAGGCGTATGGTGGAAGAGGTACGGTGCCGATGAAGAACAATGCCAGGGTGGAGAGGAGAAGAACGGAGCTAAACCTCATGGCTGAAGAAGTTGGGATTCTATGACTAATTTCTTTCTGAGTTCTAGGCAACTAAAACAGAGTTCAGGTCCTGAGGCCCATCAGTGGCATTTCAGCGACTGAGGTGACCTTGTTGATGGGTTTTTTCAATTCTTCGGTGGAGCAGCTTTCACCTAGTTTAAATTTTGGTGAGGGGCTTTGCCTATAATGCTGTGTAAGATTGCTTTTGCTCTGTTGAGGTCCTCTATGATGGCTGATTACTTCTAGACATAGATCTTGGTCTGTTCCATCGATTTGGGTGGGTTGCTTTGAAGGGTAGGAATTTGCATTGATGCATCTTTTGATCCCCGCGGATCAGCTAAATTTCTCTTTTTAATTTAGTGGAGCCATGTAGATTTAAATGTTGAACTACATCTAAATTATGTCGGTCCTCACATGGTCACGGTTGACGCCATTGTTGGGGAATAATTTTCAGTTCAATATAAGGAGTACTACATGGAAAAAATGAGATAGATATGGGTAAGTCATCCACAAAGCTGGGATATAATGCCACTATGCCCACATATTTATAGGGGAGGCCAAAAAGCTGGGATATTATAATTTATCTTCTACACAACTATATTTTCTGGATATTCGAGGGCACAATAGTCTTTTACATGCCCATATAGGCGGATTACAATACGCCTCCTTTAAAAAAAGCGACCCTAACACACAAGCTCTGGCTCGCTTCTGCTTCTGCTCAGGCCCCCTTCTTCGATTACATCACTTGCCTAGCTAAGTCTCAATATACCCTTCCCTAGCCTTGCCACATTTTGACATCACTATCTCAGCATTCACGTTGAATGGTCTCGGATAACCTTCGCTTCTTGAATTTTGGTGAGGGGCTTTGGGGGTCTCGAGGGGCTTCGCCTGTAATGCTATGTAAGATTGCTTGTTCTCTGTTGAGGTCCTCTATAGCTGCTGATTGCTTCGGCTTCGGCATAGTTCTTCTTTGATGACCGATTGCTTCTAGACGTAGATCTTGGTTTGTTCCATATCGATTTTGGTCGGTTGCTTTGAGAGGTTGGGATTTTGCGATGATGCATCTTTTGATCCCTGCATATCGGCTAGATTTCTCCCTTTTTTGGAGCCATGTTGAATTAAGTGTTGACTACATCTAAATTATGTTGGTCCCCACGAACACCATCACTTTTGGGATTATAGGTTTTTGTTCAATCGGCAATTGGTGACGTCTAGTTTATCCCTAGCAGTGTTGACAGATCAGAGCCCTTCGCTCCAAAAGACTGAAAAACAGTAAACATGAAAACCCCTACGCAAGGGTAGATGGCTTAGGCGGGGATCGTTTGCCCGGCAAGAGTAGTAGGCACTGCATACATGTGAAAGGATCCTGCTACCAATAAGCGGGCGCAGTAGACGTTGGAACCAACGTGATAACAAGTAGGAATCACTAGTACAGAGAATATTTTTTCAGCAGGAATCACTACTGCAGAAAATTGTTTTTCAATGGGTTTATCACCTTCCGGGTCAAAAACAATTGGTGGTGATAACTTTTCATCGCTGATTCTATAATAAGCAGGTGCAGTAGATGTTGGAACCAACAGTAATAACAAGTGTTGTTTGCACTGCCCAGTTCTTAGATGGAATGGACAGTGATATACCTTTTCACTACCAGGGGCTAGCCATGAACCGACAGTAATAGTACCGTCTATTTTTGCTGCCGGGTCTTGGCTACTGGAAACCCACTCATTCGCATGAAAATCTTACAACTTTTTCATTCGATGTCAGATGAAGACAAACTATACATAAAAATTATAGAGCTTGGTGCAATCTACAATTTTATAGCTGCAACATTTTCAATTTAGATTGTTTAGATACCCAAATATTCAATATAAGTTTTCAAACATGTTGAACGATCTAAGATGGAAACAAGGTTAACATCAAAGGTGTACTCGGCGAGATCTACAACTTTGAAGTTGATAACCTTTTCATTTGAAATCATTTTGATGTACAAATATTATATATAAGATTTAGAAAAGTTAATAAAAACAGCTTCCATAAATAGGTTGTGAGTTCGCATATTTGAGAATGCACATTTGTTTTTTTGTCTGAAAAATCACAGGCGTTGAGCCTTGTGAAGGGTGATCGTGTGGTAGCCATTTGGGTAAAAAATATTTTTGTTTGTTCCTACTCTCTATTTTTGTGCTATTTTTTTTAAATGTTTTCATCGGCGGTTCATGCCTCCAACCGGCAGTAACAGCCATTTGCACCGTCGGTTCCAAAACCAGAAGTGGTGTACTACATTATCATTGTCAACATGCATCTAACTGTTGCCAAAATGACAGTGATAAGGGTTTATAATCGGTGGTGAAAATGTGTTTGTAGTAGTGAATGACTAACTTTGTACATGCATATGCACACTCAAGTACACAACAACCAAACCACTGTTACCCGTATGTATCTGATCTGATCTGATCTGAGAGTGAGTGGTTAGAGATCAGAGCGAAACAAAGCAAGCCAGATCCCCCTCACAAATCCGGGGGAAGTGCGCCCCATCTTGGATGACCATGATCAAAAGGCACCAGCCACCAGCCACCAGCCACACGAACATTTTTACAGACGGCTCATAAACATCTCCATATAGGCTGGTGGACATTTGATCTACCAGTGCAAAGACACGTGAGATGTCTTAAAAATTATTTAGTGGTAGTGAACACGAGTGCATGCATGGCTCACACATCCGGCGCGAGTAGATGCATCATCCACTGGATGTGGTCCGTGCATGGGCACGATGTGATAGACCTAATTCCCACGGTATGTAGCGAAGGAGCTCGCCTCACCTGCCTCTACACAGGTCTTGTTTAGTTCACCCCCAAATTCCAATTTTGGCACTATGCAAAAAGAAGATTCCTTATCACATCAAACTTGTGGTACATGCATGGAGTACTAATGTAGATGAAATTAAAAACTAATTACACAGTTTTGTTGTACTTTGCGAGACGAATCTTTTGAGCCTAATTAGTCGATATTTGGATAATAATTCACAAATACAAACGAAACGCTACAGTATTACTACAGTAATTTTGGCACCCAAAGTTGGCCAACTAAACAAAGCCGTAAACTTGGAGCCAGCTGCAAAGGCATGGAGTACTACAGATGCACATTCAACAACCAAACTACTGCTACCATAAATGCCCATAATTCTGATCCAAGAGGTGAGAGATTGGAGCGAAACAAGCAGGATGGGGCTTGCTGATATTGGGGAATCGCGTCGCACCTTTGATGAGCAGGCACGGGCAGCTCCTGCTCTGCCTGGGATACGTTCCCGGTAGGCTTGCTCTTAAATGTGCAATTTCAGGATACAATTATTTTATCCGATCCCTCATTGGGTATCTGCATAACTTTCTAATTAATCCCCAATTGGGTATCTGCACAGTGGATTCAGTCAGATCCTCCCTCACTGTAGCGTGCTGAAGTGTCGGTGCGTACCATGGCATGGCATGTATTTCATTACGAGAAAAGGACCTTGTCCATCACTTGAGTTTTTTATGGTCAGTGTCAGTTGCTTCCAGGAAATATCGGACGGAGTAAATCGGCAAACCAAAGACGCTGTTAGTCTCCACTGTCCACATGTATGCAAGTGATGTATTGTCCACTTTTATATTGTATTTTATTCTGTGCAATTCATCGTGAGTTGGATCGGAGATTTCCAAAACTTTATTGATGCTAACAGTCTTGATTTCTTCACGTGTTGTACTAGTCGTAATATTGAATACGATAGGTAGGTAGCTTGTCGATCTTGATCCACACATCCAAATCTCTTTTGGAGCATCCATCACATGCCCTCCTCGTTTGCATAAATACAAACATTGGATCTCCCCTTCTCATCATGTGGAGAGAGACACTATTGTATTCATTATTTTGTGGGAGCCTTTAATATGCTTCGAACAATCCAAATCTCTTTTTGGAGTATCCAATACATACCCTCCTCCTATGCATAAATACAAATACTGAATCATCCCATTCTCATCCCGTGGACTCATGCGAGGAGAGTTCTTTTATGCTAAAAAGAGTAATAGTGATGCATCCGGCAGCCCTGTGTTCCGTTCAAAATGAGGTTCCCTCTGCCGGTCCTCTGAAGAAAGAGATTGTGTATATTGATTTTGAATCGAAAGTGGGTTTTATTACTAACAAATGAATCCTAACTGGCTGTAAATCATGGTTAGACTATAATTAAAACAGAGCACTATATCTGCCAACCAAATTCCCACTGAACTTGCCATTAATGCTTTGTCCCAGTTTATACATCTGTAGGCATTAGACTGATCCAAAGTTGGGCCAATGAACTTCTATATTTCTCATGTGAGCACGTGACTTTTGCGGAGGTCAATGTTCTTGGGCTGTTCGAGAAGCTTGACATCACTGTTCTTGGGCTGGGTGAAGGAAGCATCCAATCCTCCATCAATATTCTGCGGTTGTCAGTTCTGACTAAAACTTTTAAAGCAAAGTAGCAAACCGCGAGGTGAGGGACGCCCAGCACCTACGGGAGGAGGAACCTATCCTGCACGGCCCCGTGGCGCACATGGACGCGAACGCCTCGCACGACGCGCCCCACCGCCGCACGCGGACGCAGCGCCAATCTCCCGCACGTAGGGTCCGGGATCCCGCTCCCGCTCCTGCGTTGGCCACACGTGCGCGTGGCGCGGCGACACATGCCCCTGGCTCTGCGGTGCGCCGTCGAGCAAGTAGCAGTGCTGCGAGTGGGTGGTTGGGCGGCGGGAAGGTGGAAAGAAGAGAAAAAAAATGACGGATTAGGGGAGGAACGTCAACGTTAAAATATACACAGTGGTAGGCTATTTTTTAGTGTCACGAAAAAATTGGAGAAGGTTTGGATGGACTGTTGGAGTTCGTTTTTCTCTTTTTTTCCAAAAAAGGATATTGGGGGTAAGATTAGCAGTCTCTTTGGAGTTGCTCTTAGAGTCTTTTCATGCCACCACTAATCTATTCTAGAAAAATTAGAATTACACTTTTCATGAGACGGAGAGAGTAAGTTATAACATGGAGCCAAGACAAACACATCATTGGATCTGAAAAGTGTAATTCTAATTTTTCTATGAGAGTAAGCGTTTCAGTCACTGGATGCAAGGCCTATGAGAGAACAAGAATTGAAAGCGCTTCCCAACCAACTAAATCCATGTCGGAACTTAAGGCAATGATAACTCGTTTGGTGCGTCGTCAGCACATCATAGAGCAATTGCTTCGTCTCCCATTCTCATCCATATATGGATGGTGCATCATGCTAGGGGCCTGTTTGGTTTGAGTTGCTTATGCATAAGCAACTTAAAAATAAGCAAATAAGTTGCTTATGAACCAATCACTCTTGCTTATAGACTTGCTTATAAGTTGCTTATGCATAAGTAAATAAGCAACTCTTGGATTGCTTATGGTTGCTTATGGGGCACTTTACACCTCCTACCCTCATTCTCTCTCCTCTCTCCCCTTTCTCTCTCCTCTCTCCCGTCACCACTCAGGCCCGCCGCCGCTTCCGCCCGCCGCCGCGCGCCCGCCGTCGCCGCCGGCCGCCCGCCGCTCGCGCCCCGCCGCGGCCCGCCGCTCCCGGCCTGCTCGCGCCCCGCCGCGGCCCGCCGCTCGTGCCTCGCCGCCGCCGGCCGCCCGCCGCTCGCGTCCCGCTCGGTCCCCACAGGAGCTGGGTAATTATTAGGGGTAGAGGGAAATGGGATGGCAGGGGTAAATATGTCAATAGCAATCAGATAAGCAATCCAAACCAAACACCTAGAGCTAAAAATAAGCAACTACAATAAGCAACTTTAAGTTGCTTATAATAAGCAATTGAACCCAAACAGGCCCTAGATCACATGCATATTAATTATTGGTTTAATAAATTTTATCTCCATCCCAAACTACTTCCTACGAAAGAACAAGAAATTGAAAGCACTTCCCAACCAACCAAATCCATGTCGAAACTTAAGGCAACGATAACTCATTTGGTGCGTCGTCAGCACATCGTATAGCAATTGCTTCGTGTCCTATTCTCATCCATATATGGATGGTGCATCATGCTAGACCACGTGCATATTAATTATTGGTCTAATAAATTTTCTATTCTCTTCGTCCCAAACTACTATTCTTTTTGACTATTCGTTTTGACTTTTCAAAGTATTTATGTATCTAGACTATAGCCTATATCTAGATATACAGTACATGCTATTTCCGTTTTTGTTTGTAAGGCGCACATGTATATCACGATTCAAACTTTGCAATCTTTAAACAAAAATTTAGCCAACATTTTTTAATTTTTATAATATAAATTTGAAATGGTTAGATTGTACTCTCCGATGATCATAAATTTATAACCATAAACAATATAATATAAGATAAATGAACAATTAAAGTGTAATGTGAAAGAGCTTGTCAAATTATATCACACATAAACGGTAGTAATAATTTGGGACGGAGGAGTGCTAAACAAGAACAAGTTTTTATTACATATGCAAATGCTAGTATGCAAATACACTCAATCCTATCAACGCGCGCGCGCGTACTAATACGCACATTTTAAAAAGTGCCAAACATGTAAAGTCAGAATGCTTTGGCAGGTTGCTGGCACGTCGAAGTGTGCTCAAGAAATAGATGATTAGATAGGCCATTTGATAGGATTATGTATGGTATCCAACATTTTCTTGCTTTTTTATTTGTTACTTGCTGCATTTATGTACGGTGGCCAGTCTACTGGGCTAGGATCACTAAGTAGAGAACTCACCTTCCATCCACCCCTTTTATCCCGATTTAAAGTTGGCCCGGGATAAAAGATTAACCAACCGGGACTAAACCACCCCCCTGGTGAGGGACTCACCAACCGGGACTAAAGAACCCCTTTAATCCCGATTGTAAAGACTAGTCATTAATCCTGGTTGGAAACACCAACCGGAATAAAAGGGGCCCTTTAGTCCCATTGATCCCGGTTGGTGTTTCCAACCGGGATAAAATGGAAGCCCTTTAGTCCCGGTTGGTGTTTCCAACCGGAATAAAAAGTTCCTACCCTCATTTTCCGTGCACCCCTCCAATTCCTTTCTCTCTTACGCGCGTTACCCTCCAATTCCCCTCCAAGCTTCCTTATATCTTCCTTCCTTATCTCTTTCTTCCTCTCTCACACGCGTTTACTGGCAGGCCTCAGGCCTCACTGGCGCCGCCACCCCTCCCTAGCCTTCCTACCGGCCGGTGCCGCCACTCCCTCCCGACGCCGCCACCCCCCTCACCCTCACTCCTAGCGCCGCCGCTCCCCCTCACCCTTACTCCCGGCGCTACCGCCGCCCCTCCCCTCCCTCCCGGCCGCCGCCGTCACCCCCTCACCCTCCCTACCGGCCGGCGCCGCCACCCCCTCCCCTCCCTCCCGGTGCTACCGCCCCCTCTGCTGCCCTCCCCTTCCCCCTCTGCTCGCCTCTCACTGCCAATGAGGAGCAGCAGCGGGGCGAGGTGCAGGGCAGCGCAGTAAGAGGTGGCCGGTCGGTGGCGAGCTCGGTGGCCAAGTCAATGTAGTTGTTGTGGTGAGTTCTTGCAGTTTTTGGTTGCAGGCGGCAGCGGCGCGCAAGGAGCAGCAGTAAGAGGTGCGGTGGCGGCAAGCTCGATGCAGTGTAAGTGTTGTTGTGTGAGTTTTTGCAGGTGGCGGCGGTGGGCGAGGAGCGGCGGGTGGATGTGGCGGAGGAGGAGGAGGCCAGAGCAGGCGCACCGGCACGGGCGAGCGAGGCCAGAGCAGGCGTGCCGGCGCGGGGTGCGGGCGGCGGCGGGACGGGGGCTCGGCGGCGGCGCACGGAGAGAGGGCACGGGCGAGTGAGGCCGGAGCAGGCGCGCCGGTGCGGGGTGCGGGCGGCAGGGGAACGGTGCTCAGCGGCGGCGGGACAGTGCTCAACGGCGGCGCACGGAGGCCGGCGGTGCGGGAGCCGAGGCGGGCCTCCGCCCGCTAGTGCTTTTTTTTATTTCTTTGGAAAACTCTTTTATCCCGGTTGGTAACTAACCGGGATAAACGGATCTTTAGTCCCGGTTGAGTGACCTGGGATAAAAGATCCCCCTTTTGTCTCGATTGTTTTATTCCGGATGATTTTTTGGGAGATTTGCTCCCTACCAACTGGGATTGAAGGCGAGTTCTCTACTAGTGGATGTAGAGGGACAATAGAATCATGTGAAATATGTGATTTTTTCATAATGACATCCGTCTTGAAATCTTGATATAGAATATGTATCAAAACATTCATAACCCATTTTAAAAAAAATTACATTTAAAACTAACAAAACCCTGACCAAATTGTCATCAATCGGTCGTGTGAATTACAAACTTACCGTTGGAACTAAAATCAAGTTGTCTCCTCAAAATTTGGCTAAAGATTAATTTCTAAACTCAGAATAAAATGGCTTAAATAATTTTCTGCTAGTATTAGTTTATGCATTAGAGTAAAATCTAAACTAAAATACACAATAATATTGATAACATAGAAATTCACAAATAAATAAAAGTAAACTGCAAGTTATGAGCATGCAAATAAGTTCCAGCCGAAATTACCCAGAATTGAGTTATTTTTGTACATTGGAAATTAGCTGAGACCAAATCACATACTTATTACTCAGGATTCAGTAATTTGAAGTAAAATGAAGAACAAATAAATGCATGCTTAGCTTGGTCAAAAAAAATATAAAATAAGCTGGGACCAAATATATCACATTCTTATTTTTTCCCCAATCCAAAAATGAGAACAAATTATGTTTTTTTATAATTGCAAAGACGTCCAGGTGCCTGCATGATAATTGATATATAACCTGTATAAATAGAGCCACCGGTGGTGTGTATTGCTATGCAGTGTGCACAACTAATAACCTGCCAAATGGAGAACACAACAGCAACCAGCATGACGCCACCATCGCCGCTCCCATATACTAACACGCTCATGCACACCAAGTTCCTCCTCGTGCTCCTTCCCGTCATCTCATCCGTGTTGTTGCTACTCGGTGCACGTCGCGGCAAGAAATGGCCGGCGGTGGTCGGCAATGGCAACCGCCTGCCGCCCTCTCCGTGGAGACTCCCCCGTCATCGGCAACCTCCACCAGCTCGGCCGCCTCCCTCACCGCTCGCTGCGCGCGCTCGCCGCGTCGCACGGCCCCGTCATGCTCCTCCGCCTCGGGCAGGTGCCCGCCGTCGTCGTCTCATCGGCGGACGCCGCGCGGGAGGTGATGCAGGCGCAGGACCACGTGTTCGCCAGCCGGCCCTCGCTCACCATCCCGAGGAGGCTCCTGTACGGCTGCACCGACATCGCCTTCGCGCCACACGGGCCCTACTGGCGCGGCGCGCGCAAGATGAGCGTGCGCCACCTCTTGAGCCCGGCGAGGGTGCGCGCCTGCCGCGCCGTCCGGGAGCAGGAGGTGGCGGCGCTGGTCCGGAGAGTCGCCGAGCACGGCGCCGGCGTCGTGCGGCTTAGCGAGCTCCTGAACGGCTTCGCCAAGGACGTCGCCGGCAGGATCGTGCTCGGGGTGCGCGCCGCCGGCGACAGCGGGTGGCGCGCCAGGGTGGACGCGCTGCTGGAGGAGAGCAACGCGCTGCTCGCCGCGTTCCATGTCGGCGACTACGTTCCGTGGCTCTCGTGGGTCAGCGCCGTCGACGGCACCGACGCCAGGGTGCGGAGGGCATTCCAGAGGATCGACCGGATCCTCGACGAGATCGTGGACGCCGCCGCGGCAACGGGCGGCGAGATCTCACCGTCTTCAGCGGTAGAAGAAGCGGATGGCGAGGCATTCATCCACGTGTTGCTGTCGCTCCAGCAGAAGGACGACGAAGCTCCTGGGACAGCGGAGTGGCGCCTCACCAGGGACAACGTCAAGGCTCTCTTAGAGGTACGTGCGACACGTCACACACGTAGACGACCGATCAAGCATGGTTAGTTGGACACGCTCTGCCTAATTAGCAGATCATCATGAGTCTTTGAATAATGGCGCAGGACTTGTTCGGCGCCGGGACAGAGGCAACGATCATCGTCTTGGAGTGGGCCATGGCGGAGCTGCTCCGGAACAAGGAAGCCATGCACAAGCTGCAACTCGAGGTGAGACGACAAGCTCGGACCACCAGCAACCATAGCAACCTGATCAGGGAGCAAGACCTGCCGGGAATGGAGTACCTGAGGGCCGTGATCAAGGAGACGATGCGCCTGCACACGCCGGGTCCCCTGCTGCTCCCGCACAAGTCGATGGAGGCCACCCGGCTCGGCGGCGGCCGGTACGACGTCCCCAGCGGCACCACGGTGATCGTGAACGCGTGGGCCATCGGCAGGGACCCGTCGGCGTGGGAGTCGCCGGAGGAGTTCCGGCCGGAGAGGTTCGTCGGCAGTGCGGTGGACTTCCGGGGCCGGCACTTCCAGCTGATCCCGTTCGGCGCCGGGCGGCGGATGTGCCCCGGGGTGAACCTCGCCATGGCCGTCGTGGAGCTCGCGCTCGCCAACCTCGTGGCGCGGTTCGACTGGGCGCTGCCGGACGGCGAGCCGGTGATGGACATGGAGGAGACGCCCGGGTGCACGTCGTGGAAGAGGGCCCCGCTCCGCGCCGTTGCCACGCAGCACTATTGTTAATTGCTGTGGTTTTTTTCCTGATCGATCAACACGTGTTCAAGTCAGCTTCGAGTACCATCTACTATCACCAAGTCGTTAGAGAGGAAAGTTTTCAGATCGTGGAAGTCGTGCTGGTCACTAAAAAGTACTACCTCCGTTCTTAAATAAATGATACCATTAACTTTTTTCATTTGTTTGACCATTCATCTTTTCTACAAATATTTTTTCTAATAGATAAACTTACAAATTAAATCTAAAGTATATTTGATAATAGACATAATGATACACATTTTACTTTAGTTAACTAACTCGTTCAATAGATATTGATGGTCAAAGTTGGAATAAAAGTTAACGGCGTCATCTATTTAAGAACGGAGAGAGTACAAGAACAACTTTCTGAACCAGTTCAAACCAAACTTTCAGTTAGTTTTCAGTAACATACATATCTCCTAAATGTAAATTTCAACTCATTCCCATTCCATACATTTAGAATCATCTCCTCCTTTGCAAAGTAACGATATTAAGAAGTTCCCACGTACCGCTGTATATTCAACTTTGTGCTTTTACCTTAGTGCAGAGGAGCTCTTATGTTTTGGGTGCAAAATTTCTCATTCGGCCTCACGTGACTATGCCATTGTCATTTTATATAGAGTAAAACGCATCGGAGGTCCATCAACCGGTAAGGAGGTGTCGCTTAGATCCACATGCATTTCTAGATCCATGAACTTTTTAAGTTGTGCCAAATAGATCCATACTCCTCCACGTATGCTTAACATGACATGCTGACCGGGCATCTTCTCTCTCATCCCTCCACCCTCCTTTCTCCCATGATTTCTGGTTGGGACATTTCATCGAGCAGGTTGTGGGCAATGTGAACTCCGACGGATGAACGGGGCTGCCTGCATTATTCGCTCTGCCACTCGGTCCCATGGCCACATGGCCTGCTCGAGCACGAGTGGAGAGGAGCTTCCCCGTGGCGAATTGCTCGCCTACAACAACTGCAGACTCCAGGCGGCTGGTGGAGCTGGAGACGCCGTGGAGTGGTGAAGCTCCAGCCAGGAACTGTCGAAGCTATGTTCGGCAACAGCGCTGGTGGGATCGTAGGAGGACAAGATTATTAGCAATAGTGGAGGCAGCAGCTTGGGGCTCAAGATTGATGACGACATCAGGGCCTATTCAGCCAACGTGATCTCGAGGACGTGCTTTGGGAGCAAGTACGTGAGATGCAGTCTGAATTTTCTCCCGATGAGGCTCCACCAGCACTCCGGCAGGTGCGCAAGCTGGTACTGGACATCGTGAGGGAGAGCAGGGACGACGACAAGAACCTACGCAGAACGGCGAGCTCTTGCGGCGACTGCAGTGTGGCTGCGGACATCGTTGACAACTGCAAGAACATCGGCGGCGAGCGCTTGCCGGCGGGCGTGTGCAAGGAGAGCTTGGCGAGCGCACGTCCGCAGTTGCAGCCGCACGGGTACCTGCCCTGCAGCGCCAACGCGCGCACTCGCCTCGGCCAGGCCTTCGCGAAGCCCATGCCGGGGACAGCTCCCCTCCCGTTCTACTTTTATGCATTTTCTCAGCACTATTATCTTACTTTAGTTTGCAATTTTATAGCTTTGTTAAACTTGGAGCCGCTCACCTCGCACTCACCTCGCAGATCGTGGTGATCCTAAGATCCTTGAACTCGAGAGATCCATCTTGGTGTAGGGTTCTTGCTTGGGCTCTTGTGCGCTCCATATCACATATGATATCCTGTGACCTATCATCTCGGTGATTCTTTGGATCAAGGTCGTTGACATGTCTTGCTAATGTTTTCTGAAAAATTAGTTCAGTGCGATCTGCTAAGTGCTAGTAACTCACAACAGCACATCATGGTGTATATGAATGATTTGACTGGCTCTTATTTAGTCTGCTTGCTGCATACGACAGGATGATATATCTTTCCTGTTACTCTGCTTTTAGCTTTTAGCGGTTCGGTGATTCTCAAAAGGGTTTACGAAGTCAGGTAGAGCTTCCTAATTTTAAGGTCCATGGTATCTTATGCTTATTGCCACCACTTTGCTTAGTTTTGGGGGTTATGCTGTTTCCTTCCCTTCAAAATTTCTCCATGTTTTGGAGTGTTTAATTAAATTTCTATTTCTATAAATTTTTGGAAGTTATTTTTGTATAGTTCTAGGTATTGGTTTTTTTTTCTTATTTTTTAATGGTAAAGACTGTGTTTCAGCCGGCTGTATTCTTGTTTATCGGGACAGCCGGCACTATCCACCATTCATCCATGACGGGCGGGTGGAGAGCGTCTACGTCTCACCGATGCCCGTGGCGACTGGCGACGGCGGCGGCATGTGGTGCGGCAGGCATCAGCCGCGCGGCGCGGAGGGGGCGGAGGATCCACTGCAACGGCAACTCCTCCCAAGCGGTCAGTGGCGAGCCGTGCGTCGTCCCCTAACCCTACCTCTCACTACGGCGCGGATCTCCCTCGGCGGTGCCACCGCAGCCGAGACGGTCTTCGCGCTACCAATCTCAGCTAGGTTTGGGGATATCCTCCAGCCATGATGTCGAAGAGAGCCGCGGCAGAGGCAGCAACCGGATGCTCAGCCCCCGTGGGAGCCATGGAGCTCATCCCCTTCCAGCCGGCGGCCGGTGCTCTCGGCGAGGCTATTGCCTACCCTACTGCTGGCCGTCGGGCACCACTATCCTTTATCCTAGGTATACATCTCTCTCCGACTGGTTTGATTTGGTCCCCATCTATATCATACTAATTTCCCCTAATTTGATTTGGTCCCTATTCTAGGGTTTGGGTTGGGATCTATTCCGTTGATGACTGCGGATTTACCATAAACCCACAGCACCATCCGCTGCCTCCTAGCTCGCAGGTGATTCCTCTTCTAGGTCAAATAGCCCATAGCTTTTCTACTACTCTAATCCTGTTTAGCCTCTCCCCTATTAGCACTGAATAGGTATTGCAAAGCTCTGCCAATTCGATTACAAGCTTAAGTTATTTAAATGTGTGAGGCGTGGTGAGGTTAGAAATTTGATGCATGTGGCAGAACAAGGTCGACATATACTTGCAGATCACTTTTTTATTCCTTTATACTCTAATAGGTAGACTTTTGCTCTAATTTGTGCTTGCTCTATACTAATAAGAGGGTTGATAAACTAACAGAGTAGGGTGCACTAGTTTAGTAAGTATGGAACCTAAGCAAACTGATTAGCTTCTAGCGCGTCCGGCAAAGAATTCTTTGCCATGCCTCAGTTTAGGATTTGATACTTGAGGTGTGCTCAAGTGCTTTATTCCCTATTTCTTGCGATTTCAGTTGATGGTGGTTTACTTAAAGTAGTGGTTGTATATAAAATCAAATTGTACTGCTTCTCTAGTTCATGTGGTTTTTAATTCATTTGCACCTCATGAACTGTTTGTAAAGTAGCTCGAGGCCTGATGGGTACTGGCCTATCAGCCTATGTTGTATAGATTGCAAGTTGTAATATAGGTGGCTATGTGCTGATCAAGAATTAGAGCAGTGCTTCAGTTGCGACTAGTTACTAGTTGCCTACTGTCCTTACAGGATACCTGTGGCTATACGTGGCTGTTGTGCCAAAATTCCATCTTGGTGATAACTGAAGGGTACATATTGCCTACTGTCCTTGTTTACAGTCGAGTTAAGTTCAGGGTCTTGCATTTTTTTCTGGCCTAATTTCTATATCGGTTGTCCTTTGTAAGCAATTTATTATACTAAATGAACAAGTAATTTATTCATTTTGTGTAGCATTTTCTGATTTTTCAGCTTTTTCCCATACTGTTGGTATTTGATTCAGCCATAAGATTCTTTAATTCTGTCAAGATTGGCATCACGATATATTACTTACGGTGTTCGTCTAAAGTTCAGAACATAGTAGTGTTTTTTCACAAACTAGCAGTAACCATGGAGGACGTCAGTGTGCTTCTTTATTAACAAAAGCTAGCAGGTAACTTGCTGGAAGTGCTTTGTTCACAAATAGATGTTATAACTATGGATTTATTAGCAGTAACCATGGATTTATTAGCATTTCTGTGTGCATGATTTAAACAGTTTTGTGTTCCAATTTAGCATTTTAACAAATTTAATAGGCATTTAAATGCTATCCAGATAGCATTTTAAATCTTCACATCAAGCATTTTTGTGTTGTTCCATTTGAAAGGGGAAAGTGTTGAGTGAATACACAAGATGTATTTTGAATATTGTTGGATATACATTCTTTATGATTTTCATGTTTCACTTTGCTCACCATCTTTCTGTGTGGTTAATTTTCCTATAGCCTTTGAACACACTGCATGTCTATTGAGTCCTCACCCCTGCTCGTGCAACTCATGTGTAGGTTATGCTAAATAAATAAAAAAATAGTTTAGCATTTTTTTTAGTTCTGGTATAGTAAGAGAATGAAATTTTCACATCCTGATTTTTTATTTCAGTTTTATAATTGATACCATTAACTTGCTTTATCTCTAGCCTAACAATCTAGCACTCTTCAGTAATTTTATAGCATCACAATGAGATCGTTCTTTTCTGTATGCTCTGTTAGTTTTCTCCTAGTTTTTCTCTTCAAGTTGCTACTGAATTAGGCAACACAATACACATAATATGGTTGTAAATTAGCAATAATACACATACGTTATGCATCCATTAAATGTGGTTACATCCAGGACCGTGACTATCCAGTAGGCAATTTTTACTTTTTCATCAGGCAATAATATGGGTACATCCAGGCAATGCAATATAATTCATTAGGCAATAATAGAATGTGTGCAGGTCACCAAAACAATGTAAAAATTTATTTTTCTTATTTTTACATCACAGGTTGCCAAATCAGAGCAGGAGAGGGAGAACCTAAAAATGATGTTCAGGTTATATGGTAGTCACTCCAGCCATTAGGAGGAAGGAAATACTATGTACCCTGAGTAATATTTTGTATTTTTCCCTCAATTTCGTGCGTATTATCAGTGAAAACATTGGTTGTAGCCGCTGTCGTCCAACTGGGCATTTCGTGTAAACCAGAGGGCAAAATGAATTCTAGGCCATCAACGTCTTCGTTCAGATTTGCATGGGCAAGGAGCACTTTTGCTTAGGATGGGAGTTGAATGATTTTTTTCTTATATTTATGAACGATAGTGCAACATGGATCCTAATTTTCTGCATCAGGTTGAATTTGTACAAGAGGGTATGTGTGATCCATAATTGTGCCATTATTTTACAATTTCTTTACTTCATTTTGTTCATCAGCTAACATGGGACGTCAGTACCTTGGTCCAATATAAACTGCTTCTGGCGGAGAACCTTGCGTGGGCCTGCTGGGAAGCAAGCTCCTCCCATGGCAACGCCCTCGACGTGAAGAAAGGCAGCAACAACAGTAATTTTTACCAAAAATGGAAATGAGACCACAACGGACCGTTGAGATTTCCAGAAAAGGGGTGGCTGTATGGCAGGCTTAAAATACAACCGGCTGTACGTTAGCCAGGTCATTTTTTTAATTCCTTCTGGCTTCTTACGTATCAGTACCATTCTGCCATAATCCATGTCTCCAGCCAAACCAACATAATCCACCGTGCCTTCCCAAACGTCTTAATTAAGAAAGAGATTCAAACCCAACTGTGGAAGGGGATTGGGTGGTGCGCGTGGTGTTGGTATTTCTTAACTCTACGAATAAATCCACGACCGCGTAGATATACCGCTCTAGTATTTCATCTGGACGTTCTAGTATTTCATCTGGAATTGTCCAAGGCATCGTTATTTATATTTTTCCAAAGAATAGTATTGGTATAATTTATATTTTCCCAAAGGATAGTATTGATATAAAAGAGTGTATCAGATACATATAAATGACAATATGAGTTATAGATCAAAGTTCATACAGGTGTGTAAGGAATCGGTGCTCGTAGTCTAAGAAGCTTAACCTATAGCTTCCACTATTTTGTATCAAAATATAAACTAGATCATGCTATCTAAACGTGCAATTAATAGTTGATAGAGTGTGAAACCCTCATCCCAAGACAAGTTTTGCAACCTATAGCCAATCCTATCAAGATACTACTATAGGAAAGTAAAGGCACATATGAAATACGGAAACGTAAGGAGGGGATGAGAGGAAGCAAACGCTTGACACAAGGATTTTTTTCGTGGTATCGGTAGGCACTAAGTCACCACTAGTTCATATTGTTGAAGCACTCACACAAGAGTATTGCTTCCTGGTCACCAAGTCTCTCCCAAGACACCCCTTGACTTGCCACAAAGGCTCGGTCACTAAGGCACACGTTAAGTTCCTCGGTCACCTTGATGCTGTTTCCAGTAAGGTGCTTCTTCAAGAAGGAAGGAGGTCTCCACGTCCCCCCACAAGGTCGTCGACGCCGCTTCACACCAAGTCGGAGGTCCGAAGACTTGCCGGCGAGCCACCAAGACTCTAAGGCGCTGGCACACCTCTTGTACAGCGGTGGTTCACTCTAGAATCTGATCACAAGGTTGGCACACCTTGCACTCACTCCTCTCTATGCCTATCTTAGCACTAATCACTCTCCTAAGCTTGCGCTAAGCCTTTGATGAATCACTTAAGCACTTTCGGTGGCTTGGATGTGTTCTTGATGAGTCTTGGTCTTCAATGCATCCCTAGACACTCCAACAACTTCAAATGGGCGAGTAGTGGGGGTATAAATAGCCCTAAGGGCTCAAAGAGCCGTTACTCCAACGGGCTAGTTAAAAAGTATACCACCGAATGTTCCGATGGTCTATTTTTGGCCTGCATCAGAACATCCGGTGCTACTAGCCGTTGGACTCCCCGTGCCCAAATTCCTCAGAAATTCATCCGACACTTTATCCGATATGCCCATCGGATCATCTGGTGAATACACTATTCAAATCACATAACCGTTGGATCCCCTAACATCATTGCTCCGAAGCTTGCTTCAATGGTATCGTCGGAACATCCGGTGCTGAAGATTCTTTTGATCAAAACCTTCTGTTAGGAACTAAAGAAAATATGTTTTGTCCGACGCTCCTTCTTGGCCTATCATTGGATCATCTGGTGCTTTGGGATTTCTTCACCTTTCAAGCCTGCTCCTTAGAATCCATCCGATGCTACTAGAAATGTGACCATCGGAACATCCCATGGTTGACTTACCTGAACTTCTTCGCAGTGTACCATTTACTCCGACGCTTGCTCCGATGCCTTCTATGGGGCCATCGGAACATCTAACAGTACTGATTTTCTTATGTCGAATACCGTGGCTTTCACACCGAAGATACCGTCTCTAGATTTTCTCTATCATTTGGATGCTGTAATACCATAGAATAACCCTAGATATCCTAAGTTGATCACTTAAATATCATAGCTTGGATACTCGGATACCATGATTTCAATTTTTTTTCTTAATTAAGAGGTGTTCTTAGCTAGTAGTCTCGGTTTTTTTTTCTAGAAACTATACTAAAGCAAGATAGATAAAGCTAGTTTGAGGGAAAATACATACGTATATAACCTAAAATGGAAAAGAGTATTCCCATCCAAATAGTCTTGGAACAGGTAATTTTATTGGAGACTCATGTCGGTGCGCCAGGACGGCCTGCACTTGCACAAGCCACTCCAATCCGCCACGTCCACCGAGCTGCTCATTAATTTCTCCCAAGCTGCCTCTTGTGATCTCCGTTTGATCCCTACTCTACCGATATAGCTACATGAATCCAAGAACTATAGCACAAAACGATGAGGAAGCTGGGTCCATCTAGACAAAAACCTACTTTCAACAATGTTCGGTATGCAGCAACAAATAACTTGCAAAAAACCAGGTTTGTCATCACTTGCAACTAACAACAGCTTTGCTTTTAAGGTCCGTGTACTTTGAGATATGCCCCACTAAAAGTCATGGAAGAGCTCATGCCCCTTTTTATCTAATTGAAGGAAAAAGTCTATTTTACTCTCCTCACCTATCAGCTTTGTCTATTTAACCCTATGTAAGGAAAATGGACCTAGTAAGGCTATTAGTGATTTTGGTGATTGTGTGTCAACACTAACCTATGAACTAACAACGTTTGCGAGTATACAAGATTTAGTCATATGGATGCAAGTGATGGACTTGGGAAATCAAACAACATGGAACAAAGGTCAAAAGGACATGTACAACACCCTAAAAGACTTTAAGGCAACCCAAGATATCATAGAAGAGAAGTTGGGACAAAGACACGCGAAGACTGGAAGAGAATCCTACTGGAATTACCACTAACGCAATCCATCCATTCATAAGGTGGTGACCAAGTATGGTCACCGAATCAGTCGGTGACAAGTAGGACAGTAGCAGAGCCAAGGCAATGGTCACCAAATCATACGGCGCGTAGAAGATCAAAGCTACCGAATCAGTCGGTGACAAAGATAACCAAGGCAGCATGCACTGTGACCACTGACTCATTCGGTGGGCACAAAGGATCACCACCGAATCAGTCGGTGTGATCGGCTCGACTCAGGATCGGCTCAAAATTAATTTTGTCTACTTTGGAGTGATTTTAGAGCCACACCGATTCATACGGTGGCTCAAGGAGTCTTCATGAAGGTGCCTTTTCCGGCGGGCCCCCCTCATCTTATTTTCGATCAACAGCCATAACAGTAGCGAGGAGATGTTTCTAGTTTGCACGATCAGGCTGTGTACGAGCATTTTCATTTTGTTACAAATAAGCTGCAACGCGCTGTTGCGATTTGCAATGTTATTTTAAGAAGACAAGGTATTTCAGGTTGCGCCACGAGAAGGGAGAGAGTCCTTCGTTAAAAAAAAAAATAGAGAGAGAGTCCTTCACAGCGTAACTCTAACGGGTACTATTTGCAAGAGCTTCATTAACATAACTGCAACAAGATTTTATTGCATCTTTTATTATTTTCACCCCCGCTCAAAACAAAATGCATTCATAACTCAACAAAGGCAAACATTTCAATAAGCATAAATCAGGAAAAATTCCAACATGTATTCAGAACAGATTTTCTAGTGTGTTATTCAGCACCAAAGCTTCTTCCCCCTAGAACGGCGGGGCCTCCGCATTCCTAATGCAGGTCTGCAACACAGTTAGAACCATCCGTTTCTCTTTACTCAGCAATCAGCATACAGCATACTACATCCAGAAACCAAGCACAGCACCAACTACCAAGCGTACCACACGATGATAAACTGCCTTTAGAACACCACAAACAAATAAGCATGTCGCCAAACTACAGCAACCTTTTAACTTTTAAGCCGTCTACTTCACTTGCAAACATTGCCAATGTGAGGTCATGATTGCCAAACCATACATCATAAGGAGTACCTTAACATTACAAAAGATCAACACACTATAGCAGTTCGTGTTGAAACACCTAACAGGCAGCATGCAATCTACTGAAACACAAGTTTGTCACCACACAAGCAACATGCCAACATGGTCAGTGGCTACAATGCAAAAGAAAACTAGAGGAGACCGTCTTCACTTCATTTGTTGATGCTGTCACTTGTTCTTGAGGATAAGTCCAAACAGGATTGCCACCATCAACCCAAGCAAACACAAGATAAACCCATACAACATCTTCTTGTCATAACCATCACTCCTGATCCTATTCTCCAAAGTAGAGCAGCTTGTCTGAGCAAGAAGAGTCCTCATGGTCAGTTCCCTCTCGAGCCTCTCCTTCTCCATGATGAGGTTCTCCTTCTGCCTGGCCCAGTCTTCCTTCTCACTCATCAAAGCTTCTTTCTCTTCATACATCTCATTCCTTAGCTGAATTTCCGCCAACAGATCAACCTGGAGATCATCAGCCTTCTTCTTGAAATTGTCAACAACTTCCCAAATGTTTGCAGCAACCTCCTGGAACATTGCCAGACACTTGTCGTCCTTCCACTCAATGAAATCACACATGTTTGACTTACCCTGCAAAACATAACAAATGAACCAATATCAAATTAGGAAATGTGCATCTACTATATGGTAAGGTACAAAATGAGGAAGAATTACCTAAGCGGGCAACCAAGATAGTGTTCTTGCCATCCCAACATAAGAGGCGCCTTGGACGCTTTCCATGGCAGCACCTCTCATCGGTTTCACGATCAATACCACCCCATTCCTTAGTCTCCATTCCTTCAGGGATGTAACTAGAGGAAACACTCTACATTGTACAGACATGAGTCAAATTGCAAGACCAACATACTCACAGCAACAAAATTAAACCCAAATCCCAACCACTCCAATCCTGTCCCAATCCCTAATGTGTACAAATCAATGGAATTTCACCTGCATCTAACTGATAGTAGCAGGAGTATATCAAAATGTGATATATGTATTTGAGGATATCTTTTATAGCAAGTCAACACAAAGTTTTAAGCTATCTGCTACAAGTTCATTGAACATAAAGCATACCTTGCACAGCGCTATAATGATGAAGTCATTCTCCAGAACTTTGTTCTCTTCAAGTGTCGTCTCATCTTTTAGAACTTTCCCTTGATGAATAAACACCTGTCCGTCAGCTGGGTGGACATTCTGCCCTTGTGTGGTCTCAATGAGCTTTTTAATATCAGCAACCTAGAAAGTACATTCTAGTCACTTGTCAGTCACAATTTTGCATCTATATTAAGTCAATAAGAATCAGGGTTCAAAATTGCAGAAAACATCATTTTGTCCTAGTGAGAAAATATACAGGACTTAAACTATATAGATGAAGCTAGTGTTACAGTCCCTAATCCAAAGCTCGATTTAAGTAAAACTTCCTAACCCCCTCAACAGGTGCAGTACAACAGCATCTGCAATGATACCTCTACACGCGAGACTTTTTCACTTTGACAGTCATTTATTACAGCCTACTCATACATGAGTCGGTAAACCAGATACACAAACAAGACTGCTAACAGCAAAGAGTGATTGTCACCCACAACAACCAAGCCAGCCCATGCGGCCATGCCACCATACACAATCAAACAGTTGGCGCGCATTCAGTGGGACCAGCATCCCACCCCCAGAGTTTCGAAAGGAAAACGAGACATCAGGACCCAATCCACCCGCAAACCCTAGAAGGAATGGCGGCTTCTACAGCTAAACCGATCCGGTCACACATCTTCTGCCGGCTCTAATACCTAAAATGCTATAGCAGATTGGCACCAATTGTGCCCAAATCCCGCGACCCCATCCCGGGCCATGCAGGCGAAAAAACCCAAAACCGCCGACGAACCCTAAGCCCCTGCCACTCAAAACGTTCAATTAGCAGCGCCGGCAACGAGCAGATTCCGCACGGAGCCGCGAGATCAGCAGGAGGCGGGAAAAGCGCGGCGTACCGTGCTGGAGGACTCCACTTCGATCTCGAAGCTGGTGAGCGATTGATGGATACCTTCATGGCGGCGCGCTCGGCTCCGCCCGCTCCGTCCACCGCCGGGCTCGGGGATTCGAAGGATTTGGGAACGGGAAAGAGAGTTTCAGGAGGAAGAAACGGCTAATATAGGGATGGGGCGATTTGCCGATTGGAGAAGCTTCTCCGCCTTCTTGAAGGTGCCTTTTGGGGCTGGGCCTTCCTTGGTGGGGTTATTTTTGGAGAGGCCCTGATGGAGGATTTCTTGTGAAAGCTTGAACTTTTATCTCACTGCATGGACGGAGTGGCTAGGCGGCACTGTTTGGTGTGCTCTCGCAAAAGCTTTAAACCTGGACCTCCTAATTTTCTTTTACCATTGTAGTGTTTCACTGTTTTTACAGAATAAAAACTTGTGCAAGACAACATCAGTGGCTTTTGTGAGTTGTGAAGTTGGTGAATTTTCGTTAGACAACAAGCATTTTGTTTCTTGTTTGCAAGTAGTGAGGAGATGGCAATTGCATGCACGATCAGGCTGTGTACGAGCATTTTTCGTTACAAGGCATTGCTACAAATAAGCTGCAACGGATTATGCTGTGATTTGTAACGTTAATTTTCAGAAGGTAAGGTATTTCAGATTATGCTGCAAAAATTCCCAACATATACCTACACTTGTGTTTTGAAAAGTTCACAGCGCAACGAGAAGGGGAAGAGTCCATCACAACACAGCTCTTAACGGGTACTATTTGCAAGAGATTTGATAACGTAATTGCAACATTTTTTTATCGCAGCTTTTATTATTCCTGTCCCCGCTCAAAACAGAATGCATTCATAACTCAAAGGCAAACATTTCAATCACCATAAATCGGGACAAAATTTCAACATGTATTCAGAGCAGATTTTCTAGAGTGGCATTCAGCACCAGAGCTTCTTCCGCCGAGAACAGCTGGGCCTCTTTCTGTAACACAGTTAGAAACATCTGTTTCTCTTTACACAGCAATCAGCATACTGCATCCAGAAAACAAACTACGGCAGTACAGCACCAACTACCAAGCGTACCACACGACGATAAACTGCCTTTAGAACTCCCCAAAACGAATAAACCATTGCATGCTGCCAAGTTACATCAACGGAAGAGCCCAACGACAAGCAATACTAAAAAAATATAAGTTCAAAATAGCTGTTCAGATACGGGAATTATGAACATTACGAAGCAGAACACCTCATTTGCCCTCCTTAGTAATGTATTGCAATTGACAGACCTCCCTGGTAAGAGAGTGTTGAGTTCAGGAAACGGCTCATTACACCACTCATTTGCAGATTTTGCACATGAACAAATCCTATTGACTTTAGCAATGCAGAAGAAGCAACTCCAGAGACACCAACTGATGCCACTGTGTCAGTACCTTCTATGTGATTTGCAACAAACAAGGTGCAGATTACCTGTTTTCCCTTTATTGCAGTGAACTACTGCTTACGGGCATATGTTTTCTTATGAGCCTGGATTATATTTTCTGACCTAATGGAAGGTACCAAGATAACCTGAGCTTGTATAGTGCTGTGTACTGGCCAGAAAAGATTGCACAAGTCTTACCATATCACGAAGCTTAGTCAAAGTACTCAGAACCTAACTGCACTAATGAAGAAAGGGAACTGTCCAGGAGAGACTACAGTCAGAAGCCCAATTACGGGTGTGGATAACCATGGAGGTCATGCGATCCCCAAGGCCCAGTGCCATAGCGACTCCCAATCGAAGAATAGCCACCATCATACATGCCTTGCAAACCCATCCCAGGAGTTGACACAGGTGCGCCATAAGTTCCATGACTGCTGAAACCTAAGAGTAGACCACTTTATAGGATAAACTTTGCAATTATTTCACTAATGTGCATGCAAGTGGGTAAAAGAAACTTACTAGGTGCCCTTCTTTTTGCAATATCAGCCCTCAGCTTCTCAGCCTCCTGAGCCATAGCTACAAGATCCTTCTCCATTGCTTGCACCTGTGCTGTCAGTTCTGGCTTTGCATTCTTCTCATACTCAAGTGCTGCCCTGTGATGATATATTATTATTAGTTAGCAGCTCTTCTACGCAGCAAGATTATAAAAGACAAAGCAAAGCAGAGACTCTGAACTAAAGAGCCCCTTGGAGGCAGCAACCAAAGTGATCCATCAAGAATATCAACAGGATGCATCCATTCTGGAAGAATGACAAAACGATAAAATGCTCAATACCTAGCCTGAATCAGTTCTTGCCGCAGAGCATCACGCTCGGCTATCATAGCAGGTATCTTCTGGCTTTCAGATTTATGATGCTCAAGCTCTTTTAATAGACCCTGAACCTTTGCAGCCAGCTCTTGCCTCAAAGACTGTAGTTTACCTGCTTCAGATCGCAGATGCAAAGCATCTTGCCTAAGGGGTTCTAAGGCACGTAGCTCAGCTTCCAGCTTCAGATTCCTCTGAGTTAGCTCCCTTGATTCAAGTTCTTTGTCTGCCCGGAGCTTAGGTACAGCCTGACTTGAGGCATGGAGATCTTCTTTCATATGAGGTATGGTTTGCCTGAGACCAACGATTTCATCTGCCAGACGCTGATTTTCTTCACGGATTCTGCGCATCTCAGCACGACGACTAGACAATTCCTCCTCCAAGCGACGTGGAGAGACAACCCTTGTTCGTGCAAGGGGAGGAGGTGGAGCATCACGATATCCTCGAGGCTCCTCATAGTGGCGGGGTACACGGTGTCTTCCTGCCATTTATAGCCTAATGAAGAAGAATAAGAATAAAATAATTAATCAAATATAACTCAAGAAAACATATTGTGCATGCTGTGTGACAATGTGAAAGATATAAATCCATGTGACCTTAGATGACAAAACAATACTAAAATTGAGTCATTTGGTAAATTTTACAGGAAATGACACTGGATTCCACATGACTTTTCACTTTTCAGGACATGTTCTTCTACATACTGTTAAGCGAAATCAATTTCTTCAGTAGTTCAGTTAGTTGATGAGATCTATCTTACAAAAAAGACTCTTTTTTTATGTATGTATCTTTGCATTTTAACATCTCGACAACACAAGCATATGAACATTCACAAGTTTGCAACAACCATGTTCATTCATATGATGGTGCTGGAAACGAAAAGTATATCAATGCTAGTAAAATCTCGGAGGGAAGGGGCGTATGGATATTAGTATGAACACAACACACACAAACAGTACCATAATAAAGCATTGCTATGGGTGGCAACAACCCAGGCAGTGGGCCGGCCAGCCAGGGAGGCACAGCAGCCCATGCGGCAGCAGAGGATTGGATTAGAGGGTGTTAGAATAGAGTAGTGTCAGCCAGCTCTATATAAACACACAGTGGAATCAATCAAGAAAGAAGAAATTAGTTCCCCTCTATCTCTCTGTTACCTCTCACGTGCCTCCAGGGAGACAAGGCCTCAGGCCTCACCACCCGTCGAGTGAACCAACTCTGCTCATAACAGCATTCTTTTAGGAAAAAAAACTCGACAGGAGTAGACCACACCCCCGCTTTGAATTAAGATGTAGGGCTCAAACCCGGGTCTCCAGACTGAGAGCAAGCTCCCGTGACCAGTCGCCCGCGAGAGCACCTGCAACAGCATTCATTTAGGGAAATACCATAATAAGAATTCAAAATATTAGAGCCACTGAATGGGAAAGTTCATTATGTTTTACACAATACACTTATCAAGGCTCCTAAAGAATGTCATTTGAGCACTTCTCTTTACAAATGTCATTTAAGAAGCAATCAAAACCTACACGATTTCACCTTATCAGTTTCTCTGGGTATAAAACTGATAAAATTAACCAAAAAGTTTTACCAAAAATTTGAACAACATTGACTATTTGACTTGAGTTTTGGTTTATAAACAACTCCGTAAATTAACTGCTAGTATTTCTCATCAGACAAGAGACATACAGCTGATATGGCAAACTAATGAACTACTTGATCCTTCTTAAGCTGGAGGAATGAAGAAAAAGTAAACGATGTGTTCTTAAGCCGGAGCGGTGGACTGGTTAGGGCGTTAAACTCCGGGAGTCGTTGAAACTCCCGACCCAACCCGTGTTCGAAGCACGGCACCTTCTTAGAACAAAGCCAGGGGAGTCTCCTCCGGTGGTCGAGTTTTTAGCACAGTTGACACATATATACCCATCACTTTGTCTATTGCTAAAATTCTGGGGGCGAGCCAAGTTAGGGATTTCATCCTTCCTTTATTTCGAAATTTTTTAAAAAAACTATGCTCATAGCCAACAAAGAAACAGCGTTATGCATCGGTTCCCTGCCCTAGAACCTTCAAATGCAAAATTCTGGACCCGCAACCCTGTCCCACGGTTCTTAAATAAATCCTTCAGATAAGCAATCAAAGCTTTCTATGTAAAAAATCGAATTTAGTAGGTAAAGTCATGGTCAGATCCGAATACAAATACCCTAATTTAGGGGTTTGGGTGTTCGATTTCGCGCAGCAGGACGGGAAGGGAGGGGAATGGGCGGGCATACCTGCTCGTCGCCGGCGAAGCGCCCGTCGCCCGACGAAGAACTGCCGGGCAGCGCAACTCGCCCTGTCGTCGCCCCTAGGAAAGGAAGGCCGAGACAGACAGAGAATGAGAAAGAGATAGAGAGAGAGAGAGAGAGGGAGACAGAGAGAGGAGAGGAGAGCTGGAGAAGAGGCGTGGAGAAGAAAGCGTCGATAATCCACCGAACTTCTTCCTTTCTTTCGTGGGCCGGCCCACATCGCTGGGATTTTGTTTGTGAATGGCAGGACTTGATGTGGCGTTATTTACTTCTCCTCCTTCTTCTTCTTCTTTTCAATTTTTCAATTTATTTTTTATTTTATTCATCTTTTACTTTCTCTATTTATAACTGTCTCGACATTTCTCATCTCATGAGACTAGCTGAAAGTTTTTTTAAACAAAAATTGATTCAACATTTCTAGGAAATGGCCCAATGAAGAAAATATATTGGTTCAACTTTTTCAAGAGATGAAAAAATGTCGAGCATTCATTGTACACCATTCTTTTAATTCCAACAATTAATAATTTTATATATGTGTGTGTTTTTAAAATTTTGAATGCTTGGTTAAACATTTTGTGAAAAGTAGACAATTTTTAACATATGTTCAACATTTCGTGTTCAAAATATTGAAATGTTAAATTCCAAATGTTGAGATGATACATTTGAAATTTTGATTAATTTTACACCTATAAACATTTGACAAAATATAGGTCAATAATATAAAGTAGTTGGTTCAAAAATTTATGGGAACTAGTTGTTTCAGACCATTGATTTAAAAAATAAGAAATGCACATTAGATCTTATTTTGTTGAATTAATTACAAGCACCATCATGCTTCCATTGGTTCCTAAAATGGAGGCATGAATTAAGAGAAAAATACAGTTAAATTTTTGAGCTTCAATCAAAATACCCCACTAGGATCACTTATGGCATCCAATCTCAACGTGCCATGTGCCCATGCTCAATCAATGAGCTCTTGCACTGTCGAGAGTTTTCGATTTTTTGCTCGCATGCATATCGTGTTGTGGTCACGACACTTGCTAAAAAATAAAAAATCGTATCCAAAATAAGTCATAAAGTCACTTTTGTACAAAAGGAAAAGGGAAATTTTGCATCCAAACAATGTGTAATCATATGAATTTAAGAAAATATCGTGGAGCAAAGGAAAATGACCTAGTAATAATTCTATATAAAGGGGAGCCACTTTTGTTAGTTTCTCAACAAGTAGAGCAATCCATCGAGAACGCCCCTCCCATCCTACTCCTACCCCTTCCATATCCACTCCCTTCGAAAAAAATTCCATCATCTTCCACCGCTTGTTCTCCGCTCGTGATGGGAAATCTATCCCCACCTTGCCCTACAACCAGCTTCTGCCTCATTGGCGTTGCCTCCGACTCCGACGAGGACTGCCTCCTCTCTCCCTACCCTCCCCCCTTCCTCTCCACACCCTCTATGTTCGGATCCAAATATCCAAGCTCCCCCCAACACCCGCCTCCCCCAGCGGAGCGACGCCATCTCCGTCGGAATCGCCACCCACAATCTACCGCCACCGCTAACCACTACCTTGATGTTGGTGTTTCAGCCTGGCAATCTACCGAGGGGGTGCCCGAGGTAGAGTTTTGGTTAGTAGGGCTTGTCGAGATTAGGAACTCGAAGATAAATGTAGACACACAATTTAGATAGGTTCGGGTCGCTAGATTGCATAATACCCTACGTCATGTGTGTTGGTTGGACTAAATTGCTTTGGAGGAGATCCCTGCCTCACATTAGATTGTCGGGGGAAGGGTTACAGGTTGGTTGGTTACAAGAATACTAGTCGGATACGACCAGATGAGTTCTACACTCATTACAACGAGTACTTTCCTAATTCTCAACTAGTTCCTGTCTTTCCATGTAGATTATGCCATCCTGTGCTATAGTCTCCATGTCAGATGCGTCTCGGCGTACAGCCCCATATGTAGGACTGTCCAAACCTTCTGGTGGTCCCATAGATATATGCACGACAAACTCATGAGTACTTTTTAGTCAAATGTTGCAGTTCCGAGTAATTTTATAGACTTCATTGACTAGTTTTGGTGCTATTCAAGTACTTCATCTGGTTGAATCTTCAAAGGTACCTGAAAACTGCCACGCAGCTAGAATGTGCTCAAGTCTCATTGAACTCAGTCTCGTATCCTTCAATCATGGAAGTGTGATGAAAGTTGCACTCCATATGGAGTAGCCCTCGAGCCTTAGGTTGAATCAAAGAATCAGGCTGAGGGTCTGTAATTTGCACCACTTTCCCCTTAAAACCTGGAGAAAAAACTTTTTTATCGATGAACACGTGGCACACAACCCCCGAGCCTTTAGCTGACTAGTTTGGTGGGTATAACGGTCAACCTTTGGTCAACGTGACCATCTCTGGAAAGAGATCTAATCTCCTCCTCAAATAAAGGTAACTGCCAATTAGGTGTCTGAAATTTTAGGGATCCTTTAAATCGAAATCCCTTCATTTGCGTCGTTGTTACTGTGCCACTGTGATAAAAAAATGGAGGAAGTTATCCCTTCATTTGTGAAGCTTTTATGGGGCCTGGACATTCTAAGGTGAATCTTCAAAAGTGCCCGAAAACTGCCATACGGCTAGAATGTGATCAAGGCTAGCCAAGATCCTCTTGTGGATGTGTAGGCCCTGCTGAAAGCGTCGTCTCCATCTGTCAAGCCACTGCAATTGTTTGGTGAGCCCACACTGAAGTTGAGGAGATTGTCAAAGTAATCTTCTCGCCTTTTGAGTACTTATTGTAACTTTTTGTTGCTAAAGTTTTGTCTTGCGCAGGAAATCTTCTCATCTGGAACTTGGAGGGCCTGGCTCTAGGCCTATGACCAATGGCGGTAGCCTCTCAGTCCAGGACATTGCCCCGGCCCAAGCAAGTCCACACTTGGAAAATCAACCAGCAACGACAAGTAGTCCAGGTGCTGTGTCTTTTGTAGCAGCGTTGATGCAGAAAGTAATATCGTCATTGACCGATGTCGTGGTGCCAGCCCCCGAGCAACAAGTACTCGAGGAGACGGTGGCTACCGTGGACATAGCGGCTGTTTCTGTAGCCCCCGCGCAGCCGTTTAGGGGTGAAATAGCGACTACCTCTAGCATTGTGGCTGCAGATGTAACCCCCGAGCTAGAGATAAAAGTCGGGGCGGCGACAACCCATAGGATCATGGCCGTCAATTCATCTTCTGAACCTGGGACGTCTGCTGGTCTTGCCATGGTTCCTCATGCAAGCGCGGATGCTGATACTGGCAAGGCTAGAAGGATCACTCTGGAGGACATCCAGTTGATCAATGATCTGCTGCTGAACCCAGAGATAATAGCTAGTATCATGGAGATGCACCGTCATCTTGGTAACTATGCAGAGGTGAGTTGAGATTGCCTTGCTCTGTTGTCACAATATTTGCTAACTTGTACCGCGGTGATAATGCGAGTACTAATTTTTAGGTTCCAGGATATTATCAATTGCTCCCACCGCAAGTTAGAAATGCTCGGGGGGTATGGTGATACCATGCTCCGTGCTGAAGCACTGGATAAAGAGCTTGCCAAATAAAAACTGTACATCTCCCACTTGATGATGAAGCACGACAGCTCGACGGTGGCCTTCTGGAACCAGATTCAAGACCTGGAGGATGAAAAGGAGCGTCTTGTTGCTCGCAATAAGTTTCTCAATCACAAAATTGAAGGTAGTCTCTTCTCCTTTGATGTTTGTCGACTACTGATTGTATATCGATTCTTATTAACCCCATGCTGATGTTGCGCAAAATATAAGAAATTAGAACCAGAGTTTCAAGCATCAATTACCGATTGAAAAAATATCTTTTTATCGGGTGACAGATCAACACGACAAACTGGTGCTTCATGTTGAGAAGTCGGAGCATGATCTAGAGAAGGAGACGCATATGTGTAAGGATAGCGAGGTTGATCTGGTCAATTCCATGAAGACCATCCGAGAGCGCAAAGCTGAGCTGAAAGCTGCCAAACTCGCTCTGAAGGAGATACCTGAAGTGGCCCAGCTAATAGCGAACATGGTGGAGCCTCCAGTTGAAGGTGTAGAGCCCCATCCGCTATCTAAAGTACTCAAGGACGTGCCAGGCAAATTCACCAGGTACATTCAGAAGATGGCGAAGTCTATCTCCAAGCAACTACTGAGCTTCGTCAAGTCTTTCTATCCTCAAGCTGATCTGACTCCTGTTGCGGAAGGTATAGCAGAGGACTACTCTGACGAACTCTTCAAGCAGTACATGCAGGAGATGGACCCCATTATAGAAGAATTAGCCAATTATCCAGTCCTTGAGTAGTTCTGTATTAAAGAAAACATTAGTTCAGTCAGACAAAGTACTCAAAGAGCACCAAAACTACTCGGTGAGAATTTAAAAAGTACTCGAAGATTACTACATTTGACTATGAAGTGCTCGAGGGCTTGTTGGGATAGGTTCCCAGTACCCGCAAGGAAGGAATAAGACGGACTCCAACTAAGATTCCCCTGTAATCCTACTAGGACTTGTACCCTGTAATCCTAATAGAATCCTACCTTGTAACTGATTAGTAATCCCGTCCCCTGGAGTATATAAAGTAGGGCAGGAGTCTCTAGATAGGTAGGTCAAGACCTCATAGAACCACAACAGAGGATCAAATTCTCAATACCAAACAACACACAAGCGCAGGGTGCAATATACAACACCTCAAACAGGACATAGGGTATTACGCTACTTTGGCGGCTCGAACCTGTATAAATCCATGTCTTGTATCCTCGCTTTTACCATCAAGTTCCAGGTCCGGCGATCCCTCACCAACCAATCTACTATCTTAGGATACCCCTCGGTAGGTTACCGGGTATAAAACACAAACAACAGCTTCTAGACCGGTGGATATCTGGTCTCGCAATCTAACAACACGTCGCTTACGAAGTAGACATGCCTCTATACTTTGAATACATGGCATGGTTCCGGTCTTTCAACGACAATCGTCGTGCTGACAACGTGAGTAGTTGCGGTGATGTAAAGCAATAAATCTTCGTTGGGGTTTGACGCCGTGAGAACTGGTGGCTTTGATAGGAAGTCCTTCAATTGTTGTAGGGCTTGATCTGCCTCTTCGATCCACTGAAACTTGTTTTGCTGCTCTAGTAGTTTGAAGAAGGATAGGCCCCGTTCTTCAAGCCTTGAGATGAATCAGTTGAGCGCCGCCATGCATCTAGTCAGCTTCTGGACGTCTTTGATACCTGATGGGGCATGCATATCGGTGATGGTGGAGATCTTCTCTGGATTCGCCTCAATCCCCCAGTGATTGATTATGAAACCAAATAGTTTCTTGGACGGCACGCCAAAGACGCACTTTGTCAGGTTAAGCTTCCACCAGAATTCTCGTAGGCTGGTGAAGGTTTTCTTGTAGCTGCAATCAGGTCGTCGGGATTTCTAGTCTTTACGACCACGTCGTCCACATACACCTCCACGTTGCGGTGTAGCTGCTTCTTGAAGCATTACTGGATGGCCCGTTGATACGTCGCGCCTGTGTTCTTCAACCCGAAAGATATTGTTGTGTAGCAGAAAGCTCCGTATGGGGTGATGAACGCGGTCTTGATTTGGTCTTCCTCCTTGAGAGCTATCTGATGATACCCCTAGTAGCAATCGAAGAAACAAAGGAGGGCGCTTCCAGCTGTGGAGTCAATGACTTGATTAACCTAGGGAGCCCAAAAGGATCCGTTGGACAATTCTTGTTGAGGTCTGTGTAGTCGACACACATCCTCCACTCATTATTGTTTTTCTTTCGCACCAGGATGGGATTGGCAAGCCACTATGGATGATAGACTTCTTTTGTAAAGCCTGCCACAAGTAGTTTGGCCAGCTCTTCCTTGATAGCTTCCCTTTTGTCTTGGACGAATTATCGTAGGCGTTGCCTTTTTAGTGTAGCTTTTGGATTCACGTTGAGTGAGTACTCGATCAACTGCCTGGGCACCCCCAGCATATCTGCTGGTTTCCACATGAAGATATCTCGGTTGGCCCGGATCTAACGAGCGTGCTTTCCTATTTAGGATCCAGCTCTGTGCCAATTAGGGCTGTCTTGGAGATATCACCAGTCTCAAGGTCAATGGCTTTGATGCCTACTTTACTTGCCAGCTTGACCTTGGTTGCCCTTGACTTCTTTCCTGGAATCTCGAGCTTTGATGGAGACAACTTTTTGGATGTGGCGAAGACTTGCATCATCAAGTTTGGTACTTCAGTAGTTGCTGCTAGCTTTACAACTTCTGTGTCATAGTCGTACAACCTCTTCAGGTCTCCGCGTAGGGAGAGTACTCCGTTGGGTCCCAGCATCTTGAGTACTAAGTACACGTAGTGCGGGATGGTCATGAATTTGGCCAATGCTGGTGTTCCGAGGATGGCGTGGTATGATGTTTTGAAGTCCGCCACCTTGAACCAGATGTATTTTTTCCGGTTGTGTTCTTTGGTCCCAAAGGTAACTAGCAAAACCATCTATCTGAGGAGTACAGCCGCGTTGCCATGGACGATCCCATAGAATGGAGAATTCGTTAGGGTGAGCATATCGGTGATGTCGAGACCCATCCTCTTTAGTGTCTTGGCGAACAGGATGTTGAGACCGCTACTGCGTCGATGAGTACTTTTGTAAATCTGGAGCCAGTGACAACCGGGTCCAGGATGAGGGGATACCGTCCTGGGTCTGAGAAACTAGTCCATTGGTCCTTCCTGGAGAAGGTAATTGGCACCTCGGACCATTTGAGAAACGTTAGCGTCGTAGGTTCAATGGACATTATCTCACGAGGAGTGAGCTTCTGAGACCGCTTGGTTTGGTTCAATGAACATTATCTGCCCGACTACCTTCAGCTCCAGCTTGGTTTGGTTTGGCGCCTCCGAGTTGACTTGGTCTGGATGGATGGATTCGATGGCTACTGCCATGTTGACTTCATTGGGATGAGGAGCGTTGGACTGACTATATCGTATTCTGTTGATCAAGTTGTTCGTACGCGAGTTCCGCCAGTTCAACCAATTGTCTTATGTACTTGTTTTGAGGCATCGCGCGGATGATGAGATCAATAGACGTGACGGTAGCCAAAGGAGTACGATGGTGACATGTTTGAACTGCTTCAAAGGCATTATCAAGGTTCTGGATTGGTAGGTCCGCTGCAGGGCAGCGGCAGTGCTATGCTCTTACGGTGTTTCTTACTCGTCGTCAAGTATTTTGAGCTTCGGTCTCTTCTCCAACAACATTGGCGGTGAGTTCATCCTGCGAGACATCATCCGGGTGACGCTCATGTCGTAGGTTTCTGTCCCGTTGCTCTTTTTCTTTGTCCTCTTGTCCAGTAATAATGGTGAAGAGTTCTCGCTTTAGAGAGTGGCTTACCGAGATTGAAGTGATGACCTCCGTGGTACTGCCTTCCTCGTAGATGGACGACTGAGGAGCTCCCTCCTGGTACGGGAGAGTGTCGAGATAGGCGATGAAGCGCAAATCATCGTCTCTGGCAGGAGCGAGTGTGTGGCGGATCCACTTCGGATCTACTGGGTTAGACATGTTTTAGCCGCCTGATATGCGGCGCTCATGCCTAAGCCGAGTAAACACGAAGTGCCGTCGGATTTTCCTCCGATTTAACCACTTGAACAGGACCGATTTAGCAGACTCACTCGAAGGTGAGCGGTTCCAGAGAGTACAACAAGTCCACCCGTGTTAACAAATTAACCACTGGATTTAGTTGCGAAAGAACATCAGAGTTTTACAAGCTTTCGGAATACAACAGAAGGTAAAACACTAGCGGAAGCAATCGTCGGGGTCGGATGTCCTGGTGAGGCTAGCCTGGACATCACTGATCCCTCTCCTCGCCGTCCGAGGAGGGATCCCACTCGACCGTCCAGCCCGGCGGGAGCTGGGGCGGCCAAGCGCCAGCAAGAGAGGGGTCGGGAGCAGCAACTTCACCTGAAAAACAGGAGCCACAACAAGGCTGAGCTACTAAGCTCAACAAGACTTAACCGATAGGAGTAAAACTACTCCACACTTCTAGACATGCAGGGCTTTCTGGCTGAGGGGTTTGTTTGCCAAAAGCACTAAGTAAAACCCTATTTTCAAGTTTTAGCTCCAGTTCTACGTTCATTAACCAGTCTAGGTTTGTAACCTACTCTAAGCAATCATAGAGCCAAACAAGATATGAATATATATCACAAAAACCATGTCATCATCAGATTCCTCAATTACTCAGGGTGACATAGCGATCAAGCAATCTCAAACTGTGAGAGGCAGACGAATCGCTTCGAGTTTCTTTAACCATGCATGGTGAACCTAGCCTCACGACATCCGCGTACCCGGAGGTCGCTTCCTGTGTCGGCCTTCCCCATCAATCCCCTAACCCGTGTCGGGCCCATTTCCTTTGGTGCAAGGTTCCACAGACCCGGCCTCTGCCGTTCTGTGACCACGCATGCCACCATGTGCGACATCCAGCAGGGGAAACTCCGTTCCAAGAACAATGGGACGACCGCTCACGTCTAGGTTCAATCCGGTACTAGGCTTCCTCAGCCCATACTAAGTATGAGGTTAGTACTTTCAAACACTTGATCACGAACACCACCACTGTCGGGCCTTAGCAGATTTTCATAGACAGACGGGGCAACCATCCGTCCACCAAGGAGTTACCAAAGCCCTGCCCTGTCCATCGTCCTTATAGTTATAACAGAAAGGTAGACATGCAACTCCTACAACTCGCGAGTGACAGGGAATCACTCGGCTTTTACCGTCTCCTAGTTAAGCAATGCAACTACTCGGTCCAACAGCTAGTGTTCAGATCATGGGGATAACTAAGTCATGCATCTAGGGTTTTCAAACAACTCCTATACGTAAATGCACAAACATGTTACAGAAGGCATGCGCAAGTTTGGAAAACAACGCAGGGTTTTCATGCAACCGGGGCTTGCCTTTGAGCAAGGAGGAAGAGAACTGCTCGACTTCGGGGGCGACTTCGGCTTCAGCGGGCAGGAGCTCAGCTACAGCTTCGTCTTCTAGCGCCGGGTGTAGCTCGTAGAAGCCGTCGGCGAGGCGCAGCTCTACACGAATGCAATGCAAGAGTTAGTCATAGACGGTTATTTCAACAGCAACACTTGTTCGCCTGAGCCCAGAAACTCGCGACAAAGAGCAGGAGGGTGGGGAGGTTCAAGAGAGCTGGTGAAGATTAAGAGGCAAGGGTCGGAAAGGAACTTATGATCTGATCCTTTAACTAGAGGATGTGGTATACTAGGGATCCTCAGACGCAAGCGCTGAAGGGTTCCTAAGTTTTACACATACACCCTCGGGTTGAAGAAAAAGATCACAGCCGAGCCCTCGGGCGAGGCGGATAAGGGTCGGCGGAACATATAGGGTCGAGCGAGACGGAACCGGGGTCGGGCGAAGCGGACTGGGGTCGGCAGCTTACCTTCTTCCTAAAAGGAAAGCTTGGGGTCGGGAAGAAGCAGACTTGTGCGGAGGGACTAAGGCTTTGAACAACAGCTAGGACCGGCAGTGCTCCGGCGGCGGTGCTTCTTGTGGATCATAAGTGAGCTTTTACAGAGCACGGAGGAGCAAGCGGCTGGGTGGCTTGGGGAAAACTGAGGGAAGCCGAGGGGAGAGTTCCTCAAGAGCTTAGCGGGCGGCGCTAGGAGCTTGAGCAGGGAGCAAGAGAATGGCTGAGGGCAACAATGGCGGAGGGAACTCCGGCGGCTGGTGCATTCCTTTTATAGCTGCTGGAACGGGGAAGGGAAGCGGCGCGGGAGAGAGAGAAGGGGAGCGGCGCGAAGGCCGGGGAGAGGCAATGGAGTGCTCTGCCGGGGCAGCGATTCAGCGAAGAGGGCGGTGGTGCAGGACTCGGGGATGACGCCAGCGGTCATTGGGTTCTATCGTCAGGGCGGCGCAAGAGCGGGTATGCCGGTGGTTGAGATTTGGCGGAGGCGGGCGTCGCCGTGCGGAAGATTTGATAGAAGCGACTGGTTAAACGGCGCTAGAATCGAGGACGCACATGTTGAAAAGACATGCAGCTGCGGGCGCGTGGGCGAGCGCGGAGCAACAGATTGTCGGGCGGATTCTGACAGGGCGGGGAAAAGGAGCTGTCGCTGCCGCGGCCAGGGTTGGCGATGGAGGAATCGTCGTGTAGCGGAGACCAGGCGCGCGACTGAGCTCGAAGTGACGGAAAAGACGGGCGACATCGGGCTCTGCGGCCGGGATCTGGCGGTGTGATGATGGGCGCGGGAGGCGAGGCGCTGCAGAAAGGTTGCAGAGGGGCTTCCGTTGCCATTGGGGAAGGGGGCGCGAGAAACCACTCGGTCGCGAGCCAGAGACAAAACTGAGCGGCGGGCGTCGGAGAAGATGAGCCACGCGGCGGGGAGATTCTGAAGCGGGCATGCAACTCGAGTGCGCCTGTCGCGGAAGATCTGGGGGAAAAAGACTCGCAGGTCCACCGGGCAGATAGAACGGACGTTTGAGGAAGACTTAGAAGGATCCGACGGTAAGCTGAGTTCGCCGGGGTCGGGATCGGAGCGAAGCAGGGAGGGGTCGGGTCTCAGGGGTCGGAACCGGGCGGAAGGCTGAGCACTCAGGCGCGGCAAAACAAGGCAGAAGAAAAGATCCAGGGCTAGGATAAGGTTAACCCGGAAGATTAGGGTCCGGTCGTCACAGAGTGGCTTCATGTTGGGCTAGGAGATGAATCTGGCTTGGGGAGTTGATGTGATTATCAGGCCCTGCTGCGGATGTGATAAAGGAGTCTCATCATCCGGATCTGATTAGTAGTCAAGTTCCTCGATCGTATCTGTATCAGATTATGATCTGGACAGAGCAACCTGATAAATAGTAGCCACGTTGCGGAGTCCGAATAGGAATCGACTCGGGTGGTAGTCCAACTCGCATGATGGCTCATGTGCCGGCTCGTGAAAGTCAATCCAACTGGCGAAAGAAGTTGAGTTGAACTCGGACTCGTCCCCCAGCCTCTGACTAGGTCAGAAATTAAAAATTCACTGAAATTCTCGATGAGATCCTCCAGACTTTGGTGCTGGAGCTTCATGATTTGCTGCTTCTTTTTCGGGATCGATACAATGTGGTGGTAGAAATTTCCAGCGCCATCTACGATGCAAACCCAGAAGCCGAAGACGAATGTCGCGCCTGCTTCAAACGCGATGATTGGCTTGATGATAACTTGTGCCATCGAGTTCGCCAATGGATTTTCGGCAAGTCCCCCTACCTGACGCGCCAGCTGTCAGTGTTTAAGCCCAGCAACCTATCGAGGGGGGTGCTCGAGGTAGTATTTTGGCTACTGGGGCTCGTCGAGATTAGGAACTCGAAGGTAAACACAGACACACGATTTAGACAGGTTCAGGCTGCTAGATTGCGTAATACCCCACGTCCTGTGTGTTGGTTGGATTGAATTGCTTTGGAGGAGCTCTCTGACTCGTCTTATAGTGCCGGGAACAGGGTTACATGTCGGATGGTTACAAGAATACTAGTCGGATACGACCAGAGGAGTTCTACACTCATTACAACAAGTACTTTTCTAATTCTCGACTAGTTCCTGTCTTTCCATATGGACTATGCCATCCTGCGCTATGGTTTCCATGTCAGATGCGTCTCGGCATCCAGCCCCATATTTAACACTATCCAAACCTTCTAGTGAGCCTATAGATGTATGTACGACACTTGATGCCCCTGCCACCGATCGTGCCTAATTGGTCTCCTCCA
This sequence comes from Setaria italica, assembly GCF_000263155.2. Taxonomy (NCBI): domain Eukaryota; kingdom Viridiplantae; phylum Streptophyta; class Magnoliopsida; order Poales; family Poaceae; genus Setaria; species Setaria italica. The sequence goes on along the minus strand of NC_028455.1, from coordinate 27,530,632 downwards.
TCACCACGGCGGATGGTGTCACTGTTGCTTTTGCGGTACCGCCCACACACCACCATCGCCGCAGGTTCGACAACCTCCCCAACCATCTCTCTAGACCCGCAAGCATGGAACCTCTCCCCCAACCTGAAGTTCGGAGGAGAGGTGCTCGTTAGAGAAGAAGATAAGATCGGCGGAGGTTAAGGTGTTTCATTTTTGTTACTTCCTCGTCCATTTGTCACTTTTTTTCTTTTTTGTTTCCGTCGATCCCAACCCCTATCTCGTATGCACACATCGAGAAACTCGCGTTGTTGTCTTGAGTTTGCGTTGACGGTGTATTTTTGTGTTGGGCTCTTAGTAGTTGGGCATTTGGGCTGTTCGATCGGTTTTTATGGGCCTTGAGTAATGGGACACTGGGCTATTTCACTCATTTACCGATTTACGAGTAGATCCAGCCGGTTCCAGGTTTTTTCAGCCCTAAACTGTGCAGATAAAAAGAAAAAAAAATCAGATTTCAGGCGTTTGCGTTGTAGCAGCATCCCCCTGTAAAAAACACCCATCAAACATCAACGAATCCTGTGCGTTGGCTTGGGATCCGACAGCTAAGCTGTAAGCTCGATTCATCTGTTCTGAACCCTCGAGGGGCAATCCCGTCCACCCCAAAACCGGAATCGCGTCCACGCCCACCAAGCGAGCGAGAGAGAGAGAGAAAAAAAACAACTATTAATACGGCGCCCTCGCAAAATCACAGAAAAATATGGTCTTGGTCTTCTCCTCCCACCCGCAGACGGCGAAGTAGCGCAAGGAAAGGGTCCAATAAAGAAAAAAATCGCCACCGGCGGCGACGGCGAAGAGGCGGCTGCGGCGGCATAGGCGGGGGCAGCAGCGGGAGCCGCGGCAGGGAGGAGGCGTCGCCGATCGATCCGCCCGGCCCGGCGCGGCCAGGGGTCAAAAGCGGAAAAGAGGAGCCGCGGGAATTTCTTCGCACCGGGGCGCACGCAAGGAATCCAGCGAGGACGGGAAGCCATGCGGCGGAGGGCTTCGGATTCTTCCAGCTGAGCCCCGGGGACTCACGCGCAGGGAGCGGGGGCAGGAGAGGGACAGGGGCGGAGAGAGGCTGACGCGGACGCGGCGGCGCTGGGTTTGATGAGGAAAGCTGGAGCCAAAGGTATTTGCCACCTTAGATCTTAGAAATCTGAGTAGCCTCCGCGGCTACTGCTTTGCCGGCCGCCGCCGCCGCGACGCCCGGATTTGGCGAGGGTTCAGGGTCGGCCGCCGCCGCCACGGAGATCACCCCAGGGTTCCTCTGGTTTCGTCGTGTTGTGCGGATGGAGGACAGGTTCTCGCCCGTCGGACTTCAGATCTGCGTTGTCTGAGGGATTCTGGTTCCGCTGGCCGCGGATTTCTCCTTCTCAGGTCAACTGACGGGCTTGCAGCTGTTGTTCATCGTCTATCGTCTATACGTCTGCTGGAAGGAGTTATTCATCGGAAATTCGACTGGATTCCAGATCTACTCTCTTTACAGGGGATTAATTGATTTCAGAGAAGAGGAATTGGTGTTCTCTCTGGTGTGGAGGCTGGTGGCTGATTGCAGAGGGCTGTTGACTTGACTTGTGGAGGAGCTGATGTGTTCGTTTGTTGCTACTGGGTTCAATCCAGGCTGGAGGACCTTACTTTTGGTTTAGCTTCTGGTGTTCATTGTGTGCTGCAAGATAAAATTGCTAGTTGGTACACGCTGGGCTGGAAGGTGAAACCTTTTTTCTAAAATTGCCCTGGGAGGATTCAAGTAGTGGCTGCTGATGTATGACCGGTGGCGGTGGCTGGCTGTGGAGGCATTGTTTAGTTTTTAACCCTCTTGCTTATGTGCATGCTATGTGGACTGTGATGCTATTATTCTTCAATCAGTACCGTAAGCTTTGTGGTGTGGTGCTCAATAGCAACCTTATGTTGTTTTTGTTTTCCAGAGGGATCAATTGGATCCAAGGGTGCGATTGATGTGAATAGGTCACCTGTTTCTTCAGCAATAGCAGGAAGACCATCTGATTTTATGGTATGCACATAATTTGCCAACACATTGGTTTCTGTCTTTCATAGACTGTGCCTAGCCAAAAGCTTTTTCAGATCAGTTTGCTAAAATATCAATATTTGCCTCATTATATTTTTAATTTTCTGCTGTTCAGGATCTTATGGTTTGCTTGGCTTGTTTGCAGATCAAAATTTGCACTTGCAGTGGAGGGTCATCATCTTCACCACCTCGTAATCTTAAGAACATAGATATTTCGATGACCTGTAAAGGCTGTACTTGTGAATCAACAACAGATAGAGGCGGACCTTCGTGTAGCAGCAAGCCTAACAGTATGGGCTTGGAGCTCCCAAGACCTATAAATCCTGAGGTGAGATGGAAGACTGTAAACAGGAGGCAAAGGGCTGCAAGGAGAGCAAGGACTTTCTTTGGGCAAGATGGAAGGAAGGACGGAATTGGATCTTTCTATTTATTTGGCAGTGCTTTGAATCAAGAAATGGCACAAGAAGATGCTCCAGTCTCTGAATCTGAGAAGGTTCTTACTTTTCTCCATTGAAATACGATGAAATAATATAGTCGATACATTCATTTATGTCAAATTTCTGAATGATCGAATTGTGTCTTCGCAGCTAGGGGTATCCATTCTTGGTAGGCGCTTTAGTGATCCCGTGGAAAATGTTCCTATAAAGAAGAGAAGATTTCATATGGACTGTTCTCCATCGCCTCCACCCACTCCATTGCTAGTGGACCCATATGAAAAAATATTGGGCAGATCTTCTAGAGGCATCAGATCATATGAGAAGCATCGCAAGGTTAAGATGCTGGGAAGTGAGTGCAAGGATGAAAGTAGAGGTCCTTTTGATGATGATGATTTTTCTGGTATATCAATACTAGCTGCTGCTGCTTGTGAGAGTGAGATGGATGGTGACATACTAAATGGGGCATGCTCAAAGTTAGCTCATCCTTTACAAGAAAGAAAGCTGGAAAATACTAGGAGTGACACCGAATCGAGTCTACTACATGACATGGAGGATAAGTTAAATATTCCTGGCGCTTCACATTGCATATATGATAGGCCTCTTGGCTCATCTTATTCTGCTCCAGATATGAAGCCCTTATTTGCTACCACACCAACTAGCTCAGAGAATCTTGTTGAATCTGCATCACCTCCCAAGGTTAATTGTTCATACTATTCTGTACTGAACAGTGCAAACAAAATAGTGATGGCTTCGGATGCTAAGTCTTCAAGTATTGCAATGGCAAATAGCTCAGGCAATCCAGAAAAAATCATAGGTTGCTCACAGGATGCAGATGTGCAAACCAACCATGCCAATGCCACTCATGATTCTAGGCTGCATTGGGATCTTAATGTTCCCATGGAGGCATGGGACACTGATTGTGGTGGTGATGATCCTACAATTTCTACTATAAGTGATCATAATGATGCTGGAAATGACATGAACAAACAACAGTCATCTCATGATCATTTTGACTTGACAGATGCTGGCGATGTAGCTAATAGCTCTGTTGACAAAATTCAAATGGCTGATGTACCAAAAGATGTATGTATTAATACAAAGGATGAAGGGGATTCTCCTGCTGATAGTTCGGCACACCCTTCGCTCCATCAGTCTTCCCAAAACTTGCAGCTATTGGAATCTGGATCTGTAGGGATCGATGCTCTTGCGGAAACAATGGATTTGCCTGACCAGCAGAAGAACGGATTTGCTTCCGTTATGGAATCACGCATAGGATCAAATCCAGAACCAGCTCTTATCATGGAGCGCTTTCCTTCTACATATGTGGAGAAAGTCGATGCTTCACATCCCCCACCTGTTGATTGTGAAGGTTTGTCTCATATGTCCTTTGTGAATGGCCATGTTGGATGTAATTCACTCCAAACAAGTGAACTGGGTTCCACAGTGAAACCTTTGGCAAGCAGATTAGTTTCTGAGGAAAGCACAAACTTTCCAACAGTAACCCCTTTACATAAAAAGGTTACTGATTTTGGCTGGAGCAAGAATAAACTTGAAGAAGCTTCTGAACAAAGCATATCTGAATCTAAGAACCAGGAGCTTTTGGATGTTGATTCAGGAACTAGTAAAATGGACCAGTCAGTTAGTAAGAACAGTGGACATGACATTGATGTATTTTATGTCAACAAGAGTACTGATGCAGAAAACCTCACTCATCCAGGGGACAACCCAGGGTCTTCTGATTGTGATATGGCTCATGTACATGAGGAAGATGGCACTGATGCAGTGATTAATTCTAAAGACTGTTTAATTACTTGTGCCAACAGTAGCAGTGCAGAAACATTTTACATTTCAGGTGTGGCTCCTCAGGTTCCTGTTGCGAGTTCAGAATGCCACAAACCAGGAGTTACTGATGCTGATAGTATTGTAGATTCACGAGAAAATGATCATGGGAAGGTCGCATCAAATATTTATTCTGAGCACTGCTATGAAACTGACACATCTCGTATTAGTGAAAATCTAGCTGGGGTTGGAAAAATTGATGTTGAGGAGGATGATTCTCAATATGAGGATGGGGAACTTAGAGAATCTGGTGATCGTTATTGGGTGGGTGATGGATATGAAGAAGTTAAGCCTGCCAACTGGCATTACCAGGTATCAGATTACAAGAATGGAGAAGCCATTCCTGGCCTCGCTCCTCTCCCTGTTGACTCTGTTGCAAAGAATGTGGGTATTCATGTTTCTAGTTACAATGAAACACAGTCAAGAAAGGAAGATGTACCTGTTTCACCTATCTCGTCTAAGCGTTCATGGTTAACAAACTGCTTAGATGGTGGACCTGTCACTGATGGAAAAGCTCAAAGTATTCATTCGAGAGGTGATACCCAGATGTATGGGATAAACCCAGGCCGTGTAGCAGTTGGATCTGCTGCAATAGTCAGCCAGTCTGAAAGGTGCAATGATGGTCTAGGTGATGATCTGTCAAGTATCAGAATGAAGAACACAGGTTGGGACATGTTGCCTGAAGATCAAAAGCACTCTCGACATGATCCAAGGGATGGGGCTGATTCATCTAACCGGTGTGTTTTGAGTTCATTAGATGCTGCTGGAGATGACGAGTCGTTGAGAAAAATGGGTCTATCAAATAAAGATGTCCAACGAGTGGAACAACAAAAGTCATTTGACAGACCCCAGAGAAATGGACTGAGCAGGTAAATTTCAAGTGACTTTTTTTTAGTAATCTTAAAGGTAATTTATTTCCCTATAATTTCAGTGCTACGACACCATTGACTAATACCATGATACCCATTATTCTATGCAGATCTGATGACGGTTATGGCTCAGGCTCCAAAGCTGAAAGGCCGATTGACTCTCATAGGTCACATGGCATCTATGACGCATCACGGCATATTCAAACAGGCAACCGGGGGCAGTGGATGGAAAATTCAAAACATCCTCGTTCTGCTCGGCGTAAATCACCTGAATATTATAATTATGGCCCATCTGGTCCGAGGAATGCTGCAGAAGCTGCTGTCGCAAAGATGGAGAGCAATGGTTTTGTTGTTGCACCTGATGGCACTTTAGTAAGGGCTGTTGATGCTGCAAATGCTGGTCAGATGACAAGAAGGATGAGAAATACTTCAAGTGGCTCATACCGCTCTTTATCTGGACGAGGTTCCCCAATTGACAGGGATGGAGCTTGTGGGATGTCCAGGGGTCCTGTACATGCTAGGGAATCATCTCCGGAGCGGCACTTTGGTGCGAATGGTAACCGCTCTGGTCGATATGGTCCTGAAATGGAGAAAGATCATAGTACAGATGGAAATTTGAGTTCAGTTCGTTGCTCGCTGCCCAATAGACAACGAGGCATCCCGACGGGTAGAGCATCACTTAACCTTTCGCGTGCTCACAGCAGATCTCCTTCTGGGTCAAGGTCCCGATCCCCACATGACTGGGCATCACCTAGGAACAGGAGGAAGATCATCGCAAACGGAGGTTCAGCTTTGCGGAGGAATAGTAGATCTCCACCTAATCACATGGCTAAAGTTAGAATGGGTAGAATGGCTTCACCTAAGAGACAACCTGGATATGATGATCGATCTATGCGCTACAGTCCATCAAGAAACCACACTTACTCCCAACATGCTTCAACATGGGTTGATGGAAGGAACGGCTCAACGGTAGATCTTTCTGATCATAATAAAAGATATTCAAGGAGAAGCCCTCCCTCAAGAATTACCTCACGGAATGACAGATTTGATGTAATGGACTCCCAAGGACGATCAAGGTCTGGAGAGTTCTACCGTTCAACACAGGGAAGACTTCCTTATGGCTATGATAGGGCAAATAAGCATGATGGGAACGGTGATGATCAAAGGGAATATGCTGATAGATATGGAAATCATTCTGTCAAACCATATGACCGTGATGGTGCTGTAAAACAATTCAGAAATAATACTGGAGATAAATTTCGGACTCGTATTTCTGCTCCCAGATCACCAGAACCCCAAAGAAGGGTGAGTCCTCGGAGATTTGACAGGAGCTTTGAGAGGTAGCTGACTATCCGGCTGTGAATTGGCCTGGTAGAACTAGAAAGGACAATAAAGATCCGTCTGGATATGTTTGAAGTGGAAAATGCTGCAAATCCTTGACGGAATTCAATGTTAGCGATTTGATAGAGGACTCTCTTTTAAGGCACTGCCTTTTCTGCTTCTGCTGCATGTGTTCAAGGTGCAGAAATGCTGGAATCATGCACTTCTTGAGAGGGAATGCAGATTAACTTACAATTTTCCTGTTTCCGTTTGTAAATATTTATATTGGTAGTAGAATCACAATCACTGCTTTCAGCTTTATAGCTGTTCTTTTTTTATTTCTGATATTTCTCACCTTTATCTCTTGTGCTCTTTTTAGTGAGCATTATCCTTGTATGAGTTCCATTTAAACATGATCAATCAATTAATTTTGAGCCCCAACACTTATGTATCTTTCACTTCTGCTTTTCATGTCATTTTGTATTATCCAACTGCCAGTGGGCACTGTCTTTTGAGTTGTTCAATGTAAATTCAATTCCACAGCGCCTGTGTCATTTTAAACTCTGCTCAAAAGTTGGAACATCTGTAAGGTGAATGATTTTCTTTGCTCATGTTGTTCTTTTTTGTCCAATTGTAATTGACTTTAATGTTTTTTTTCCGAGGAGAAAGTGGGCTCATGGCTCTTGTACATCCAAGAAGATGGCAAGGTATTCTGGTCATTAGTCTGTTCCATTTTTCAAATATGGTTGATTTCTGGAGTACTGGAGGTCTGGATCAAGTCCCTAACTTTCGACCTAGTTTGTGCCACTTATAAGTCCTAGGCTCCTAGCATGCCATTTTTTAAAAATATTGGGGACATCCATATGAATTAAGGGAATTGTATATTACTGATGTTGGTTAACTGTCATGTATAATTTACAGATTTAATTGTTATGAATGCAGAACTATCAATATGTTGAGCCTAATTTGTTTTGGTTGGGATCAGGTCCTTTATGGAGCCCCGATGGCAATCACATCCTGTTTTTTTGTCTTGTTGAATGGGGTCAAGAAGTTCTGACTTCTGAGCATTGGTGAGAACTATTCGATAGTTTAAGATGTAACAGTAAAGTTGAAACAGTAAGTGCTCTATTAGTAGACAATTGGTGAACAGTTCAACCCAACATTGGCACAAATACACATCCATATTTTCACCTACCAAGTTTGCAATCTTGTCTAGTATAAATTAGTAAAATATGATATGATTTGTTTGACAACCATATGTGGTGTGTGGGTATGATTAGTGCATATTCTAGTATCAATTTATCATGCTGTATAACATGGCTTATACAATGTTATTATTAATAAGTTTGTGAGGACGGTTGGTTTGCTGATGAGTCAGAGACAATCCATTACATAAAAGCAAAACTGTTTGATTTTTCACCCTTGTGTGCTTGAGATAGTGGTGGAAAACTCGTGACTCATCTTTTGGCTTCATTGCATGGAGGCCCTAGTTTGGCTGCGCAGGATAGCTTGAAACTTTTAAATAAGATTCAGTGCTGTCACTACAGACTTTGCAGACTGGTTATTCATATTTGAAATGGATGGCATTTTCTGCATCTCATTTCAACCCTGTGCTATAATGGTAGCATGACTGTGTGATACCAAATTTCAGTCACTAGGAAAGGCAACAAAATGGGTTAGAAATGATAAAAAAGAGCAGTCCCTTTTCTGTTTTAAGATGTGACAATAACCCTATAATACTTGTAATACTTGATAATCTGATTCTTTTAATACAACCTTTGCAGTGCTTAAAAAGCTTTAGAAGCATATATGTTAAAAACTTCGATTATCTGTATTATGACATCTGAGCCTGTTTTCCGACTTCAGGGTTGTGTCATTTAGATATTCTGGCAGCCATGCCTCCTGGATGGTAGTACAAAGACATTTTGTACTGTACAATGCTGGAATTTACCAACTGAAATGAAGCCAACTCTCTCTTTTTAGGATCTATCTTTTTGTTCTTGTGTGCATTTACCAGATTCTAGGCTTACACTAGCTTTATGTGCCTGGGATCTATCAGTGATAACCACTAATTTGGATTTTTGGACTGGTGTTCCATCCAATTTGCACCAGGTGTTATCATAAAGCATATTGAAGCATAGGAAACATTTTAAGGGACAATTAAGAGGTTTCCACTGCAATCAACCAGTATCCAAGATATCTGTATGGCAGCTTTGGTGTTGCTCGATTACTTGCAATGCAAACCTTCTGTTATCACATGGCAGTGATGTCAAGTTTGTTGTCCAAATTTTTCTTGTTTGGCTACATCCTCCCTCCTGCATAAATTTGTAGGGATTTGATGGCAGCACTCATTCACCAGATGGCAATGCTGTATTCATGGTTTAGAACAGGTATTTGCCTATTTTGATCGAACTTATATTTGTAAGGCATCTGAGTACTTCTTCACCAGATGACAATGATGTATCCATAAACTCTGGTTTTTGATAAATGATTCAGTTCAGGGCCAAAAGTATTCCCTTTGATTTAGGGGTTCTTGGTGGAAGTGGAAGTGGAACCATTGTGTTTCTTACTAGGACAGCCAAAGAATCCAGTTGTTAGAAACACTTAGCACTGGGCGCAAGCATATTTATTATATTATACAGACGGCGATTTTGTATCTAATTGAGGTTGAAGTGAAAACTGAAACTGTGTCCTGTTACTTCTATAATTTGGTTGACTGGTGAATTGCTGCAATGTGGGCTCCACTTACTGAATTAGTTTTTATAAACAAAAAACGAGTCTGAACTGACATACTACCATCGTTCCAAGCTTGATCCGATACACTTTATGATCGTTTTGATTTGTAGCCGGCTATTTCTGCAGGTGTTGGGGGACAAGAAGACACCTGGCTCACAGTTCCGTGGGACATGTCCCGCAACTCTGTTCCAGAAGCCTGGAATAAAGCTTGCGCAGAGGCGTCCACATGCCATCTTGAAGCAGACCAGGCTGAGAATCTCCTGAACTTGTTGCAAATATTTGCTCCTCTCAAGCCTGTTGAGGAAAATGCCGGAGGTGTGAGGCCGCTCGTGGACCATCCAGACGGTTTCATGGTGGCTAGTTGTCACTGAAAAGATGTCGGAAACGCGCTATCGAATTGCGCGAATCAGGTCTCCTCTGCGCCCAGAGCAAAGATTCCCAAATCCATTTGTTGTACTATCAGATCATGGCCTGATTGCGTCCTTGTTTGCAGAATATGTTTGCCGGCTTTGGCCTAGCTTCTCAAGCTGGGAGCGGTCTGGCGAGTGTTTTTAGTGAGATTTGCCAGCCTTGTTTGGCTGTCAATTTAGCAACAATGTGTCGAAAAAAAATGCATGATAAACTGTTCGTTCATTGTCAAAGCTCGTAAAGATCTTTAAAGTGATAAGGTGAAATGTGCTCAATTAGGAAATGTTTTGTGCTCGAGACGTCTGTCCAGTTGAATCAGTTATGCACATCCATCGAAATAATTAAAGGAGCAACTGTCAGCTGGTTGCTCTCCAAAGAAACCCCAAGCTCTCGTCTCGATCAAGTCTTGTAGTCTACGCCCCTTCAGTGTTTCCTTTTCCTGATTCAACAAAGCACCGACATTGTTGCTAATCTGCCAGTTGACACTCTGTTTTGGTATACTTTGTTATAACAAACTTATCATCGGGACACTATGTTCTACAAGTACTCCGTTTAGTTTTTTAAGATGCCAGTTTGACTGTCAAGTTCATACTTCGGCTAACAATTAGTCTAATACATGATTTTATATCATTAAAATACGAGTATGTGCGTCATGTATCACAATGATACCAGAGGATTCAATTTTAAATCGCTTCCTGGGTAAAGTTATAGGAAAACTTATAGTAAAAATGATTTTGCAATGTCAAACTATACCATGTATACAGTGAGACATGATGTCTAGTTGGCACAGTAGAATAAACTCACAAAACAAATATTCGCAATGTATACAGCGGAAAGTGATTGAAATACTTCATTACCTATCCAATGTCGTTGCTTTCCTGTTCTCAGGAGACGAAGAAGCTCCAACAGTCACAGGACTAGGAGGCCTGCAGAACAAAACTCCAACAGTCACCGCATTAATAGGCGTGCAGAACAAGCCTTTCACTAATCCCTACTCCTGTTCAGTAGGGGGGACGCACTGTCGAGCGAAGAAAAACTGCTTGACATGTGAAGAGGTGCAGTGCATGCTTCACAGAAATGAGGTTTGGAAACCAAATACATCCGCCTCGCTTCAAATTTAAGCGACAACCGAAACCGAGGGAGAAGTTCTTATTCCAATGAATTTTATAATCCCATCCTCCGACTTTGAGTTTCAGGTGCATTCCATTCAACTCACTAAAAATGACCTCTATGGTGTCTAGAGGTTTGTGATACATCCTATTCAGACCCTACTCTTTTCTGAAGTTACACCCTTCTGAAGTGACTTAACCACAATAATTTTCTGCTACTTGCATCAAGTGGAGAGTAGCAATGTTCCTTATAAGAGCCTATGTTTCAGAGAATCATCTATGTTGAATGTCTGAAAGTGAGGAGAATAGAATAAAGTAGCTCGGAAATATTTCTTTAACGGATTGACTTTACCAAAATGCTTACACAACAAGCATTTCAACTTCTGTATTCTGATAAAATTTTCTTGGAACGGACTCCAACCTCTGTTTAAAACTAATAACAGTCATGATCCAAACGTGAAGTTGCTCATGTTATAGGATACTCATAGTTGCCTCTTCTTCACCTTCTTCCTAAAGGTTCTTTTTTTTAAAAAAAAAGCAAAATAACAACAATGAAAACTCTGCAGCTGTGAATTGTGATAACTGAATGAACTGACCGGATCTTTGTACCCCACCCACTGCAAGCTTATCATGACCCTAGTGAAAACCATAAGCCCAACTCAAGGTGTCAACTGAAATGCCTTTGCCATAAACAATCTGCTTCTATATTGAAGATATGCTGCCTCTTTTTCACTTAGTGGCAGGATTGATTGCCAACCAGTTGTACTTAAGTAATGTAGTTATCTTAACCATGCCGGTTAGCCACTTTATGCCCAAGCACTGCCCCCCTCCCCCACTAACGCTCCACAAACTAGTCCCAAATTCACCAATTTGGCCCCGGCTTTTCAGTCAAAAGGCGGTCAAGAATGCCTTTCTCCCGCTTAGTTGATCGCTACAGCCAGCGGGAAATTCTACAGAGGGCAAGCATTCTGTTTGATTCATACTAAATTTTGAACTGTTTCCTTGTGAAATTCTAGATAGGCCGAAAAAAAGGTGAAACCACGAATGCGAGATGGGACCGAGTGACCAACCAAACTTGTGAAAGAAAGGATTTAACATTGCTCAGGCGTTGTTAGTTGCAATTCGGGGTCTGCCACGCCTCGTTATATATATGCATATATATAAGCAGGAAGCCTAGTGCAAGCTGCCACCGGCACCGGCACTGGCACTGGCACAAGGCTCCTACGAGATGGCATTGGGCGTAGCCGGCCTCGTCCTCGCATTGCCACTCTTGTTCTTGCTGACAAGGGCCGCGTGGGTCACCGTCACCTGCTACTACCTGACGCCGATGAGGATCCGGAGGATCCTGACCGGCCAGGGCGTCCACGGCCCGCCGCCGCGCCTCCTCGTCGGGAACCTCCGCGACGTGTCCGCCCTTGTCGCCGACGCCACCGCCGGCGACATGGGCTCGCTCAGCCACGACATCGTCGGCCGCCTCCTTCCCCATTACGTCCGCTGGTCCAAGATGTACGGTGAGTATGCACGTACGTAGCTGACGTTGCATTGCCGGGCCGGCCGGCGCGGCGGCGGAGAGAGCTGACCGGAGCGGTGTGTCATGCGCCCGTGCGTGCAGGGAGGATGTTCGTGTACTGGTACGGGAGCGAGCCCCGGGTGTGCGTGACGGACGCGGGCATGGTGCGGGAGCTCCTGTCGTCGAGGCACGCGCACGTCACCGGCAAGTCGTGGCTGCAGCGGGAGGGCGCCAAGCACTTCATCGGCCGGGGCCTGATCATGGCCAACGGCGCCACATGGTCGCACCAGCGCCACGTCGTGGCGCCGGCGTTCATGGCGGACCGGCTGAGGGGCCGGGTGGGCCACATGGTGGAGTGCGCCGGGAAGACGGTGCGCGCGCTGCGGGAGGCGGTGGCGCGGGGAGGGAACGAGGTGGAGGTCGGCGCGCACATGGCGAGGCTCGCCGGCGACATCGTCGCGCGCACCGAGTTCGACACCAGCTACGACACCGGCAAGCGCGTCTTCCACCTCATCGAGGAGCTGCAGCGCCTCACTGCGCGCTCCAGCCGCTACCTCTGGGTCCCCGGCAGCCAGTGAGCACCATGACGAGACCCTCCTCTGCTTCCGCGTCCAAACACAAACAGAACGAACATAGTGGCGCCGTAGCGGCAACAGTGTTCACTGACAAGTGGGATCCTACCGCGCACGGAGTGTCGCTGGGACCCACTTCTCAGTGGACACATGCCTTTTATCATTTTAATATATTTTCTTTAACAATTGGTTTTTTATAAAAAATCCAGGTATTTTCCGAGCAAATACAGGCGGGAAATAAAGCGGCTGAACGGGGAGCTGGAGCAGCTGCTCAAGGAGTCCATCCAGCGCAGCCGCGAGATCGCCGACGAGGGCCGGACGCCGTCGTCGGCGTGCGGCATGGGGCTCCTCGGGATGCTGCTGGCCGAGATGGAGAAGAAGGAGAAGAAGACAACCAGGCCCCGCGAAGGCGGCGAGCTGGGGTACGACACCCAGACGATCGTCGACGAGTGCAAGACGTTCTTCTTCGCCGGCCACGAGACGTCGGCGCTGCTCCTCACCTGGGCCATCATGCTCCTCGCCACGAACCCGTCGTGGCAGGACAAGGCTCGCGCCGAGGTCGCCGCCGTCTGCGGCGGCGCGCCGCCCACGGCCGACCACCTCCCCAAGCTCACCGTGGTAAGCCTAATTAATTAGCCACTGATTCTTGGCGGCAATCCATCCCACCGCCGTCCACACCGGCGACCACCGGGTAGTAACGCTCGGGCGCCTGCAGCTGCAGATGGTGATCAAGGAGACGCTGCGGCTGTACCCGCCGGCGACGCTGCTGCCGCGGATGGCGTTCGAGGACATCACGCTGGGCGGCGGCGAGCTACGCGTGCCGAGGGGCGCGTCGGTGTGGATCCCGGTGCTGGCCATCCACCACGACGAGGCCGTGTGGGGCGCCGACGCGCACGAGTTCAGGCCGGACAGGTTCGCGCCGGGCCGGGCGCGGCCGTGGGCGGGGAGGTTCCTGCCGTTCGCGTCGGGGCCCCGGAACTGCGTCGGCCAGGCGTACGCCATGGTCGAGGCCAAGGTTGTGCTCGCCATGATGCTCGCGAGCTTCCGATTCGGCATCTCCGACGAGTACCGCCACGCGCCCGTCACCGTGCTCACGCTCCGGCCGCGCCACGGCGTGCCCGTGCGCCTGCTGCCGCTGAAGTAGGCCTCTCGCGGTTTGGGCTGCGTAAATTCGTTCGCGTGACGTTTTGCTCCTCGACTCCTGGTGTCGTTCTTGGTTCTTTGCAATTTTGGGACATTTTTATTTTTTATTTGATTTTTTTTGTACTTGACTAGAGCTGAGGGAGAAAATTTTGTGCTTGGTTCACGAGGGACGGTCTGACATGTAGAAATAATAATGTTTGGAGTCAACGTTTTGTTGACAGTATCAATTAGTATCCATTAGTGTTATTAGTGGAGTCACCGACGATGTTGTTAGTATGATTTCTAGAATTTCCTGCAGTTTTGGTAAATTACCAACAACATAATTCCCACAAAGTTAATACCTACATTTTTAGCTAGTTTACAAAATACGCAAGAAACTATTGACCACCTTTCAAAAAAATCCGAAGAAAAGTAACCACTCTTGTAGTAAAATTCAATCAAAATTTGATAAGTTTGACTTATGATGAGACTAAAACAACCTATAGAAGGGGATAATTGACGGGTTCCTGTACCAGCGGTACCCTCGGGGAAGGGATTTAAGACAACCAGACGCAAAAAGGCTAAAGGTTCAACGGCAAGAGGTGTACTGGAGGCGGCCTAGACGATGCTGCAGCCCATCACCGACCTCCCTTGGTCGGGAGCTGAGGGCCATAACTCGTCGGTTCAACCAGATCGGGGGCGGGGCCCGCAAAGAGGCCCACAATGCCCCACCCACTCTTTGACTAAAAGGCGGCCGACGCTGTACAAGGAGCATTCAATGCGGGGCGTGGCCGCTAGAGGATCCGAGGGTGAGGCCACACCCTCGGACCGTCCCGGACAACCTGTAGCGCGAGGCCACGCGGGGACGTACGTGCCCACGTGCCCTGATGTCATCATCACCCTCACCGCTGGGGTGACCCGTCAAGGTCAAGTCCCTGCCCACACGCCAGACACTGTACATGCTCGCAGGCAAGGCGGGACCTAGCACCAGGCGCAAGGCGCGGGGTAGCCGAGAGCGCACTAAGGAGGTCAGGGAAAGCCGAGAGAAGCGGCATGCCCCTCTCAGGCCGTTGACCAATGCTCACCCACTCATCTCCGGTACGGTCGTCAACGACAATTTCCGTCCCGTTCACTGCAATGGGTTGGCGGACGGGATGGGGGCACGCAGCGGAGCAGGGCAGGCCGTGCGTAAGCGGCCCACGCCGCACAGGAGCCGCCGTACCGGGCATGCGAAGCCCACGACCGGCCAAGAAGTGAGAAGCCCACGACCGGCCAAGAAGACAGGACAAGGAAGCCCCTTGGTATAAGGCTGCCCAACCATGCTACAGCCCCCGACCTCTGAGGTTGGGGACCCCCTCCATTTCTCAACATTGTCACCCGGTCCCTAGCTTGCAAGCACCCCGTTGTAAGCCTAGTGCACTTAATCCAAGGAACACGAATCCTGCCGAAACTGGACGTAGGGATCTTATCAAACCGGTATAACTCCTTGCCTCTTGTGTGCTAGCCATCGGAAGTGAGGAGAGCACGGCGTACAATTACTAGTCGGCGGTACGAAACACCAACAATAATAGCTTAATATTATACTACTATATAATAAAGAATTGAATCTCATCTTCATATCAAACGCTAAGTAAGGCATTGTCTGGTTAATCCGCTCCCTAAAGGGATTAATTGAGAGGGATTGGAGAGGGTCGAGAGGAATTTTGACTTGTATGCTCAATCCTCTTCAAACCAAACAAGTCATATGCACGATGCGCAGGACAAGAGTATATGATGCTGATTGATAATTGCCCACTTGAGCACTTAGGCAAAAAGGGTAGTGCTAGCATGATATAATGCCGTACAGCAGCTGCAAATATTCATCCGTAAGTGGGAGCTTAATCTAGGCATAGGACTATATTTTATTACAAACAAATAGGTCCAAGGATTCCACCCCTTAAATTAAGACCCTACAGGCCGCATAGCTAATTAATAGGGTAAAAATAAACTAGTTTCATAAGGTAGCTAGTAGGATGATAGAGGCCCTAGGTAGCGGTGTGGGCAACTCTCGATGCATGATACAAAAATCATTTTTATAGGCAGCTAAAAAGATATGTATATTATACTCGCAAAAAAGACATGTATATGAAGATGGTTCATTTTTTTTGAAAGAAAGATGGTTCATTTTCACAAGCGGACAAGTAACTACCTGTGAAAATACATTTCCAGAGGTGGCTGGATTAAGTAATTCGTCTGTGAAAATCGGGTTCTATAGGTAGTTGTCTTAAGTCATCCACCACTAGAAATGCTTAGGCATGGCAGAATTAATAAGATAGAAAAATATTAAGTCGTCCACCACTAGAAATGTTTAGGCACAAAAATTAAACAGATAGAAAAATATTAAAACACCCATAAAAAACTGTTGCAAGTCAAAGTCACATGATTGCCACTTCACATGATCCTTCCTTACCATCTCACCATATAATAGACTCATTGCAAGTGGTAATAAAATAACCATTCCTTTTAAATCTTATAAAAACTGATTTTTAAAGACGTTCCACTTAATGAATTGTATATGGAAATCAATTTTGTCTTAAACATCCCCATCTGAGGATTTCTAGATGCGGTTTGTGATAGCGGACTTATGGACTAATTGCATGTTCCCTTATGGACCGCCGGTGCAGTAAAAAGGGATGTCTTCAAAAATAGTTTTTGCAGTAGTGGGTTCACTCAAAACTGTATTTGTAGTGTTAGAAAATTTTATGCTTCACTCCATGATGCTTTGACATGTAGAAGGGAGCAAACCAAACTTTTGAGTAAAAATTGTTCACTTATTTTTGTCGCTGGAAAATTGTCTTGCACATTAGTTATATGGCAATGTGAAATGTTATATATGCAGGGAGCATATGTATTGCAAGCAACAATCCTTACCATCTACTTCATGCTCAAGCCCTTTTTACATGGGAGAATTGTGGCTCCGTTCCTGATTTACTTAAGAAAACATAAGACCTTGTACCTATGATATTAAGGTGCATATATATACGGCAGCCAATTCAACTTAAAAACCTAAGCTAATAGGAAAGGGTAGACAATGTACATGCTCGCTCAGGCTTCAAAGATGGAATATGATGAACGAAAAACAACTACTCCCTTAGTTTGAAATTGTAGGTTGTTTTGACTTTTCTAGATACATAATTTCTACTATGCATATAGATATAGGTTATGTCTAAATACATAGCAAAATCTATATATCTGGAAAAGCTAAAACAAACTACATTTGAAAATGGAGGGAGTATTTATTAAAGTATGTTTGCCATGATTTGAACTCAAGGCGTTCAATCCAAAAGCTTTAGCTAATGGAGAATCATAGGTAATTCACTTATACATCTATCTAGACAGATCAAAGTAATTAAACTTATTATTCACAAGATATCATCATTTCCAGTCTAGATCACATCAAATGCGCTTGTCATGCCCTCTCTGTCGCTTGCCAGAACCAATCACTCTCTCAGATACCCCATGTGTTTAATTTCCAGGTGGTTCTTACACTAGGATAGCAGGATGGAACCAAGGTGGTGACACTGTAGTGTGCAGTCGTCCACTCCCCTTCTTAGTTGGGAGCGTATCATCAGGCTAGTCGCATCTCTCTCATATGCAAATCCAATTCAGTTGGTGGCTGAAAGAAAATGTAGAGAGAGAAAGTTCAAGAAAGCATAGCTCTACGGCCTATATAAGATAAAGAGTTTTTCACGTTTCTTCAAGAGTTACAAAAGAAAACACTCACCACCCCTGTGGCCACCCGCAGGCACGCAGACTCCAAAATAATAAATATATACTCCGTCTCTCCCTAAAACAAAATCACTTTAGAAAAAAACTCAGATAGATTAGCAATTGCTGCCCCTACTTGCTTCAAAACCGGCGGTGAAACTCTCTCACCACCGGTTCACGCAAAACCGGCAGTGATGTACTGATGGTGATAGCCTCGTCTGTAGTAGTACAAACACTTGAAATACCATTTTTCCTCTATTTATTAGCCGTATTTATCTTTTCCATGGGGTGCGATGTTTGGTAATTGCTGCTAATGGAGTGCCGCATGCACATGCATATA
This sequence comes from Setaria italica, assembly GCF_000263155.2. Taxonomy (NCBI): domain Eukaryota; kingdom Viridiplantae; phylum Streptophyta; class Magnoliopsida; order Poales; family Poaceae; genus Setaria; species Setaria italica. The sequence continues at coordinate 27,512,582 of NC_028455.1, read as the reverse complement.
CTTATGCAGACGATTAAGGAGATAACTCGTAGTTAGTTGGCGCCCATACCTCTTTAGAACCAACAATAGCAAGAATTACGGGATAAATTTTAAATCGCAGAATGATTTTTATTAAGAAGGAAGGGCAGAGCCAGCAAGCCGCAGGCGGTTTAGCTATCTTTAATAGGATGCCCCAGCCAATAATACCACCGGTCACTAAGATTGGTTACAGGGTTACACTTGACATCCCGTGATTTGTCGCCAAGTCCTTTTCACTCGCTTTAATTTTAGCCTGTCAATTGGAGGCCTCTATTTTTGGAGGCCTTCTGTCTGACCTGACCCTATGTGCGCACGGCACATCGAATAATCGGTCAGTTGAATAGTTGATTGATTGCATGTGTGTGCGTGTGTGAACCCGATCTTGAACGCTTTGGCAATGTCGACTGAAGGATATCGAGAACATGGTGAGCACGAGAACTCCTGGTAATGGCGTGATGTCACAAGGGTTTCCCTGCAGTGCAAGTCACATCAAAGTGGCCTCCTACTAGGTCCACGCAAACAATATATACTCCCAAATATAAGTTGATATAACCATTCACCCTCATTCTTCCATTTCTGTCCCTATTTAAATTCACCGTTTCTACCTTAATTATTATGCCTTATTTCTTCCATTTCTACCTTAATTATTATGGCAAAGTCTAGGATAAAAAGATATTTGCTATATCATTGTCCGAAGTAAATTATCTTAGAGCCAGTTCCCTTTGTGCCACATAAATTTTGATGAGTTCCTTGCGTGCCACAATTTTTTTTTGAATTCTCCTCAGTGCCATTCCATCCATGTTTCCATCCAAGTGTTGTTATGCCAGTCTTAATGGAAGATTTCATAGATTCATGAGCATTAAATTCTATACCACATTAGCAATTTTGCTGATTTGACGAGGTCATTATGAGGAGATAGAAAGGGGAAGTTTCATCAGACAAGAGAGGAGTTTCATCCTCATGACACTCATCAAGCTCAGCTACCAAGTTTCCTGTCTGGGTAACTGTGCAATGAAACTGTACACTAAGACTGGCCTTAAGAGTGGTTGGAAAAGATAATTTTACCCCTAATGAGTCAGGCCCCACCTATCAGTCCTCCTTTCAATCTCCTCCCTCCCTCTGCCGGCCATGGGGACTGAGTCTATCGCGCGGTTGTCCGAACAGCACCGACACCCCCGCCGGAGTCGGCTGCCTATGACCCTCACCTTGAGTCGCGTCGCACACGTTCTTCAGCATGTGCCTCCGCACGGGCCCATTGCTTGCCGCCAGCAGCTGCAGCACCCATGCATGGGCCTGATGCTCGCCAGCGGCCACCGTCGCACCCCACCACTGAACTGCCTAGGCCGCCGCTCTGCCCCTAAGCAACCACACCCCTGCCCGCGAGTTTCGTCCTGCATCCCCACCGTATTGAGTAGCACAGCAGGCGCGCACGGGGGAAGCGGGCCCGCAGCTAGTGCGCGTGGGGGACGGCGGTGAGCTGGTGGCTAACACACAAGCGCCGGCCCAGACGGTGATGTGGGGGATGGCGGCTGTACAATAGCCCCAACACCGTCGGCGAGCTCCGGCTATTGCTCGCAGCTAGTCGTCGCCGCGCGCTGGCCTTGAGCAACCACACCCATGCGCCGGCCCCACCATTTAGCAGCCACCGCCATGAAGGCGAGGGGGTGGCAGGGAGGATCTCGGAGATAAGGTGGAGGATGGGTGCCGTGGAGGAGAGGGTGGCAGGGAGGAGCTCCGGGGTTGTGTGGAAGATGGGATGGCAGGGAGGGGCTTAGGGATGGACGGGGAGCTTCAGGACCGGGTAAAAGAGAAAGAGACAATGAGAGACAGAGGAGATTGAGGAGATGGTACGTGGGGCTCGGATCTAGGAGGGGCAAAATCATCTTTTCCAGCCAAATTAACGATAATGGATGGAAAGATGGACGGAATGACACTGCAGGGATAAATCATAGATTCAATGGCACTAAGGGGATTTCGATAAATTCTATGGCATACAAGGAACTCATCAAAATTTCTATGGTACTGAGGGAAGTGGTGCATTATCTTATTGTGATGGATATGTGACTATGCGTGGTTTGTTTAGGAAAAAAATCTGAGATAATAGTGGAAGAAAAAGGGGGAAACAATCATGGTATAAAAGGTGAATAAATTAAAGAAAACAAACTATTATTAATAAATTAAAGAAAACAAACTATTATTATTCCTCCATCTGTTCTTGAAAAATATCTCCGCAATTTCCAAACTCAAGCACGCTATACGATCTTCTTTGCCTCTTCTGTTTGAATACATTTCATTATGACTCATGAATGGGATGGTCAGATATGAGAGGCCAACTTTCATACAAGGACAACTTGATCTAAATTAAAATGAGTTGTTAAGGCCATCCTCTAGCCTTTACATGCAAAGTTGGTTAGTTTCAAATCAAATTAGGTAATATATAGACCTAGAAAGAATTAAATACACCTAAATAAACTGTAATAATGGTCCTTTTTATTAGTTGGCCAAAGAAAAGTCTTCTTCGTGCTCTACAATTGAGACCAAATCATTGCTAGATTGAACTATTTTTTTTTGCCACATTCATAAAGTTTTTGTTGTCTTTCGTCTCAGAAATATTGGAGTGTACCCACCAAGATTCCTTTGAGCACATGAAGAGCAAATTAAATTATATTAGATAGATTCCCATGTCACTTACATATCATGTGGGATCGAGAACTACTAGTTTGAGGCTCTCAAGAAAAGAGATACGAGTGGACCACACGGGAGATTATATACAAAAGGGAAATATTATTTTTTCCTAAAGAGATATAGACAAGGAGAAGTGGTTAAGAATAATGGGAAAGCCACCTGTTCTAAGCTACTGTTAGATTGCATACGGGGTTTTAGGTTTCCAATCATGCAAAGTATGAAAAAGGAAAGTTGCATGGTCATGTTAGAGAATGTAGCATGAACCATTATATTTTTGGCAGGGGTGAGCTCGTGAGCCTAGTGGTTAAAGCACTTGAGTAGCATCAGCTTTACTTTGACTCCCCGTGGGAGAGAATTAAATGGATCTGGAATAAAAACTTATAAAAAAATAGGTTGGGGTTCCCCTACTGACTTCGGTAAAAAAAAAGGGTGAGCCAATGGATCCATATTCAAAGTGAAATTTCCATGGTATTGCTTCAGCTAACCATATGTACACTAAACGTTTGCCTCACTTGCTAATATTAAAGGAGAGCCACACCATTGAATTTTTATTGCATGCATGCCAAATTAAAACCAAACACGGTAAGGCTTGTGATTTTTGTAGGTGATAATAATTTTTATTTATTTTTCCTACATATATATCTAGCCAAACATATTTCTAGTGTAAGATGGATATATTTTTGATCAATAATGGAATAGTGACAAGAGGTTACCAACAAGACCATAGGCACATTTAAAATGTTATTACGACATAGGATGAGTCTCGCACACATTTTTAAAAGTTGCAATAAAGGAATTGCCAGATGGCGCACACTAATAATTATGGGGAAATATTTTACACCTTGCAGGAAAAAATTGGTGTCGCCATTCTTAAGACAAGCTCTAAAATTTTGCTAAATTATGCTATAACATGTTTTTATCTTGTGCAAATCTGTTGGGGTTTAGGGAAATTCCATACAAGTTTACGTTTTGAACTATACTACTCACTTTGTTCATAAATATAAGCACTTCTAGAATTGTTCTAAGTCAAAAAATTTAAAACTTGACTCGTAATAGCAAAAAAACATAAAGGTTGACAATGTAAAAATGATGTTAACCACTAGATTCTGAAACCAACTATCATAATATAGCTCTTTCTATTTGAAAAAAATTATTTTTATAAATATCGTTGGTCAAAGTAGTATATTAGAGACTGTAGAGGGAGTATTCGCCGCACCCATACCATCTTATCTCGTTCTGCATAGTAATAAAATTTGAAGCATTGAATGCATTTGCGTTATTTAGATTATCGAGGTGCATAGCTCATTATGATTTGTTTGCGAGTGATTTAATTTTCAGCTTTATACCCATATTTCTATATACTCCCTCTGTTCCAAATTATATGTCGTTTTGACACTTTTAGATTTATAGACTTTGTTATGCACTTAGATATACCCTATATTTAGATGCATACTATGCATCCAGAAAATTCGAAACGACTCAAAATTTAGGACGGAGGGAGTATTCTATAAATTTTAACCTACCTCCATGACTGAGAAAAGCTAATCCACATAAGTTTCTCTCTCTCTCTCTCTGTGACAGAATGCTATAAATTTGTACCCTAATTACACAACTTCTTTTTAAAACTTATCCCGGGATATATATGTAGTGGCTACAGTAAAGTTGGCATGTTAATTCTTTTTATTTTCCTGAACACCGTACAGCTTTTGGAGTGCACGAGTGGCTGATATAGTGGGCAGGCCACAAATAACGAACCCATCAACAAGATGCTTCCCGCACTTTGCTTTTATTTTTTTGTCGTACGCGTAGCCCTCCACTAACAATCTTACGCTACATCAGAAAGCACAAATGAAAGTATTTGTGCTGGCAGCTAGAACAGGTTTGTGCCGGTGGGTATCGTACCCGCCAGCAACCTTCAGCCAGCACAAATATCGTCTGTACTGGCGGGTGCCCGCCGGTACGGATGCTTTCTATGCTAGCGGGTGGTTACACAGATGTACTTTTCCATTTAATATATTATTTCCCGTAAGTTATTTATAATTTTTATTTCCCACCAGCTTTTAGCCATCAAATTGAAATATGTATATCCAACCACGTAACAACAAACTTGAATAATAAATAATTCACATTATTCAAAACTGCATCTACATACTATATAATTCACATTATTAAAAATCCAACATTTGGAATAGAGCTATTCTTTACCACGCTGATATTAAAAACTACTACGCCCATCTATGAAGATTTGTGCACTCGTCCGCCATCAACACACCATCTTTATCAAAGAATGCTCCATCCTCATAACAAATGTCGCGTAGGATGAACCTCGCCATGTCCGTACAAATGTTGTTGATTTGTTTGTCTTCGATCTTGCTATAGTTACTGCCGATGGAAATATTGTCGATTTGTTTGTCTTCGATCTTACTATAGTTACTGTTGATGGTAGGCATCTGCAGGCATACAGTAAATGAAGGTTAGGATGTATTACCATTAGAAAGTTAGCACACGGTAGTGTATAAGAGACTTACGTCTTCAGGGTTCGTCCGGTACCTCCCATTGTTTCTGATGAACTCGCACACGTAATATCCGCATAGCACAGAGCCGAGAGGTTGCTTGGGGCACTACAATCATATAGAAAAATGATGAGTTGTTATTAATGACAAGTTTACATTATAGGAAAAAAAACTAAGTTTTTATGTTCTTACGAATCTATGATATATTATTTTCATAGCTTTCATCCTTTTTGGATTGTGGATCCCGCCTTTTAGTATGTAAAGCTTGTACGTACTTTGAGGATATAAAGACAAGAGTTAGTAATACAACTTAGGTGCATAGAATGTCAACATGCATTTAAATACTGCCAAGGAATGTCTTACTTTTGTATAATGCCTATGAAATCCTTGTACCTATCTCTATGATAGCTGGCTGAGTCGAGGACCACTATTTCTCCTAGTTTGGGTAAAATAATGATGCAAATCCAGTGATCTCTTCATTATATTAAAATAATTTATATTATAGACGGCATTAAATAGCACCTAGTATATATTATAGTAATTAAAACTAGCTTACTCAAAATTGTAAGGAGCCATGATATAATCCTTGTTAGCCTTTTTCTTCATTACTTTTGCAATGTACACGGACACTTTGTGCATTTCATCTCTGTGGACTTTTATTTTTATAGCATTTTTCTCGTCTTGTGTCTCTGCTGCTTCTATTTGTGCTTTGATCATTTCCGTCATTTTGAGCTTGTGCTCTGGCTCGCTTATTCGTGCTGGCTTCATGGATTTATCAATGCTTGCTTCAACATGCTTGATTCTTTGTTCATGGTTTTTGAATAGGTCCAATTCCTCATACTGATTGTAATCCTCAATATCTAGAACACCTTCAACTCCAAGGATCCTTTGTTTTCCAGAGATGGCAGTGTGCTTCTTTGCATTCATAGGGTCAGTTATGTAGAATACCTGTGCGACATGCTCAGCGAGTACCCATGGGTCATCTTTGTAACCTACATTGGCTAGATCTACAAGTGTCAACCCATAATTATCATCTGTAACGCCATTCGGGTGTTTGACCCATTGGCATCGAAAGACGGGGATTCGGATATTCTCTCCATAGTCAAGTTCCCTATTTCCTCTATGAAACCGTAGTAAGTTATGTTCTGTCCGGATGTATCAATCGCCTCTATGCGACACCACTGTTTTGGTACGCTACACTTTTGTGGTCCTCTGCGGTGGTATAAAATATGTATCCATTAATTTCATATGGTTGCCATGAGGTGACATTGCTTGATGGGCCAGACGTCAACATCTGTGGAATTTCCTTCAAATAGCCGCATATGGTCCTTCAACCATGATGAGAAACGGTGCTTTTGCTCTTTGATGATCTAATCCTCCGAGCAACAACTACTGTGTCCACGGGCCTAATTTAGGTGTTACTCGATGAAGGGCTCCACTATTGCGAGCCATTGTAGAACGCTTGAATGCGCTTTCTCCAATTGCTAGTTGTCCTTGTCTATGAATCTTTTCATTCCAATGGTACCTCTCCCGGACAGTCTGCCCTCCTGTTGAGATTCCAGTAAACCAATAGTTCTCTTATCTTTTATGTAATCTATGTAGCAATCAACACTCTCTTTTATATGGTTGCTCTCGATCATGCTGCCCTCTGGAAAGGCCTTGTTTCTCATGTATCCATTGAGAGTCGACATGAACCGTTTGTATGTCCACATCTGGTGGTAGTACATAGGCCCTATTTCAGTTATTTGCTGAACCACGTGGACCATGAGATGTTCCATGATATCGAAAAAGGACGGAGGGAAGCACATCTCAAGCTGGGTCTGAGTTTCCGACACAAACAGTTGAAGTCTAGCCTACTCGACACAATCGATCACTTTCTGCGAAATCACATTGAAGAAGTAACACATCCATGTGATAACCATCTTTGCGAATACTAGTTTGATAGCTCGGATTAGAATAGTGAGAAAAACTGTGATCATCACATGGCAATCATGAGAGTTATAGCTAGCAAGCGTCATGTCCTTCAATGAGACTAGTGACCGGATGTTAGATGAGAATCCGGTCGTCACTTTCAACCCGCACAAGCACTTGCACATAGCTAATCTCTCATTCAGTGTTAAGTTGTAGCTAACCGGGGGAAGGTATTGCTTACCATTAGGAAGTTCTTGCAGGTGGAGCTATGACCTGATTTGAAGGTCAACCAGATCCTTACGTGATTTTAGTCCGTCCTTTGCCTTGCCTGATAAGCCCAAGAATCCGATGGTGCTATCAAACACATTCTTCTGAAGATGCATCCCATCAATGGCATGGTGCACCGTCAGCTCTCGCTAGTATAGCAAATACTTAAAGAAGATAGACATATTCTTAAACGGCACGTCTGCGATGTAGTTTCAGCCTACTTCCTTCCCCTTTTTGAATTATCAGCACCACCTAATGACTTCTTATCGGGTTTGAACTTGACCTTCTTGCACATTTCAAATACTATTTTACCCGTAGCTGGTTTTGGAGCAAAATCATTGTTATTGGTGCCATCAAAAAAGTCCTTCATCCTGCGGTATTTGTGCGTCTTCAATAAGAAGCGCTTGTGCCACATGAACACTGTTTTCATAGATCCCTTAAGGTACACATATGAAGTACCATCCAAACAAACTACGCATGCTGCCTTACCTTTTACATGACCTGTCAGGAAAAATAGGGCAGGATAATCATTGATAGTAACAAAGATAATGGTCCTTAGTGTGAAGTGCTCCTGTCTATACTCATCCCACATCCGAACCCCATCTTCCCAAAGCTTCTGCATATCTTTCATCAATGGCTCAAGGAAAACATCTATGTCGATGCCAGGTTGCTTCGGGCCTTGTATGAGAATAGTTAGCAAAAGGAACTTTCTCTTGTGACATAGCCATGGGAGGGTTGTATGTGGTCATCAGCACTTGCCATGTGCTGTGCATGCTGCTTCTTTCACCAAACAGATTCATGCTGTCTGTACTCAACGTGAACCGTACATTCCTTTTTTCATATGAAAACTCTGGATGATTGGCATCGAAGATCCTCCACTGGCGAGCATCGGAAGGATGTCGAAGCTTTCCATCAGCCTTTACTGGGCGATCAGCATGCCAAGTCATCATTTCAGCGGTCTTTGAGTTTGAGAACAAACGCTTCAGACGGTCCACCACCGGCAAGTACCACATCACCAAGGCAGAGACTCTGCGTTGAGTCATCGTGTCAGTACCTATACAGGACTCGTCCTCCACTTGAGCACCAGCACTTTTCTTTTCACCCTTTTTTCTCTTATTCCCGATGGAGGAACCGACATGGTCCTCACAGAAATCGGCATTACTTTTGTAACGGCTAGCATCACAATTTGGATACTTTTTCAATGCTGCGTACTCACCGCGGTACAATATGCAGTGGTTCCTGCACGCATGTATTCTTTGTACATGCATCTTCAATGGATTGATAATCTTCTTTGCTTCAGAGTAAATTGCCCAGCAGAGTAAGGAGATCATTGAAACTATTATCTTACCAGCCAAATTTAGCCTTTAGGATTAGAAGATGAAGGACGAAACGCAGCACTGTCCACTCCTTCCCACATCCCGCATACATACGGTCCTTTGTGCTTTCTTGAGTGTCTTGAAATTCTCTAACCCTTTAGCAATTCTTAGTAACACTTCTGGTTCAATGTGGCGCAATATATCCTCCATATCAACATCACATTCCTCGTCCACCTGTGGTTCCACACGTGCATCTGTTTGATCACCATTTTGATCTCCACGATCATAATCATCATCCACCGTAACATGATCATTTTCGTTTGCATCATCACCACCCACTTCATTAGAGCCATTATCGATGTCTGTGTTGTTGAAAGTACCTCCTGCCTCACCATGGTGGGACCAAATTGTGTACCCATCCAAAAAATCTCACTTTACAAATGCCTCTTGATGACATCAGTATCCTCCCATTCAATATTGTTGCTACAGTCAAAACACATACAACGAATTTGCTTTGTCTTGCAAATAAGAGTGTGCTTCTCCGCAGCCTCCACAAATTTTGATACCTCTGACATGAATGTATGCGAATGTCTCCGTATGCCATACATCCATTCTCTATGATCCATCTTTAACAACCTATGACAACAATTCTATGTTGTATTAACTAATTTAATGAGCTATGGGTCGAACTAATAAGTAGGAAGAAATATAATAAAAACCAATTCTATATTACCCTAAATAAAACTCAATTAAACCATAGATGTAATAATTAATAATAAGAAGGAAAAAAATCAAACTCAATCATATATTAAATTCAATCAACTTCATTAATTAAAACTATGGATGTAATAATTAATAAGTACAAAAAATATAATCAAACTCAATTCTATATTACATTAAAATGAAAAATATAGCATTGTAATGGTTATAATATGACCATAGAATTTTATTTAAAAAATAATCCATCTCTAGTTATTTTCTCTCTCTTCTAGGTCTAGATCTAGATCTAGATGAAAACCTAATGAAGTTAGAAATGATGGATAGAAGTTGAAAAAGAAGGTTGGAATGACACAAACTCACCTTATATAGCCACCTCCTCTAAAGAAATCAAGAGCAAAATCTTCCCCCTTAGATTTGGTGTTTTTGGAGTTTTTCATGAGCTCCTCACAGGCAAGCTCTAAATGGAAGGTTGGCTGGGGAAGAAACTGCCCGCGGCCTTATCTGGGCGAGATCTTTGCTGGCGGACGACATAAGCCACCTGCCAGCAAAAAAGGGTGCATCTGTGCTGGCGGGTGCTTAGGTCGCAAGCTAGCATAGTGGCATTTGTGCTGGCGGGTGCTCCCCCACCGGTCCAAGGAAGCTTTGTGCTGGCGGGTGCCAATCACGCCTGCCAGCACGCTAAATTCCCTGTGCCAGCACAAATCAATTCTGGCATAGTGTTAGCTTGTTGCATTGGCTGACTAGTGCCTTTGAAAATAGCAGAATTAATTCAGTTGCATAATTCATCAACTCATGCACGCAAGATAGGTTAGGGAATGAACCATTAATTCCTTTCTCAAGAGTGAATAACCCATTCTGAATATCTAAATGTATATATTTCGTTCAAAAAGTCTAAATATATGTACTGTGTTTGGACCAAATATTGATAAACCAATAATCTCCAAAAGTTGGTGAATATACATACCGTACCTCCATGTGAAAATTGGATGATGGATCGCCCTGCGGCCGACAAAACATTTTGCAAATGGGCGAGAGTGGAAGGAGCATGGGCATCAACATATCCCAGGCGTTGTCTGATGAACAAGAGACTAATGACGTCCAGCACGGAAAGGGATCAGAACCCGGAGCATGAGTGTGCTTGCTGATAGTACATGCTACCGGCCAGAGCAAATTGTAGGTGTGTACCATCATTGTACGGTGCCGTTCCTACGCAGATCGGCCAATGGCAACCCGGCCTGGTCGACGTACGATGTGATACTGGTACCTCATGTCTTGATCCAAATCGTGCGCAATGGCATCGCACTTTTCTGATTTCATGTCGATCCAATGCATATGCCCAAATCCAATGTGCATGGATGAATTATTGGATATGCTGCGCAATCACATCTAGGTTTTTTTCCTCCTTATCTTACGAACCCTGCTGCAATTTAGCGCGTCGGAATCCACTTTGCATGGTGGGCAAATCTTCCCCTAAGGAGTGATTGTGGCGACAGAATTTGGATACCGTTTGATAATAAATATAAGATCGAGTTTTTCCTAATCTCTCAAAGCAACTTAAATTCTAAAATTTCCTTATTCTCATGTCTATTTTATCCCATATTTGATATATTAGCCCATCAACTCGTGCTCCTACAGGATCTAACAGTTTTCAGAGATACACTATTAGAAAATCATAAAAAAATTGAAGATCTATAGCTCATAATCAAAATTGCTTATCATGCTCCCTATCATGCTCCCTCTCATCTGTTAAATAACTAATACAATACTCATATAGATATGTAATTATCTTTTATCCATTTGTGATAGACTTTAGTTAACAATTACTCAACAAACGTACATCTATACCTATAGTTTTTTCACTTTGCATTGCAACTTCATACATGTTTAATCCAACCCTTAGTTTGGTTATGTATTTAACATGAAAACCGTTATTCTCATCTCTTTCTCCAAATATTTATACATGCTATATATGGTGGTTGGTGGTATGGTCTCATCATCCTCCCCTGGTTGAAAAGAATTTATCCTTGAGTTCCGACTAATGGAATCAAAGAGAAATGTGAGCATGTGACATCATCCTTCTTGATGGTTTGAGTATTATTCTTTTATTAATCTCCTTGACCACAAACTTATTGGTGTAGCCCAATTAGCAGCCTTGCGTAACGATCCAATCTTGTGATCCTTGTAAGATCATGCTACATGATTATCCCTTCTTCATTTTAAATAGCTTATTATGACCAAAATCACGGCAATCTTGGCTGCATATTGAACTCAGCTCCAAAATGACAACACATGGACCAACAAGGACAAAATTTCTAGGGAATTTTTTATCTTCACTCAAAGTCATACTTGATGGAGTTCCATCAAAATCAATCGTAAGATGAAGAGAAGTCTTAGAATAAAAAAAGAAAGAATATTGATAAATTCACCTTCCTTGAAATCCTCTAATGGTGTCGCTGTCCCATCAACTGGAACAAGATCATAATTAAAGAATACTTCCTCTTTCTCCTTGTCATAGATTAGTGGCATGCAGTTAGCACCGCTATTTTGACGCACCATATAAATCATAAGATGCCAAACCACAAATATTGCAACACTTATGGTCCAATAATCTTTTCATCTACTGCAAAACAATACCATCATGTTCTTCTAAATCAGCACACCTTCATAACTAGTAGCACCATGACCAGCAGATTGACACACCCATTAGGCTCGATCAATGGCATTGCAAATAAATACCTTTTGATGAGTTGTCTCACAACCGACGGCTTCAAGACACTGGAGGCATTCTTGTGATTGGTGAATTTGTTATCCCAAGCCTTCAAAGATTGCATAATACTGATCACGCTCTTGGTTGGCGTTGTCATTGCCAGAGTTCACTTAACAACATTGATGACCAGCTAGCCATCTCCTTAAACTTTGATATGAAATGATGAGTTCTGATAACCAAATGAATGGGAGCGCAACTCACAGAAGGTGGGTGGATTGGATAACACTAGAATCACTCAAAGATCATTCAACAAGATAAACTAGCACCAGAGATTACTTGTTTGATTTCTCAACTAGGATAACTCAGAGATTACTCGAGAATTCAACTACCACAGAAGGTTAGTCTAAGGGTTTCTAAAAGAAGATTCATGCTCAATTCTTATATCATATCAATTTATCAACTCCCTAACTCAAATGAAGGAGTGCAAGTATACTAGGAACATCCCTCCTGGTTAGATGTGAACCTGAGTACAAAGGTTGGCAGGTAGAAGGTCATCTTGGCAGAGCATTTGAGGAGCCCTCTTTAGTGTTGGCATAGCTTCCTGGCAGTCTGTACAGCTTACACTAACATGGTCACAACTGTTTGACTTGAGAGTTCGAAAGATGCACTGTTTATTGCATTGGAAACTTAACTCATAGGCCTTTCCAATGATGTAGCATATGAATGATGAAATCATATGTATTTATACCAGAATTCCACAAATTAAAAAGAGATATATGTGCCTGTCCAAACTAAATGCTGGCACGAATACTTTTCATGCTAGCCCACTTGGAACTTTACCGGCATAGATAAGCTAAGTTCCCTCAGTCCTAACTAAGCACCGGCACAGATGGTGAGTATCTATGGTGGCCCTATCCCACATGTCGTCTAGCCAACACAGAAGGGCCCTTGAAGTATACCTACGGTTAATGCTATTTCCATATACAATTTTAAATTATAACTGTGACTGTAGAAAGTATTTGCTACAACACTTAGACCAAAACTGACTGTATTGTTTATTTAGAACCGACTGTAGAAGTGGGCCCTGTAGTAGTGATCACTGGTAGAGAATTGGCTTTCCATACGCCCCCTTTTGTCCCGGTTTAAAGTTGGCCCGGGACAAAAGGTTCACCAACCGGGACTAAAACTCGGTCACTGGTGGGGGGCTCACCAACCGGGACCTTTTATCCCGGTTGCAAAGGCTAGTGGGAAAAAAAGACTCTGAGAGGCATTTTATCCCGGTTTGAAACACCAACCGGGATAAAAGACCCCCCCTTTTATCCCGGTTGGTAACACCAACCGAGATAAAAGGGTCAAGAGCCTTTTATCCCGGTTTGTAATACCAACCGGGATAAAAGGGTCCCCAACGAGGTGACTGAAAGGTGGCTGGAAGGGGATTAAATCCTCGAACCCTTTTATCCCGGTTGGAAACACCAACCGGGATAAAATGGGGTCTTTTATCCCGGTTGGTGTTTCCAACCGGGATAAAAGGGTCCCCCACGAGTTAATACAAAAGGATAGCATCCCCTACATAGTCAGATGTGGTGTGTAGGTGGGATGGCAAGGAAGCTACGCGTGAGGCTGGAGGTTGTGGGTTCGAATCCCACAAACCGCGCACGCGCATATTTCGCGTGAAAAATCGCGTGACTTGTGACTTGCGATTGCGCGTGTGGTATTACCAACCGGGATAAAAGGGGGTCTTTTATCTGATTTATCCCGGATGCATTTTCGGGATATTTGCACCCTACCAACCGAGACTAAAACCCAATTCTCTACTAGTGGATCACACCTGCCTATGCTCGAACCGTGGGTAACTTCATTTCACTTGAATGTCAGAATTGACGAGTCTATTCTTATTTATTTTAAAAAGAAAGTGCTATTTTCACCCTTCAACTATAGCAGGAGTCCGATTTTCAACCCACCACTACAAAACTGGATAGGGAGGGCCATCCAACTATCAAAACTGGGCAAAGTTGGCCCTTTGGGTGGCTTCAAGAGTGGTTTTGCATTTTGTAGAAATTTAAAAAGTTCAAATTTAATTAAACAATTTCATAACTAATTAATTTCAAATCAAAAAAATATCAAATTGGTGCAAAATTTTTTTTGAAAATGTTGTAACATATATGTTGGTGTTCTATTTGGCATTATTTGAATCTTAGTTATTGATGTTCCTTGTATTTTATTACGAATAATAAAATAATAGAAATAGTAACAAATATGATGTAAACAACTCTAAATAGAGTACCAACAAATAGCTTACATTTTTAGTAAAGTTTTGGTACCAACTTCATACTTTTTGGATTTGAAATTGTTAACACCAGTTTTTGACCAGAGTCAACTGATGAAGATAAGATTCTGATAGCCAATGAAATTGCAAGAGAAAGTCTAGCGACGACCCTGCGTTGACCAAGGCTAGCCTCAGGTGACTGGATTCTGGAAGCCGATAGAAGATCGGGAGGAATCCAATCCGAAGCAAAATCCACTCCACCAAATAAGGGAAAGTGTGAAGATTTATCTTTAGTAGTTTCTTAGATTCATTGTAACGGTTCATGTCATAACCGGCTAGGATTTTAGTTTGCTCCAGGGTATAAATATAAACCCATGAGCCTTGTATCGAATAATCATCAATCAATCAATACAACCTTTCGGCACCCCATCACCAAAACCCTAGGAGTAGGAGTAGAGTAGAAATCGGCGAGTTTCTTCTTGCACGCAGAGCTGCATCGGCTTCGATCTCAGGCGAGCTTTTAAGTACCGTCACCCGGACATTACGTTATCTGTATCAGAATTTTCTAGGCATCGTCCAATATTCTGATCTCTTAGCGTGTGGCTAGTTACCGAGTTACTTAGATTGCAAGCAGAACTTTCTAGGCTTTGTCCAATATTCTGTTTATTTTTCAATGTTGCTCACAGTTATCAAGTTGTTTTATTTAATTAAGTTGCATCGCATCGATCTCTTAGTTTCATCAAGCGCTCATAGTTATCGAACGTCTTAGATCTAATTAGGTTGTCCTTATCAGCTCCTTGATCTTGTTTAACCATTCATCTAATCATGTCAGCTAGTTAAGATCTTGCATACTTTACTTGCTTTATATATGCTAGGTTTGATAGATCTTTACTCTTGCCCCTCGTATTGTTAGCCGTCGGATCCTTAACGTCAAAAACGCTACCGATGAGAGCTGATGCTTCGGTCGGATCTTATCCGTATCTCTCGGTAGTGAAATGAAGTCATCGAGCCGATGGTCAAGCATGCGAGGCCTTGCTACCGCAAGCTAGTCTTTTAATTTAGTGGGTCGAAGTTAATGCCCTCTCAGTCGTATTGCCTTGGTTATCCAATCTACATCTCATGACATTAATTAGATTCATTAGCTTAATCAGCTAAGCGGTAGGTAAGATATCCTTGCTGCCATGTTCTAAGCTTTTAATTAATAGATTGAAGTTGGTGTCCTCGGAGCCGTACTGTGTTGGTTAATTCCAATCTACGTCTCATGACATTAATTAAACATGTTAGTTTATCTGACATGCGCATGGTGATCTAGGGCTATTTTTATAGCTATTGTTTTTATGTTGTATCTATCTTAGCCCATCGACTCATATAGATGATGGCACATGCTATTAATGCTTCTATTTATTTACACCGCATGATTTCATTAAACATATCTTAATGGTGTTTATTCAAAGTAACGCCTGTTTATGAGCTCAAAAGTTTAGCCGCCTATCAGCTCAGGAATCTAACGTTTCCCAATTACAAGTCAAATTGACTGGCACACCTTGCACCTTTGCGAGTCAATTTGGAGCCTGTACTAGAGTTAAGCAGATCTTCCAAGTCCTCCATGTTGTTCAATGCAGAAGCCCAAAGTTCAGATTTTGCGTCAACAGAAATGAATTAGTCGTGGATTTTTTTATTAAACCAATACTTTTTAAATTTCTAGAAAATGCAAAACTACCCTCGAAACAACCCAAAGGGATAAATTTGTCCCGTTTTGACAATTGGGTGGCCGTCGCTGTCTGATTTTGTAGTTGTAAGTTCAAAATCAGACTTCTGCTATATTTAGAGGGTGAAAATAGGACTTCTAACTTTTAAAAAAGGAACATATATGTGATAGAAGGATCAAAACGAGCAGATGGCTGCGACAAAGTGAAACTTCTGCAAGGAATTAAAGTAGATCTCGAGATGAGAACGTGTCACGCGCCGTCACATGAGCATGTCGCATGCACCTTGCGGAGGCTCCTTCCAGCGCCCTGTGAAAACTTCCAACGAACGACTACCAGCGACGGACCCATCAGGCAGGTGCACCTTCCGTTGATCTAAACTCGACAGGTCATCTAGGGCACCTCCTCGTATCATGGAGATGAGAGAAGAATAGCATATGAGGTTGGAAAAGTAGGGTAAAGAGGTAAGGGTAAAGGTAAAAGATAAATGTAGATTGGTTTTTGTCTGATTGATTGGATTCCCTTGGCCTTTATATTAATTTATAGGGTGGGAGGTCTCCCTTACTTGAAAATTGTTTACAAATCAAATTCCACACAAATCTACAATTCCTACTCGGTCTACTATAAAACCAGCTTAGCCTATTTCTAAAACGGCTTAGCCGGCGGTTTACTTGGTGAGGATCTTTCCAGAGCCATATATCCATCATCTGGATTTCAAATTGGAAGCTCTGTGTATGCATTTCAATTGTCTCGACGAGATATATGTAATGGTGGAGTTCAATTCAGTGTTTGACAATGTTACCAAAACCGGCCGGTTTTCCCAGAAAATGTATACCGTGTTAATTTTGATGTAGACGATTTGTGTGCTATATATATAGTGATACTGCGAGTTGGGTGTTCTAGATTTATATCTTGTCTTTTAAGCTATCGTTTGCTGCGCATGTGAGTTGCGACTTTCGAACAATAAGTGCAAATGAGGGTGGTGAGTGATGACCTAAATTAAAGTATGACACGCGTGTGTTTTTCATGAAGCCGATCTGTTTCTCATGCGTGCTCTATAATTCCGGCCGCCTACTAAAACAAGGCAAAGATTATACGCATGGTTGCATGAAAGCGACGACACACATCCGTGATCCGATCAGCATGAAACCGGCCACTACCTGCAGCCACATCATAATTAAATTTTTGACCAGTCATTTTCTTCACAAAGGTAAAGTTGGTTCGGCCCATTTAGCTAGATAAACATGGCATTTCTATAGTAAAACTATAGTAGATAACAACAAGGTAGGCCGTACCACGATTCTATGCGTCATTTTGTTTTACTTGTGCACGCTGATGTGCAGATTATAAATCTGAAAGTCTCGTAAAGTTATCTGCAGTGCTTTTATTTTTTTTAAAAAAAAACTAGAGTAGCGCAGCGTAGTCACGGGAGTCCTGAAACTAGTGATTGGATCAGTACTCCTCAAATTGCTTCTTCCCCGGAGTGATCGGTGAGTCATCACAACTCACGCCACGCCAGCGGCGGCGCCGGCCACCGTTCTAGCTACACGAGCTGATGCAGAAAAGCAAGTGATTGCACAGTTAAATTAAGGCACTAAGCGCTACCAAAGGTGCATGATGTTAGCAGCCAGGACAGTGCCATGCATCCACGAGCTTAGAGCAAGAGCTCCTATTATAAACTTACATGATGGTTGCTTTGATTTGGTTCTAGGATTAGAGTATATCTTTCTGTTGTACACTTGTACTACAATTTTGTGTGCCAGAGGCTGCTATTATAAGAGCCTGACTTCACTACTTGATCCGCCAATAAGACTCTGAAGAAGTCGACAACTCCAAATGAACCTCGTAAAGCTCTTTGTTTCACAGATTAGCTAGATTCGGTTTGCAATTAAACAAACGTGATCTCTGAAAATTTTACAACGCATGCAGGCTCCTGCGAAATTCTCTGATATTTTTGAAGCAGGGCCTTGAATTAAGCAGAAGCCGTCATGCGCGCGCATGTGGAAGCTAGAACCTGAAAGGTGAAAGCGAGAGCGAATTGGGTCGATCTTAACTGGTGAATCCGATTGATCGAAAGCTGAGTTGGCCGTCCCGGCCGCGAGTACGTAGGGCGGCGCGCGAGTACGTAGGGCGGCTCGCGAGTACGTAGGGCGGCGCGCGAGTACGTAGGGCGGCGCGCGGCCGACGGGTGGAACCAACCCGGCGGCTCGGTGTTGCGTCTCCGACGTGCAGGCTAGGGTTCTTCTACGCACATGCGTACCTGCAACTACCCCGTCGACGCCATTGGTCGGCATGCACGGGGTGTGTGCTCTCTTTGGCTTTGCCTCACCGCGAGCAGGCACCGGGAGGAGGCTCTTTCGGCGGACGCGTGCGCCAACATGAGTAACATGAACACGACTCGCATTAGGGTTGCGCTGTTCTTGTTGTGAGATATCGTTGACAGGATAGTGTAGATGGTTACTGTTGCATGGGCTGATCCTGAATTAAGTTTTGTACTTGTGCTTAAAACTACAGTTTTAGTGTAAAAGGTTCAACGCGGGACGCCGGGACGTTCGGGCTGAAAGTGGAGAAATCAATACCGTCTAGTACAGGCACATAAGAGCATCTTCAGCAGATTGCGTGCTACCATTTAGAAGATTTTGAAGATGAGATTCAGTTCCAGCAGATTGCCAATCTCTTCCCCAATATCAAAAATTTTTGGGCAACCACCAATAACTCAACCCAACCCTCTCCCCTATCAACAGTTGGTGTTGGCGTGCGGAAATTTCCGCTTTGCCCAGCGAGGTCGCTCGGTGCTGCCACCGTAGAGGAGCACCGATGAGAGAGAGGGGGGAGGAGATCCAGGAGCTGCATACCTCTACCGACAGTGCGCCATGGCTCCGGTGGGGTTCCAAGGAGGGAGGAAGGGCCGCCTCGCCATGCCCGGAGGCCAGAGCTCACCGCCCTGAGCTCGTCGTCCATGGATCTGCGCGCCGCAGCTTGGGATGGCGGGCGACGCGTACGAGGGCAACGGCCACCATGGGAGTAGAGGAGGGGAACAGTCGGCGGTGGCCAGTGCTCGCCCAGGCTGCCGGTGACCATGGGAATCCTTCAGAGTGTGGGGCTCACAAACATTTTTTTATGGGGCCTTGACTAGTGATTTAGATCAGAGTGCTTGTAGATATGTTTTATAAAAATAGATTTTATTTGTATCACCCTAGGCCATGTGATCCATAGGTGCCCATTCTATTTGAGGTGGCATCTAGTTTTGTATTCTTGAATTTGTCAAACCTGGATGGAAAATAACCCATGTGATGGAAATTGACAAAGTATGCAAAGGCGTCGTTGTGGTTGAAATCAGTTAATGTGGTCACAACTTATTGAGTATGATTTAGCCATACAAACCTTTCGATACTTGGAAGATTCCGTCTGTCAAAAGATCAACTCATGGGGGTGATACTAGAAGCCTTGACAATTCTTACAAATCTCAAGTTTCTTAGTGTCTCGAATAATGACCTCTCTTGCCTATTTCCTATTTCCTAGATTTAAGATTTCAACGGTTCTCAGAATTCAAAGTTGAATTGTTGGGAGCAGAATTGAACCAAAAAGAGGAACAACGGGGCATATGCCCCCACTCAGTTTCTATATTTCAATGAACTTGATTTTATTTTGAGAAGCTAACCTCCTAGTTACAAGCATTATAGTGCTTCTAGCTTATTCTTTTCACCTGGCTTTTCATGTATGCTTACGGTATTGTTCTTATAGAGACCATTATGGGAAAAAAAGATCCTTGATGATTCTTTATCTCAAGATGATATATGTCATGTACCAATCTTTACAACAAATATCCTTGACAAAGAGAAATTAAGCAATTATGTAGATCACACACTGAAGTCTACTGGTGAAGATTGGAGCACATTTCTCGAAGTAGCTGACCTTACTCATTATTGCATGATACCACAATCAGAGCAGAGGTTAGGCATGCATAATTGTGTGACATTGTTTTTCAATATGGTGGATCAATGAAAGCCCATGGTATTTGATTCGGAAGAGGGTAAGATAAGTAGCATGGGATTTAGCCAGCTTTTAGAAAAATGGAAAAAAGATAATTTCATTGTATCAAAATCAGAATAGTAATAATTTACCTTGACACTGACACTTTGTGAAGTGTTTGATATTTTTGGTTTCATATATCTTTTCTTCGGAGTCAGTAGAAGTCTGGAAAAAAAAATTCCTAGGCTGGTGCCAGTAGGGGTCCATGCTCCCCTCCCATAAATTGTACACTATAAAATTTTAAATGTAACAGGATTTTGAATAGAAAAGTACTATTGGCCCCCTCTCCACCCCTAGGTTGGTATGCCTAGAAATGTGCACTCAAGCTAGCATTTTTCTTGCTATTTAAAAGGTTAGAAATTGGAAGATTAATTAACGCAATGTGCGCTCTCTGTGCTAACGTTCTATAGTGTAATAATAGCTGTCAGTTAAGGTTGAGTATTATAATTATGCTTTTGTCATTCAGTGTGAAGTTACAGTTGTTCCATTGTTTGCTCTGTTTGCATTTTGGCATAGTTGCCTTGCGTCTTGCCTTTTTTCTTTAGGGATGATACAACGAGAAAACTATAACAGGGGAAGCAAAATGGTGATCACGATTCAATTGGAAATGGTATAGCGCTGCAGTTGCATGTAAAATGTGTAGTAAAACTTGGTATCAGTAGTTGGTCCTTAGTAGCTACAGACATAATTCATCGTGCTTTCGTTGCTCGTACTTTATCCAAGTTCCCAGGGCCAAACCGGATATTTCTGCAGAAGGTCATGAGGTCTTCACCTCTCAAGCCAACCTCAGCTGGAATGCATCTACGAGCCATCTCACATGGGTCATGGCGAGCCATCTCCGATCTCTCCCTCGGCGACTCCATCTGGTCACCACCTGATGCCGCCGACCAGCGCAACAAAACTTATTATCTCTAGGCTCATGATGGCCTCGTCGGCTCCGGCGAGCTAGCCTTCGGCGTTACCACCGGACGCTGGCCAGCCCGACATTCGAGCCTGCGTGCGACGGGGGCGACGCGCAGTTGTCGGGAGCCGCCATTGGCTGGGCCTTAACTTGGGGCCGCCGGATGATGAGCGATGTCGAGCCTAACCGCGCTAGACAGCTCGTAGAAAGACAGAAGGCCGAAGAGGAAACTAATGGGCCTAAATTCGAGCGTACAACATAAACGGAAACAAAAACAGCCCACACTACATATCTGAGACGCAACACGAGATAAAAAAAACGGGCGGGTTGTGAGGGAAAAAACCGACTGACGAGAGCGATAGAAAATTACTCCAGCAACGTTTAGGAATTCCGTTTGAGAAAAGCGGACCTGCTCTTCAAAAATAAAATCTCAGTATGGAAGAAGCAAAGCCCATGAACCAACAAAGTCTGGGTCAAGTCCAAAATGTCGTGGTCCCTAAACTTCGAGGCCCACACGGCCTTGCGCCCCACGTAAGCGGTGGGCCGAGCTGCTTTCTCGCGCCGCACGCGCTGGGCTTGGCGGAGGTGGCCCGGAGCGGAGAGGGCCGTGGGCCCCTCGACGTTTCTGTTTCCCCCACCACACAGAACGCGCGCGCGTGCCGGCCGGAGCCTCGCCGGCACGGTCGTCGGTCGGTGCGTCCGTTCCGACCTGTGCTCCGCGTCCGCGCGATCACTGCTCCTGCCCGAGCCGGCCGGAGGTGGTCGACCTCGACCACCAGGGCCGCAGTAACCATCACCTCGAATGAATGACACTCCTCGTTGCATGGACTTAAAATCTCTGGAAACTTCTCATATCATCAATTAGCGTAAGTACATTGCTACACCTCAACAGTTTCATAGATCATCTTATGCAATGTCATGTAGGATTTTTGCTGATGTGGAGGAGAGATGATGATGAGAGAGAAAGAAGTCGTTGTTTCGCGAAACAACTAACTTATAGGCTAGATTTTAAAACTACGAGACGACTACACTACTATTGTACGAGTTGTAGTTGCATGCACTTTATAATATTTTTTTTCTATGCATAAATTAAGAGAATAGAATTACATAAGCTATCATGTAAGTTGTTTATTAATCCGTGACACCGACTATATTACATAATATCAGTAACCGGCCACGTGAAAACGTCACTACCAAACGAACAGCTAGCGCTAATGCGCCGGCGCGTGTCCAAGCATCAGGCCTGGCTCCGGTCTCGTGCGTTCAGGGCCTCACGCGCGCGGTTCCTGCAGCACCACGGAGCCGGAGGCGACGACGTGGCCTGCCATCCTACCGGCCGACGAGGCAATAAACATACTCCCTCCGTCCCGCAAACTATTCGTTTAAAAAATTTTAGATAAGATAGTAACAATGCTAAATGTTTAAAGTACTTCTAATAATTATTCTTAATTGGATGGATTGTCGAGTAGAATTAATTATGCATGCACGTTTGCAATAATTATCGGATCTATTAGCTTTCATTCTTATTTAGTGAGTCTGGCTCGGGCATCGATGGTGGGTGTAAATGATTGATTCGTTAACTGGGCCAGAAGGTATTATGAGTAACTTTGTTGGATTATCCGAAAGTTACATGGACACTCTTTGTGGGACAAGTTTTTTTTAAAAACGAATGGGCACGAGATCGTGCCTATTTCATTGATAGAGAAGAGAGTTACAACCAGCTAACCGGTTAGGGTACACGCAATTACACGATTACTCTTTAGATGAAAATAACGCTAAGTCCTTTGCCCCTGCTATTATCCACGCTCTCGCTTTTCATTGATTTTTGCCACTAATGCAATGGTTGCTATCTCTTCTTGATTGAATACATGCATATTCCGCTCCTTCCAAATTTCCCATATGATCAGCAGTGCCACGGAGCACGTTTCCTTCCTGGGGGCTTCTGTTTTAGTGGTCATGTTTATCCACCAGTCCAACACATTGTTGCTTTGTCGCCATTCTGAGGGGTGTATGTTTGGCTGTGTCGTCCATTCCTCCACCAGGCTCCAGATTCTCCTGGTGATTCTGCATTCGACCAGTAGGTGATGTGTTGTCTCTTCTTGGCATCTGCATAAGGGGCATGTAGGGGAGTGTGGCCATCCCCTACGTGCGAGCTGATCAGCTAACCACACTCGGTTTTGTAATATCAGTCACGCAAAGAATTTGCACTTCGACAGTGCCTAGCAGCGTCAAAGTGTTTTGCTATCCGGTACTTTGGTGGATCCAAAGAACTGTGCTTTGTATGCCGAGGCCGCTGAGTACTTCCCACTCGACGTAAATTTCCAGCAAATGATGTCCTCCTGTTACGGTTGCAGTTGGATCTCTATAGTTAGTCACCAAGCGTCGTGAATTCTTGCAGGTGCATTGTTGTTACTCTGCCGTGTATGTTTATGTCTCTGTTCCAGTTGTTCCCATGTATGGCCTCCGCCAGACATTTGTTTTCCCTTTGGAGATCACATAGATGTTTGGCGCAATGTCCTTTGATCTCATGCCTTGCACCCAGCCCGAGTACCAGAAGCTCATCTTCTACCCGTTCCCCACTGTGATGCTTGTGCATGCCGCAAACAAAAGGCGATCCGTGTCATCACATGGTGTCTCCATTCCGATCCACATCCACGTTTTTTTGCAGTGACTCCCACTCGTGCCAAAGCCATCGTACTCTCAGTGCACTTGCGAACTTGTAAAGATTAAACACACCTAGCCCTCCGTTTACTTTTGGTAGGCAACTCTTGACCCAATTTACCTTGAATTTCCCACCAGTGAGTGCTTTGTCTCCTGCCCACAGGAATCTTTTCCTTATTTTGGTGAGATCCTCAAGTACTTCATTTGGCGTTTTGATTATTGTCAGTAGGTATAGCGGTTGTGCTGTTAGTACCACTTTGGTGAGGCAAGCTCGTCCTGCTTGGCTGTGATTGCGGCCGTGCCATCCCGACAGCTTATTTGCTACTTTGTCAATCAGAGGTTGAAAGTCGAGTTTCTTTAGTCATCTTATCGCTAGAGGGAGTCTGAGGTATCTTATCGGGAAGCCTGTTCGAGTTATCGGCAGTTCTGATAGGACTTCCTCTAGATCAACACTCTCACAGCTAATGGGAGCCATGGTTTTTTTTTTGAAGGTTTGTTTTTAGTCTAGTTGCCTCTTCGAAAAGGTGCAACAGTTTTGTTGGTGTTCGCGATATTCACAGGTGTTATCTTTATGAAGATGACTGCATCGTTAGCGTACATTGAGATACGGGTGCGTGCTACTCGCTCTCCTAGCTTGCTCAGCAGTCCCATGTCAGTTGCTTTGTGTATTAGCTGGTATAGCGGGTCGATCGCGAGGATGAAGAGAAAAGGGGACAGCGGGTCTCCTTGTCGTAGGTTGTGTCCGTGCGCAATTGGGTCAGACGGGAAGCCGTTCAGTAGAATTTTTGAGGTTGATGTGGCTAGCATTGTCGCAATCCAGTCTCGTCACCTTGTGGGGAAGCCTCTGCGCTGCATAAGTGATAGTAGGTAATCCTAATGCATCGAGTTGAAGGCCTTTGAGATATCCAGCTTCATTAACAGTGCAGGTGTTTCCTATGGAATCAACATGCCATGTTCCGAATATACAAGAAGTTGTCGTGGATGCTCCTTCCTTTTATAAAGGCACTTTGGCATGGCGATATTAGTGCTTCCCTTCCTTTTATAAAGGCACTTTGGCATGGCGATATTAGTGCTTCCATAAAAGGCGCTAGGCGTAGCGCCAGGATTTTGCTGATGATCTTGGCGATCACGTGTATGAGGCTTATTGGTCTGAAGTCTTGGATGCTTTCGGCACCTTCCTTTTTGGGGATTAGTACGTTAGCTGTGTTGACAAGATTGAGGTCTTTGCAACAGAAGTTGTGAAAGGCGTTAACGGCCGCTTTGACATCGCCTTTGATTATGTGCCAGCATGATTTGAAGAATAGGCCAGTGAAGCCGTCCGTTCCTGGCGCCTTGTTCTTTGGTGGGTCTGCAATTGCTTGTAGTATTTCTTACTTTGAGAAGGGGCTATCAATGTCACCTAAGTCCACCTCTGAAAATTCTATTACCTCCTAGTTTAGGTCTTTGTTTCGATTCTGTGGTGCGTATATCATGTTGTCAAAGTGATCTTGAATTACTCTCTGCTTGTCCTGGTGGGTTATTGCCCAGACACTTTCTTTCTTTAACCTCTAGATGAAGTTTTTCCTTCTCCTGGCATTCACCTTTAGGTGAAAGAACTTTGTATTTGCGTCGCCCTCGCACAGGTAGTTTATTCTGGAACATTGTTTTTTCCTTACTTTTTCAATAACCGCCCATCCCAAAAGCCTCCTTTTAAGCTTTTGACGCAAGGAGTGTTCTGCATCTGTTAACGCTCTTGTCTCCTCAGCCGTATCGAGGTGCAGGATGACCTCTTGGGCCATGTGTAGTTTCAGTTTGGCATCCAAGATGAATGATCTGCTCCAGGATCGTAGCGCACAGGCCGTGGTGTGCAGTTTGTACCTGAATCTGTGGAAAGGCTCAGTGTGGTTCATCGGCTTGGACCATTCTCGGGTGACCACTTCATAGAAGCTCGGGAGGTGCGTCCAGAAATTTTCATATTTGAAGGGCAGTGGCCTTCTAGGCCCAGATTGTTGTGCCAGTAGCAGGGGGCAGTGGTTTGAGTGTGAGGAGGAGAGCGCATCTAGGACATAATCATTGAAGTATAGATCCCAGCTCTCATTGCAGAAAACTCGGTCGAGCTATGTCAACGTTGGTCAATGCTTGCCGTTGCTCCAGGTGAACCTCCTATTCTGCGAATGTATCTCTTTTAGGCCATAGTAATTGAGTGCATTTCTAAAACTCCTCATCAGTCGCCGATTTAGATTTCTGTTATTTTTAACTCTCGCGCTGTAGATTAGGTTGAAATCCCCCAGGACAATCCATCTGATGTCGTCATCTGGTTTCATAGCTCGTAGGTGTTGCAGGAAAGCAGGTTTTACAGCATGTCGTGACGGGCCATACACTGTCGTGAGTCAGAAGGGTGTGTTGCTGTATTTTGCTACCATTGTTGCCGAAATGGTGAAACGTCCAATTTGGACGTCCTGCATGTCAATTACCCTGTCATCCCAGAGGACGAGGATTCCTCCCTTTGTGCCTAGAGCCGGTTTATATGCGAATTGGTTCAGGCGGTGTCTCCCCAAGAAGTTAGCTAGAGTTGCATCGATGTTTTGTAGTTTCATTTCCTGTAGGCATGCTGTGTGACATGTTGTCGTTGCAATAGTTTCGCGGACCATTTGACATCTAGCTGGAGCATTGAGATCTCTCACATTCCAACATATTATTTTGAAGTTACCGATCATCTGGGTGTAGTTTCGTGCGCTTGCTTAAGTATCACGAATCGTGGGGCGAAGTAGCGCATTGTGATGCTGTCTATCGTGTAGATCGTGGAGGTTGTTGAGTGGCGCGTGTTGAAAGCTAAACGAACAGTCCTTGAAAGCTAAACGAACAGTCCTTCGTAGGACGCAGGCAGTATACAGTATTCGGGCCTGCCGACTTCATCATCCGCGACAGGATATGCTGCTGCCGCACCCGCACGCACGCACCTGGTAGATCAGATTCAGATCGGCATCGTTGTACGTAATTAAGTTAATCGGGCGTGCCGGGACTGATCTGCCGGCCGGCCGGTCGGTCGCTGGCAAGCTCCTCTCGCCATCGCATCGGTCCGTCCAACCGCACGCGCGCGCACACCTAATCGATCGATCGGGCTCGCCTGACCGTGCCACGGCAGCAGGCAGGAAGAGCAGAGGCAGCTACCACCAGCCAGCCACGCAGGCGCAACTACCACCCGAGACAAACAAACAAGGTCGCCACGGCGTCCGTCAAGCGCAACGACCGCGAGAGTCGGAGCCGACGGCGAGATAGCCGATCGAGGGCGCCGCTGCTGCAGTTGTTAGAGAGGGGACAGGTGGCGCGCCCGTACCGCAGCCGGGCAAGTCCCGTTGGAGGCAGGGGGTGAGATCCGGATGCGGGAGAAGCTGCCTCTGTGTTTCTTCCTCGTCTCGTCTCCGCATCGTTCTTCACGGGTTCGGGAGAAGCTGCCGGCAGTCACGGGCGTGATTGGCGCGCGGCCCGTGTCATCGCATCGTCGCCTGCTGCTTGATGACAAATCGAGACTCTTATCATCGCTGATCGATGTGATCTCCAACGACCTGAGCAGGACAAGACAGATGGGGGCACCGTGACAGCAGCATCACTGCGTGTGATTCATAGGCGACCGACCCAGCGGTCGTCAGCTGCGCGTCGGCGTTACGCACGCACGGCCGGCCGACCGCGTGGCATGTATGGACGATGGATCAAGCCAAATAGACCAATGATGAGCTGGATACTGCGCATGGTTCTGGATGCGCAGTGGCGGTTTGGAATCGGATTATTAGCAACCAGCTCTATCTGCGATGGAGTTTCTGGAAGGTTTGCAACCACCACCAATGTAATCGATCGATCGACTAGGAATGAAGCCAGGATGGACTTGACGAGGCGGCAAGTCGTATGCAGGGCATCGACGACTTGGTGGCATCCACAAGCACGCGCACCGTTAGTTAAAAGGTTAAACATAGCGCGGGAAGCCGGGAGTAGCGCATCTGACGACCGCGACTACGTCCCCGGTTGAAGCTTCTTCCAACCCGAGCGTTTTCGTCGATCGGCGGCCGGGACATGCCAAGGCCAAGCCAAGCCAAGCACCCCTGGACGCCGCCGCGATATCGCCGTCGCCGTAGCGATGGATCGGGGAAAGCGACGCCGTTTTGGCCGGAGCCCACAAGAAGCCAACGAACTGATGCGCGTCCATTCGTCCATCTTCCATTCCATGTCGGCCTGCAGACGCCACCCTGCCTGCCCGATCTAGAAGGGCGTTGGGATAATGGGACGGCTAGCTACCTCATCACCACGTCAACACCACCTCAACAGCGCAGCACATGCGATCCCTCCGATTCGATCCTCACATGGGGGGCCTTGCAATGCAAAGTTTTTCCTTCCGGGGCACTATTTGCCACTGCCCACCGATGGCGAGCGCAATGATTCGTTCAATTCGCAGCCCCGGCCCCACACCACGTACGAACATGTCACGCTCTAGACAAGAGACAAACATATCAATCAGTACCAGCAGGAGTTTATTACGAAGTTTACTACTACACGTTACCATGATGCTCTCCATACTACACAGCTTTCAAGATCACAAAATTCTGTTGATGAATTGGCATTTTCAGAAAACGTCTCCATACATGAATGCAGTTTCCGATTCCACCATTATAAACTCCAATGCGACACACTGCTCTGCTCTGGTGCATCCTGATGACAACACTAATCAAGGAATGCTATCATCAAGTGAAGGAATTATTGGAGGGAAAGCGTAGCTTAATCCTTATCAGAAAAATTGCAAGTAGTTATGCTAATACCATGAGAGATCTTCGGAGAGCTTCACTGTTTTGTGTAGAACTGCAGACATACATATAGCAACCACTTTCTTGGAGATGCCATCAGTGATCCAAGAATAGATGGCATTATCACTAAAAAGGTTCGTTAGCGATACATATGCAGCGTCGAATCGGAAGAGGAAGGCAGGCGAGTCGGCAGCGTTACCTTGCCGGAGCGTTTGAGGTGGGCGGAGCAGGCCTTGACGAACTCATGCAGATCCCAACCTCCTCGGCCCAGGCTATCCGAGGCCGCCCGACGCCGATGCCCTGTCTGCCATCTCCGCTACCGGCCCGGAGGCGCGTGCAGAGGGCTCGGGCAGGCCTGGGCGATGGCATCACTGCTCGGGGCGGTGCCGGAGAACGGCGAAGCCTCGGCCCTGAGATCCTGGGTGGCGACGCATGGGGCCTGGCTGAGGAGCTCCGGGGTGTGGTCGGGCGGAGGAGGGTTGGTGCGGAGGATCTTCGGGGTGTGGACGGGTGGAGGAAGGGGGCGCCGCTGCCCTCCCTCGCGCTGGATCTGGATACCGCGGGAGCGGGCGGGGATTGCGGATAGTAGGGAGCGGCGGCGGTAGGGAGGAGAGTAGGGGAGAGGCGGCGGTAGGGAGGAGAGCATGGAGAGAAAGAGGGCGGTAGGGAGGAGAGAGGGAGAGAGAGGGTGACAGGGAGAAGAGTGGTAGGGTTAGGGTTCGGGTTGCGGGGGGTTTCCGTAAAAACATCTCGCAGTGGGGTTTTCGCAAAAATGATAGCATTCTTGATAGAAAAAACAACAGCAAGTGCCACCCGGTACTAAGGTCCTCAGGCACATTAGTAACGGATGGAGATTTCACCCGGTACTAATGGGTGATGTTTAGTACTAAAGGGGGTCATCGGGGGCTCCTGGGGAACTAGCTGTTAGACCCGGTATTAATGATCATATTAGTACTGGATAAAAACGAACTGGTAGTAAACCTCGAGACGAATGCCAAGTTTTTCAGCAGTGAAGCGGTTAGTACTTACTAAAATATTTGACCTACGCACACATGTCCGCCTCACCACACGCGACGCGCCCTTTACATATATGGATCGATCCCTCGCCATGCTCCCTCCTCTCCTCCTCTTGACCTCACTCACCTTCCCTAACGAATCTCGCTACGTGCAGCCCGCGTCGTCGTGCGCAACATTATTCCGGTCTGTAGCTGAAGGCAGGCAGGGCTCGCCTCGCTAGAGGTAGCCGCCACGCACACGCACGCATGGGCAACTCCATCGGCGGGAAGCGGCGGCGTGCGCGGGTGATGACGGTGGACGGCGCCACGCACAAGTACCGCGCGCCCGCCGCCGCCGCCGACGCGCTGCGTGGCCACCCGGGCCACCACCTCCTCGAGTCCGACGAGGTGCGCCGCCTCGGCGTCCGCGCGCGCCCGCTCGACCCGGACGCACCGCTCAAGCCCGGGAAGCTCTACTTCCTCGTCGAGATCCCCAGGCTGGCCGCCGCCTCCTCCTCCTCCAACACGCGGCGGCGCGCCCCCCAGCGCACGTGGTCCGGCGCGCTCACCTACGGCGCCGGGGAGCGGCTGGAGAGCCTGATGCTGGCGCGGCGGTCGGCGTCGGACGTGGCGGCGGCGCTGGCGGCGTCGTCGTCCTCCCCGGGCCCGTCGTCGCCGTCCGTGGAGGCCGCCGCCCGGGCCGGACGGCGGCGCCGTGCGGCTCCGGGTGCGGCTACCGAAGGCCGACGTCCAGCGGCTCGTCGAGAGCAGCCGCGACGCCGCCGAGGCCGCCGAGCGGATCATGCAGCTCTGCGTCGCCAGGGACCAGCGCCGCCACCGCTCCGCACCAGGCACGCCGCTCGTCGTGCCGGTGCCGGCGATCACGTCGTCGATCTCGCGCAGCAAGGACGGTAGCAATAAGCCCGCGGCCACCAC
Source organism: Setaria italica (assembly GCF_000263155.2). Taxonomy (NCBI): domain Eukaryota; kingdom Viridiplantae; phylum Streptophyta; class Magnoliopsida; order Poales; family Poaceae; genus Setaria; species Setaria italica. Next base: position 27,482,176 of record NC_028455.1, on the reverse strand, counting down.
CGCTACCGGCAAGAAAGAGGTGCGTCGTCGTCGCCTTTTGACCTTTTGCATTTCTCTACGATCTCCATTAATTTCGATCCCCGCGGTCAATAAAATCAATTCAGAACTGGACAATAGAGATTTTTTGTTGCAAAAACAAAAAAATGGACCAGATCGAGAATGCACGTTTGCAAACATTTGGCATCTTTTCGTACATTTATGTTTCGCACTACAAGTACAAGCTCATTTTCAAGCTCAAATGCAGAGTAGTAGTACGTATTAGCTCGATCGAGGGTGAAATTCATAATCCGAGTAGTGTTTCGAAGACAGATAGATGCTCAGGTCAGTACGAGCAGCTCGCTCAATAACCTTAATTTCTCTCTTAGACTCCTAGTTATATTATTAGGACCCGAGTACATGACAAAACATGGGAATGAACATGTGATGGAGCTATGTAACGGCACCATCCAACAATAGGGGTACGTGATGAAAGCTCCGGAACAACGCAATCAGTCTCGAAAGCAGGATGATTAGCTAGCTCGTAGTTAGCTAACGTGTCATCATGCCAATTAATTGCTTCTGCCTGTCTTCTAACAAAGTCGCTAGTGAACAAATACGGAGTACTCCCCAAAGAAAATCCCTTGTACCTTTCTCGATTGACATTTCAGTGCCACGCGTCCCTTTGGGGATCGGAGGAGCACTGTACAGTGCTGCCTCCCAGCAGCTCACGTGGTTGGTGCGCGCACAGGAGAAACACAGGTGTGGATTGCATTATTGGTGGTAGTAAAACGGTTGGGGCGATGGATTATCGACAGAAAGATGGAAAGATCGTGGCGATGTGGCCATGCATGATGACGGGGACAGGTAGCATGGGGTGCCGGTCATCTCGGCCTAGCTGGTCTCTGGCAGTTAGGTGCGCGGGTGCTCGATGGGGGCGCTGTCCAATTCATTACGGGATCGATCGATCGGACGTCAATTCTGGTGCTCTGATCTGATCTTCGGCGCCTAACACAGTTGCCAAGACTTAGTAAGAGCAAAGTCAAATGCAAATGCATTCAGACATTCAGTAGTATAGTGCTACTCCGTTTTGAATTAGCAAGAGCTTGCAGCTTGCTGCAGGTCAAACGTACGAGCCAGTGCGTAGTATATGTAGTGCTACTCCGTCCTTGTGTAGGAGTTACTATGATGATGTAGGTGTATTATCAACAGTGCGATGCAGACATGTAGTTGGATTCTGAACCCAACGCGGTGTAGCAGCAGCAGCAGTAGTGTGAGATTATTAATAGGAACAGATCGAGATGGCTAGCTCTCGTGCGATTATTCATCTCCCGTGGAGGGGTTAGTTGCATCCGGGCACTCGACCCAACCTTTAACTAATAAGCCTCGATCCGTTGACATGCACATACCACCATCACACATGATTTACTATTAATCGATCGATCAGCACTGCATTATTTCATTTCATGTTAGTATAGGACATTAATTAGGTGGCCAGCCGGGGACATCTAGCTACCTTAAGTGCTTAACACACATCTTGTTACTAGTGACACAACACACGGTGCCCGCAACTTGAAATTTCTAATCAATAGCTGCCGTTGTTCTCTTGCGGCAAATCTCTTACCCTTCTCTCCAAAAAGTACCGAAGAAAATCGATGGCTGCCGTTGGGATCGGTCGGTTAGGCCGGCCGGTGCAATCATGCATGGGATGTTGGGGGGCCTGCATTCCCCTTTCGGCGGGAAAGAGCACCTCGATCAGGCCCTCATCGCCACCGAGGGAAATAGCTTCTAGCTTTCACTTGAAGCAACCCACCGAATTGAAACCTGCTCTGCAGCCGCACAGTGTGTGGTAGTAAAGCTTGCAAGCCGGTTAGAGCACTCGCGCGTCGTCAACACCGCACAAATTTGCAGCACCGGCAAACTAAAAAGCAAGACCTTTTTCACTTTTTCTTCTTCTTTTTTTCGCAAAAGTTTTCGGATATAAAGCAAAGTTAACCGTCACTGTTTAGCTTGACCATATGAAGAGCAGAATCTTTTGTTCTGAGCTAACAAGTTTCCTTTTTTTTTCCTTAATCGTGTTCCCTTTTTCAGAAACGGGCGAGGTTCGTGACGGTGCCGGACGAGATCATTGGCTTCTGACGGTCCATACAGCCCAAGCCCCGCTCACATGCACGTTAATCGGAGAAAAAGATCGATCTGCAACAGTGGGGGCTCGCTAGTTGTTCATGTGATATTTGCCGGCCGGAAACACGAGAAGCGCTAGCTGCATGCGTGTGAATGCCTTCCTGTCTCCCTGGCACTTCTCTCTTCTAGTCTCTTCTGCATAGTAGCAGCGGTAGCGTTGTTCTGGTGTGAAATGTGTGTGCTGATGAACTCACTTGTATATGATGGTACATATATGTGTTGGACTGCTGGTTGATGCCTAGTGCGATCGAATCGAATCCCACCTTTTCTCGTCTCTTTTTTTTCCCCCAGTGCGCGTCCTGCTGTACCTTTCATAACAGTGCTAGCTTCGAGCCTTCCACCCAATGTGAAGCAAACGTACTGAAGGGGAAATTTTTGCAAGGCTTTTGCTACTCTAGCTGCAGTGACTTGACACAGCAAAATGGCGTCATGCATGACATCAGTTGCGCGTGATAAATGGGAGATTTGATTAAAAAAAACAAAGCACACGAGTAAGAGAACCCCATCAATTGGGTTTGTTTTCATGAGACTACTTGTGGACAACTGGTATATAATTGCGTGGTGTGCACAAAATGATGACCGATTTAGTTCAAGCTAGCTAGTAGTAGTAAATAGTAATAATAGTGCACTCTGCACACCAATTTAACGCGTGGAAAATTTTATTACCAAGTACCGGAAAAATATTTGTGGAACATCATATGACAAGTTAGGCTCAAATAGTCATCCATATGACAAATATAATCTACTATACTGTACTGTAATTTACTATCTAGGAGTAATTAATATTTTGCGCAGTAGGTTCTACATTGTAATATTTATCACAGCTTTCTTGCTTGCATTTCCGCTTGTCAAGTTGTCATTATCTTCGAATTGAATTATCCGACAACAAGGAAGTTATGCATTGATGTCGTCTCGTGGACTCATTTCGCACTCACCTTCAGTACAGATTGACGACCTGATGAGCTAACTCCTCCACAATTTCTGCGCATCACCTACCCTTAGCTCCAGACCAAAGAGATCCTTGTTTCTTAACAAATCATTATAAAAGATAAATTCTTGAGCAGAAGATCGACTCTCTTCTCTGAGTGACCAGGACTCCTCCCGATCAGTTTCAGAGATAACTTGGTTGCCTAACTCTTGCAACTCAAGGCCTTGCATCACCCTATTTTCAGACGATTTTCACAGTGCAGGTCTGCAGGAACAGAATCATGTCTTCGCCACTAAGTCCCGAAACTTTTGGAGTTTCTGTGAAACCCATCATGGCTTCCCCATCATGTGATGAGCCGTGCACCACCGGCCAATCGAGATAAAAGATAACGATATGGTCATCGACTCATCATGTGACACTCGTATTTGCTGACTTGCGTGCATAATGGGGTCAATCTTCCGGGAAATTGTATCAACGCTGAGGTTTTGGCATGCCATAAGAAGCTCTGAGATTTGGTCGAGCTAGCAACGCACGCAATCACGCGTTAGTGCATTACGTTTTGCGTTGGTAGCTGGAGAACATAATCGAGTTAGTTACAGCACCCAACTGAGGTTGGTATAGCATGTCGTCGATTTCAGCAACAAGGAACCACACTCGGATAGGGCTTTTCTTTCCAGTCCAGTTTTATCTTTTATGCTGCATTTCCTAAAAAAAAAACTTTTGTTCTGCAAACTAAACGTCCAAGGAGAGTAGCGTAGTGGTGCAGGTTCTGTCCAGTGATGTGTTGCCACGTAGCATTGGTTAGGAGGCAAGATTTGGGTAAAGAGGTAAGAGCAACAGAAAAAAAAAATTGAGTGTAAACTGACTTGTATCAGCTAGCAAGATCTTAGGCAAAACATCTGACACATGCACCGCTTGGATTCCCTTGCGGACCTTGTAGAAAGATGAAGTAGGAAAGACAGCCCGGTAGCACAGATACCTGGACCCCGTTATTATTCGTTTTGAAGGGAATTGGCAGGGTTTGAAAAGGATTAAATCCCGTCTAAGGCCTTGTTCGGTTTGGACGGAATTGCCTGGAATGCAGCCCAATCCAGACGGATTGTAACGGCCCGGAACGAATACGACCCAATAAAAGAATTGCCGTCTGGTTGGCCTGGTCCAGAACGAAACCTAGGCCGGAATGATTTCACCCCTTCATTCCAAGACCCGGAACGAAACCCCACCTCCAACCCTCCGGAACAGAACCTGGCCGAGACGACTCGAGACGACGAGGCGGCGCACAGCGAGGCGACGAGGCAGCGTGGCACATCTTCGACGGCCACCACCGCGACGGCCACCGCCGCCTTCTCACCGGTAAGCCGCCGCCTTCTCCTCTTCTCTCCGTCTCGCCCTGAGTTTCTTGCTTCCTATATCCTCCGCTCGATCTGGCGCTTGATCTAGGTGGGGGACTGCGGTATTGTGCTGGATATGCTCGCGATTAGGTTCTTGTTTGTGGTGAGGGGAAAGCGATAGGGTTCTTGAGCAGCCCATTCCTGGTTCCATGGTTCGTAAGTTTGGGAAGACACCATGAAAATGTGGTATCCAGGGAGGAGAGGAGAGAGTTTAGGTCGAACCCTGATTTTCAAAAGCAGAGTCATGCTATTATCTCAATAATAGAAAGCAGAACTCACACAAACATGCACATGAAACATGATACGCAACTTAACTTATTAGTTATTCAAATTCTTTGTGAACTGCTTTTATTCAGTGTAGACTAGTTCATGCTTTGTAGTTCCTTTGCTGGTTATTTGTGGTACGAACAATTCATGCTTTGTAAAACAGAGTAAAAGTGATCATCAGGTGACTAGAAACAATTGTTGTATGAGCATCAGCATTGCAGGATTTTTTAGCTCTGTAAAGCAACTAGAGCACCTGTTAGGCTGTCAGAGATAGAAGCAGATGCTTGGACGTTGAGCTATACTACCTGTCCAGGTAGCAGCTAGTAATCTATATACATGACATAGCAGTAGCAGTAATGACATATTTTGCATTAAACAATGTACCATTTGCAATCTGATTTGTATCCAAGATTTACAATTCCTACATTTATCTGTTTTGTTTAATCTTGAGAAAGAGAAGAAATGTTCTGCATATTGTCAGTGTAAGCACAAGCATAGCCAATTATCATGTAGTATCTGCATTAAAATCTTGTAGTGTTCCTCTGTCAATTCTCTTGTTTTAGCATGCACAAGTTTTTATTTTTCTCATATTCGCACTGAAAAGTTTGATATCTTTAGATTTTCAAGATTTCATGGCTGTCCAAGCTTTAGATTTTCATAGCTGTCCAAGCTTTAGATTGTATTCTCCCTTGCAGTCAGGCAGTTCAAGCTTTAGATTTTCAATTCCTTTTGCCACAACTACTTACTGATGTACTAGTATTATTCATGGCTGTGAAGTTCCATCTTTTTTTACTTAATCTAAAAGGATTAGCTTGAATAATACAATTGAACTGCAGGCTTGTCGTCCCATCTTGAATTGTCCTACTCTCCTACTGTTGGATAGGCATAAAAAACACAATAAGAATTATCTGTTCTTATCTGATACTGTGCTTGATAATGGAATAGCTCACTGTTCTTATCTGTTCTTATCATATCGATTAGTGGATAGATTTATTTCAGAGTAAATACTTTTTTATTTCCTTTGTATTCATTGCACTAGGTTCTCTGTGATATGAAACTTGTACTTTATCAACCAGCATATACTTCATAGATCATATTAGCTAATCATGAGTGCTCTATCAACATTGAGTCAACTTATTGCCAACTTCTTAACAGCAACTAGCAACTTATTTTTCTCCCCTGTTACTTGTAGATCCCTCCAGCACCAATTAGAGTTGGGGAAGGTGAACCTCCCCCTTCTTAGGATTCAGTACCAACTTCTAAAGGTACTTAATTCTATCTATGCTAACCTGTTCAGCCTTTCATTTTTTCTATTGCAATGAGTAAAATTGCCATGACAACCTGTTTAGCCGTCCTTCTATTCTTCTTCTATCTGACTATAAATTTATATACTTTAGTTCTGCAATGAGTATCTCATTGAGAGATCATATTAGAAAGAGGAGCGAGGAAGATGATGACGACATGATGATGTTTCTATTCCTTGCCTTATATCTGATAGGTTCTGCTAGAGGGGGGGAAGGAAAGAAGAAACGTCATACATCGGAAGAAAAAGGAGAGGTTAAGGTTTGTCAACTCCTCGAGGTATAGTGTTTAATGTTTCTTCATGCTTTCTTGTCAATTTTGTATTATTGATGCTATGAATACTGATGCTTAACCATTGTTTATGTAGTAAAACAAAGAGCGGACTGGAATCCAACCCTTGAGAAATCCCTTGTTGAAATTCTCCATGAGTATAAAGATAGTGACCATAGAAGTGACAACTGTTGGAACTCTGAAGGGTGAAATAAGATGGTGAAGGAGTTCCATCTGAGGAACAAGTTTATCTCATACACAAAGGCTCAGATTCAAGATAAAGAAGATCAGCTTAAGAGGGACTATAAGATGCTCAAAGCGGCTAGGATGCAAAGTGGGTCAAAATGCAATGAGAAAAGGAATATGGTTGAAGGACCACCAGCAATGTGGGATAACCTCATAGTGGTAAGTTAATTTCTTGAAGTAATTCTATGGATAACCTCATATTTGATCAATGTTTTCTTCAAATGTGCAGACTTTCCTAAAATCAAGAAGTTTCAAAACAACAAGGCAAGCTTTCCGCTCTATGATGATTTGGGAGAGCTCTGTGATGGTAAGTTCTACAGTTAAAAATCAACTTTGTGACCTGCTTGTTGTTTAAAATACTCTATTGTGTAGGTCATCTGGCTGAAGGGACTTACAATTTCACTTCTATTGAGTCACAACGTGAGGAAGAGCCCCTTCACCAAATTCATGATGTAGAACATGGCGCAGAAGCTGACGAAGAACCCCTACAGGAAATTCATGAGGTACGTGATGAAGATGATGAAGAAAAGGAGGCAAGGGATGAAGAAAAGGAGGCAAGAGAAAAAGAAAGTGATGCTGCAGCCGTTGAAACAAGTGGACAGCGAAGAACTGCTGCACCAAGAAAGAAATCAGAAAAGGAAGAACAGAGGCCCAGGAAGAGCACAAAAATTGAAGGCACGATGGAGAGATACCTTGAAATGAGGGCCAAGCAAGCAGAAGATGAAGCTGCACAACTAGCAAGAGAAAAGAAGGTTGCTAAAGGTGATGAATTCTCCATCAAAAGGTGCATTTCAATTGTCAACGCAATGGAAGTGATCAAACAGGAAAGGGCCAAAGCATATGCAGTCTTCACCAAAAGCAAAGAAAACAAGAGGCATTCATATGTGCCTATGAAATAGATGAAGAATCTGCTTTGATTTGGCTCAGGAATGAGATAGCCTAGCAGGTATTGACTTTGCTTTGGTTGAGATGCATGCTACCTGATTATGTGATGTCTGCAATTGTAGATTTTTTTAGCTTCTGGAACTTGCTCATGTGCAATTGTTGCTGCAATGACTCACACTAGTTATGCTTGTGGAAGCGTGATGTTTATATAGGCTGTTTTACATTACTTTTATTAATGTTGTAGTTTTTCCATCAGCTATGTTGATTTGCTCATCCATCTTTTACTGCTGTTGGGGAACAGCACTAGTTATGAATGTGTAACTAGTTGATAGAATTGCAGTTCATAATAGCTTCAGAAATCCATATATATACTAATTTCCTTCCTTTTGTGTGTGCGCGTGCCTCTAATTAGTTTTCTACTGTTAAACACTGATGTTAAAATGGATGCTTGTGTGGTTAGAGAATTTTAGTAATGTACAGTATTACTTGCTGCTTGAGTTGCATACTCATAAAACTATAAATGTTTGCAATCTCTGGACACTTGTAGTCTTGGTCAGTCAGCACCTTACAGCTTGTAGTTTCATAGTTTCAGTTTGCCAATATCTAGACAAAGTTGCAGCTTGTAGCAGGAAATAGTGTCAGTTTCATCTATGAATATATATTTTGCAATATTTCAGTCATCTCTGAATATTTATATGATGGCTTCAATTTTAGACCAGCATAACATTTGTAACATACTTATTTTTCATGCCATACTAGTTCTTACGGTTCTTACGGTTCTTGATTGATGATGCAGTGTCTCAACCAAAGGAAGCGACATCCACAAGCACCAGTTCTACCTTGACATGATGAATGAGTGCCGCCGAGGTGGTGCGACTGCCTAAGATTCCTCTTCATTGGAGTTGGATTCGTGGGTTCTCTTTTCACTCTCATGATATCTCATTAATAAGACTAAGTAAAACTATGAACTACCGCCACAACTTGATGCTTGTGTGCCATGGCACTATCACTGGTACGTGTTGATGTTGTGGTTTTTGGTGTTAAAAGACGGTTCTTGATGATAACGAACAAGCTACTTGACACAGGTGGTTTAAACCTATAGCTTGTATTTAAATCATGAACTCCAATGTGGCAAGCTAGCTTGGTGTTAAAAGACGGTTTGATTGCCACCATTTCACCATTCTATAGCTTGTATTTAAACTGTGAACTCTTGCTAGCTTGAACAGGATTGATTCCATATGTGTCTATTTGGTTTGAGTGGATTGGCAGGATTAAATCCTAGCCGGATTGAATGACATAGGTGGACTTACTTAAATCGGGTCTCTGGAAGTAATCCTGGCTGGAATCCAATCTGGCACTGCCGAGGCCTAAGTCAAAATCCCCATCAACCCTCCTTTGATCCCTCTCAATCCCTTTAGGTGAGAATTAACCAAACAAGATTTTCCTTGCAGCTTCCACGACAGATGTTGTGTGCGTAATATACTCCCTCCGTCCTAAATTACTATTTGTTTTGACTTTTCTAGAGATATCACTTTTGTTGTGTATCTAAACATAAGTATAAATCTAGATGCATATCAAAATGTGTGTATTTAGAAAAGTTAAAAAGAATTATAATTTGGGACGAGAGGAGTAGTTACTAGGTACTTGCAACGGGCATACAAAATTTGAATGAAATAATAATATGTAAGTACGTCCATGCATTGATCAGGAGACTCTAGTGTAGGACGGCCTAGATGCGGCGACGCTCGAGCTCACGGCGGAGCCCCTCGGCAGCGGACGAACTCGTGGCGGGGCACCGTGCCAGGCCATCGCCCCCGCACGTGCGCTCCGCTGCCGTGGCCCGCCACCGGCGCTGGCTACTGGTAGGGGTGGATATGATTAACCAATAACCGAAAATCGAACTGAAATAACAGAGACAGAAACCGACCCAACCAAAACTGAAAAATTCGATCATCAATTCGGTCTTTAGCAGCAGGTAACTGAATTTATCCCGGTTATTTCAGTTTTTGATCTCAGGTAACAGAAATACCGGAGAAACCAAAGTTCATAAAAAGGCCCAAGTAATGAGTTCATGTACCGCTCAACAAACAAGTCAGCCCACACAAGCCCACAAAAACTAAACCCTAATTTAACTCACACCAAATGCCACCACTGACCTACCCCACCCCACCGCCCCACTCCTCTACCTACACGGCGCCGCCGCCCCAATCGCCTTTCCCCTTCCCTCTCAGCGCTGGCTTCCTCCCAGACCCTGCCGCCGTCGTCGATGCCCTCAAAGAGAGCAACAGCTCGGCGCATCCATCCTCCCATCCCTGCGCCTCCACCCTCCCCATGAGTCCTCGGGACATGCCATCATCAGCCACGGGACACGAGTACATGACGTTGGTGGCGGGCGGCGGGCGGCGGCGAGGCGGAGGCGAAGGTCGCGGGGGCGGGTGGGGTGGAGGCAGCGGGGCGGAGGCGGAGGTGGCGGGACGGAGCCGGAGGCGGCGGTGAGGCGGAGGCGGAGGTCGCGGGAGCGGGTGGGGCCGGTCGGAGGTGGCGGCGGTGGCGGCGAGGCGGAGGCGGCGGGGCTGGCCGGAGGCGGCGGCGGCGGTGGGCGAGGTGGAGGCGACGGTGTTCGGGCGAAGGAGCGGGGAGAGAGAGACTGAGGGGAGGAGAGAGAGGGGAGGGGGCAGGGGGGAAAGTGGTCCGGGGGACCACCTTTTAGTCCATTTAGTCCATTTTAGCTACCCCCAAGTGACTAAGGGATTAGTGGGGGGCTAAAATTTAGTCCACCAGTTTTAGCTCACCTGTTTGGGAGCACAATTGACTAAAATGGACTAAAGTGGAGGTGCTAAAGTTTAGCACCCCTCTCTCAAACACCCCTCTCCCAAACACCCCCTTCTTCCAGGGGAGGAGGCAAAGGTAGAGAGATGTTTTACAGCTCATGAAGTCCAGATGGCATTGTAGTGCTGCTCACTAGGAGGGCAGTATGCCGATATGCGGCCTCGAGCTCCGGAAACGTGATTAAAGGAAAACATGCAAAATCAGCTCCAAGTCTACAACAATTAGGCAGAGGAGCAAACCTGCACGAGAAGCACAATATTCTCCCTGATCTA
>NC_028455.1:27314184-27471526 GCF_000263155.2 Setaria italica | reverse complement strand
AAGCCTCCGATATACGTAATAAGTACGTTATCTAACTTTATTTAAATTTGACTAAGTTTATAAAACATATAATAACATTTACATTATCAAATAAGTGTACTGTCGAAATGTATTTTATGGTTATTCTATTGAAACTAGTTTATATTTAGTCGTTTGTAAATTTTTTTTATAAATTTGATCAATATGAAAGAAATTTAACCTAGGACAAACTAAAACGACCCACAATAAAAAAGAGGAAAAGGTTTCGGTTTTCGCCGGAGAGGATCTTAATGATTTTAATTCTTTTCCTTTTACTGAACAAGGATTTTATTTTTAAAAAAAAGGGAACGACAACAGAATACCGACCCCTCTTGTTAGAAAAATGAAATGAAAAAACAACAACAAAAAATACAAGCAACACCAATTCAAAAGTCCCTCAAGGCCTCAATGCCCGCCACTACCGGCCCCTCTCCATATAAACAAAGGAGGAATGGAGGATGGAAGCCCAGCTGCATCGGAGCCATTGACCTCACCTACGCACACACCAACAATGGCCATTCCAGTGAGCAAGTCCTCGCCGGTGCTTGTTGGAGCAGACAGCACCGACCAGCAACATAAAACTCCCGTCCTCCGACCAGGGTCTCATCCGGAGGGTGCCCACAACGCTGCTCGTCTTCGAGCACCCAATCCATGACGTCGCCGAGACGATAAAGAGAGTGTTGTCTCGAGCGCTTGTCCACTACTACCCCATCTCCGGCCGTATCGTCACCGCTGGCGATGACGATCATGAGGCTCACATCCGCTGCAACGGTGAGGGCGTGGCATTCGTCACTAGCTGCGCCCTGAAGAAAGCACTCGAGCTCTTCGACCGGTCGCCGGACACGAGGATGGTGGCACTCATCAATGAGCTCGCCGTCGCCTACCCTGCCGGCGGCTGCGTGTTAACCTCAGGTAACCACAGATAGCTGAATACAGGATCTAGAGAAAGAAACTGCGAAGAAGGAAGCACGGAGCAGGGGCAGGAAGAACAGATTTGAGAGGGGAAGCTTGCGTGAGCAAGTTTGCAATTCTATTACATGATGCCCTCTCATCTCAACTCTCGCTATCATATCTAGACGCCATGAGCAGAACCCGCAGCTGGGCCTAATTGATCCACTCGTCATCAGTGATTCTCTTGTTGGGCCTCCTGAGTCTTGGGCTAGTTCGCGGCCCAGCTTCCTCCGACCTCTGGATGCTCACATTCCTTGGTGCTTGAAACGTTGCTTGTTCCCAAGCAGGCGCATTAGGAAAACGCTGCTTGACACTCCCATGTCTTCCCAGGTGACCATCTCCACTGGCCAGTCGGACCACGAAATCAGCACTTGAGGCGAAGATCGTACTCCACGAGACCTCATCTTGGTCTGCAATATCTTAAGATGGATTCTAGGAAGGTCAATGTCAAAGGGAACAGACAACAATACTTGATCATCATCTGAAACCATCTTTTTGAGCTGAGATACGTGGAACACTGGATGAATGGTACAGGATGGAGGTAACTGGAGCTTGTAAGCCATAGAGCCCAATCGAGCGAGTATCTTGTAAGGACCAAAAAACTTGAATGCAAGCTTCTGATTTGCCATTGGAGCCAGAAAGGACTGTACATAAGGTTGTAGTTTGAGAAATACCTTGTCACCCACTTCAAACTGCCTTTCAGAACGATGTTTGTCGGCTTGTTTCTTCATGCAAAGCTTGGAACGAGCAAGATGTTGCTTGATTAGTGAAGTCATGACCTCCCTGTCCTGGAGCCACATAGAAAGCTCAGGAACAGTCACAGATGTTTCTGTTCTGATGCCGAAGTGCTTTGGCTCATAACCATATAGTGCTTCAAAAGGAGAACGACCAATTGTAGAATGGTGACAGTTGTTGTACTAATATTCAGCCAAGGGAAGCCATTGAAGCCACCTGGAAGGGCAAGCATTCACAAAGCAGTGAAGAAAGGTCTCCATAGTTTGATTCAATCTCTCTGTCTGCCCGTCAGACTGTGGGTGGTATGCTGAGCTCATCTGAAGCTTGACATCAGCCAACAGGAATAACTCCCTCCAAAATCTGCTTGTAAAGATACGATCTCTGTCAGACACAATAGCAGCAGGTAAACCATGCAGTCTATAAATCTGGTGTAGAAATACCTTGGCCACCCCAGCAGCAGTAAAAGGATGTCGAAGAGGAAGGAAGTGCCCATATTTAGTTAAGAAATACACCACGACAAGGATACAGTTGTATTGCTCAGAATTTGGCAGGCCCTCCACAAAGTCCAATGAAGTAGTGTGCCAGGCCTGAGGAGGCACTTCCAGGGGCTGAAGAAGACCAGGCAACTTGGACCTGTCAGGTTTTGCCTGTTGGCAAGTAAGGCAAGTCTTGACAAAGTGATGTACATCAGCTTTCATACCCTTCCAAGCAAATAATTTTTTCATCCTCATGTAGGTAACAGGAGCACCAGAGTGACCCCAACTGCACTGGAAAGACAAACACCCAATAGTTTGTGTTGCAAAATGGGATTCTAGCCAACCCAAATCCTGCCCTTGTATCTTAACACAACCTCCTGAATGGTAAAGTGAGCAACAGCAGAAGGATCAATAGAAAGCTTGGCCACCATGCTTAGAGCCTCTTGATCATTTTGATACCCCCCTAATACTTCCTGAATCCAAAGTGGTCTGCAAGTAGAAATAGCAGCACAATAGGAATCATGAGATGGTTTCCTGGAGAGAGCATCTGCCACTCTATTCTCAGTACCCTTCTTGTAGACTACCTTATATTGTAATCCTAGCAGCTTGGTGAAAACTTTTTGCTGCCATGGGGTGTGCAATCTCTGCTCAGTTAGTTGGGACAAACTTTTCTGATCAGTGAAAATGATAAACTCTCCCAGCTATAAATAAGATCTCCATTGTTGAAGTGCCAGTAGAATAGCCAGATATTCTTTTTCATATGTCGACAAGCCTTGAGATTTTGGACCTAGTGCTTTACTGATGAAAGCTAAAGGGTGTCCTTGTTGTGTCAGGACAACACCCACTCCCACTCCACATGCGTCAGTTTCAATAGCAAATGGTTTGGAAAAATCTGGTAAGGCCAACATAGGAGATTGACATAATGCAAACTTAAGAGCAGAAAAGGATTTGTCATGAGCAGAAGTCCATACAAACATTGAATGCTTTTTGAGTAACTCGGTAAGGGGTTTACTAATGAGACCAAAGTTTCTGACAAACTTCCTGTAATAACTAGCCAGCCTCAGGAAACTTCAAAATTCTTTAACATTAGAAGGTACTGGCCATTGAGAAATTGCAGCTATCTTGGAAGGGTCAGTACCCACACCTTTCTCACTGATGGTATGACCCAGATATGAAATTTGTCTTTGAGCAAATGTGCATTTAGAGAATTTTATCTTCCAGTGTTCTTTGTACAACAATTGAAATACCAATCTTATATGTACCAAGTGTTCCTCAAAAGAAGAGCTATATATAAGAATGTCATCAAAGAAAACTAGGATGAATTTTCTGAAGTATGGAGCAAGAGTGGAGTTCATAGCTTCCTGAAAAGTACCAGGTGCGCCAATCAACCCAAAAGGCATAACCCTAAATTCATACTGGCCACAATGAGTTTGGAAAGCTGTTTTAAATTCTTCCCTAGGCTTGAGCCTAATCTGATGAAAGCTAGCTCTCAGATCTAGACTTGTAAACCAACTAGCATGGGCTAATTCATCCAAGAATTCATCAATGATTGGAACAGGATACTTGCCTTTGATTGTAATAGCATTCAAGTGCCTATAATCCACACAAAATCTCCAAGTGTTGTCTTTTTTCTTCACCAAAAGAACAGAAGAAGAAAATGGGCTTTACTATTTTGGATCAAGCCATTCTGCAACATGTCCTTCTTCTCTATTTTATCTTTAAGGGCTGGAGCAAACCTATAAGACCTGATTTGGACAGGCTGGGCTCCTTCAATCAATGGGATAGAATGATCACAAGCTCTTGGAGGAGGCAGATCAGTGGGAACCTCAAACAGGACTGCAAATTCTTCAGTAAGCTGTTGAATGGCAGGGGGTAAGGAAACCTGCACCTCATCCTTTTCAGAGACTTCCACTAAACATACCTAAACCACAGTTCCTTCAGGCAATTCTGGCATAACTCCATATAAGGTAGCTGTTGAATTCTTGTAAGGAATAGTCATCCACTTTTGTTGCCAATGAACCTTCAAGGACTGAATTGTTCAAGCCAATCAATACCCAGTATCATGTCATAGGCAGATAATGGTAAAAGCTTCAAATCAGATTGAAATTCCAACCCATTAGAAAACCAGGCTGCATCAGGTATATGAGTAAAGCAAGACAATTGTTGGCCATTAGCTACCTTAACAGACAAGGAGGCATGCACAGGGACAATTCCCACCAATTGAGAAGCAAGTTAATCACTAAGAAATGTATGGGAACTGCCAAAATTGACCAAAATGCGAATCATGTGACCTTGCAAAGTACCCAACAAGCAAACGTCCGAGGAGCAAAAAGACCACACATTGTCGCTGTGGAAAGGGTCAGAAACAATTGTTCACCTGTCTGCTGGACTGCACTGTCGACAGATTGAGCATCTTCTTCAATTTGGAAAATGGCAAACACTTCTTGCATAGCGTGCAGTTGAACCGTGTCAAAGCATTGTGATCTTTGGCCCATTTTCAGCACAAAAGTGACAAAGACCCTTAGCGCGCCTGTAAGCTCGCAATGCATGCCAACGGTCTTCAGCCGAACGAGCTCGAGCAGCCTCTCCATAATGGCGGTCCTCAAAGTGCCCAACCAATGGCTTGGGATGCTTGCCAGGTGGTGAAGGGAGGGGAAGCGCGGTACACGCAGGCGGCTTGGACTGAAACTGGAAGTCTTGGCGCCTGAATTCCCTTCGACACGCCGGATCTGCCACCTCATCCTGCAATTGGGCAAGGACAAAGGCAGTATCCAAATTGGAAGGACGCTAAATCAAAATTGGAGCACGCAGATCATCCCTCAACCCATCAATGAACCGCATAATGAGATAACCAGGGTCAGAATTACTTTCGTAAGCTGCTAATTGATCAACGAGAGTGGCAAAACGGTCAATGTACTCGAACATAGAATCAGACTACTTAATACTAAGCAGCTGATGAACCAGCAACTCATGCTGCTCTTTGCCAAAGCGATTAAGTAGCAAGGCACGAAACTCCTCCCAAGAACATGACTTAATTTTCTTCTCCACTAACGGCAACCATCGTGCCGCCACAGGGGAAAAATGCATGGTAGCGACCTTAATCCAAAGATAAGGTTCTACATGGCATAACTCAAAGTAATCTTCGACACGACTAATCCAATGCCTAGGATTATCTCCCTCAAATACTGGAAAATTCCCTGGGAAGGACCCCCCATGGCCGCCGCACCAAAACGTGAACCAGAGCTAGGCAAACGATGGGGAAACGGATTACGCAGGGACGAGGAGGAATTTGGGAACGCACCCTTGACCGGGGGATGGATTAGAGTCGTGACAGACCCAAAACCATCCTCCTGGTGGAACAGCTCATCGCGGTGGCCAGCTGGCCCGTCGGCGTTGGATCTGGCAGGTGGGCGCACGGACACCGACTGCGGCATCAAGAAGATGCCTCCGGGGTTCACCGAAGCCTGGTCGATGACAACCCACTCCAGATGCTTGTTCAACTTGCAGACCTCGATTTTGATGTCGATGGAGCCTTCAATGCTGGGTTGCCACTCTTCATACGTCGCCGCCACCTTCTCGAGAGCACGGACGCGCTTCTCCTTGGCGTCGTTGTGCTCGGCGCTGCTTCTACTTCACCTCTTGCTTCTTGAGCTCGTCGATGATGACCTTTGTCTCCGGATTCATGGCGCCATGTCGTCGTTGAAGGCGCGTGAAGTGTTGGTGTGGAGGAGGGTGCTCCAGAATCCCCGAATCGAGTGAGGAGGAGAAGAACAGGGACCAGGACCGATTGAAGCTGATACCAATTGTTAACCTCAGGTAACCACAGATAGCTAGATACAAGATCTGGAGAAAGGAACTGCGAAGAAGGAAGCTCGGAGCAGGGGCGGAAGAACAGATATGAGAGTGGAAGCTTGCGTGAGCAAGTTTGCAATTCTGTTACATGATGCCCTCTCATCTCAACTCTCGCTATCATATCTAGACGAGCAGAACCCGCAGCTAGGCCTAATTGATCCACTCGTCATCGGTGATTCTCTTGTTGGGCCTCCTGAGTCTTGGGCTAGTTCGTGGCCCAGCTTCCTCTGACCTCTGGATGCTCACACTGTGGCCCCACCGATCCTCTGCTACTAATGCAGGTGACCCAGTTCTCGCGCGGTGGCTTCGTTGTGGGCGTGACATGGAACCACAGCGTGGCCGACGGCGCCGAGATGGCCCAGTTCTTACAGGCCGCCGGCGAGCTCGCCGTCGGGATGTCGTCGCCATCCATCTCTTCGGATAGGTGGGACAACTCGCTCCCAATCATCCTTCCCCCATCCATGGTCGCTAGGCCACGATCGCGACTTGCGATGTCAAGGTAGCTCGATCCTTTGGACCTTTCCTTCCATGGCATCACCATCCCTTCGAGCTCCACTGACCGCATCAAAGCTGAATTCTGTGACCACCGCTTCGGCAATGGCCGGGCGTGCACCGCGTTCAAGGCGATCGCCACCGTGCTCTGGCGGTGCCGCACCCGTGCGACGACAGCCATCACCGACGGCGACCCAGATTCTCTGACCTTGCTTTCCTTTGCGGTCAACCTGTGCAAGCTTGCGGGCACCAAGGACGGCTACTACGGCACTCGCAGCGAGTAATGGCGGCGAGCGGCGTGGTGGCGAGCGCGGGCATCGTGGACCTGGTCGACATGATCAAGAGCGCCAAGGAGGAGATACCTGACCGGTTCAAGAAGGACGAAGATGACCGTGACCAGAAGCTGCAGCCATCGATAGACCAGCAGATAGTTAAAGATAGATATAACACGCTCATGATGTCGTCATGGCGGAATGTCGGCTTCGAAAGAGCCGATTTCGGCGGCGGGACGCCGGCGAGGGTGATGTGCCATTTGCGACGGAGGTGGGGCTTCCCGATCTGCGTCATCAACCCGCCATGGAAGGGGAAGGATGGGCATGATTATTTTTAGCAGGGATTTTTAAAATATTCCTCACATTACAAATGAAACCTACACGGAACATTAATCTTTCATCTTTCAAGCCCAATAAGAACTCAAGTAGATAAGATAAATGATTTTTTTACATGGAAACAAATGAACTCAAGTACACAATGTCTTGTGTATGCGGTAGTGATAAAAATTAATAAAGACAGTGTAAAGTGTGATGAAAAAATTATTCAGCTACTCTAAAAAAGAATTAGTTCAAGGAGGGGCTGCTTTATGGGGAATGCTTGATAGGTGGTTATTAATTAATTCTGCCAAAATGCACCACTGTACAAGAACCAAAACACAAACATTGTAGCAAACTGAAAGCATCTACTTTTGTAGTGTACAGATGAACATCAGACTCACCCATCCATTTTTTGAAGTGCTTGACTGTTTCATTTGCACATCCCTCAATAACTGATGATCCTGTCCTAAACCAAAGGCCAACAGGCATATAGATTTATGAACCAAAAATAGAATTCGGACTAAAACCCAATTATTGGTTGGCACAGACACAATTGAGTAATGCAACAAAATATTGGCATAAAGCACTTTTATGTGTAAGAAAGCTAACGTGGCTCAGAAAATCAGAAGACCAAAGGTTACTATTGATTAATGAAACACAAATTGATAAGAAATCCATCATTTCTTCACATACCCAGTACGAAGAGTTGGTCCAGCTTATGAATTTCTCCTACTAATAACATGACCATCTTCATTTTTGGAATCATTAAAGGACAGGGCTCTACTAAACATGGTTTGGGTGAGCAGAAGAACAAGCAACTGAAGCATACCCTTGCAAAATGCATAGGGAGAAATGATATAGTTTGGTTGATGGAGCAACATCATCATTTTTTCTAGGCCAGTGGAACAGAAAACTCGTAATTTCTAGATAACTTTACCCTTGCAAAATTCTACAATGAGGTTGGTATGCATCCAGGATCTCCAAACCATGATTGCCAAATTCAAGATTGAAAACCTAGGTGGGCAGGCATGCTCACATCCATGAGATTTTGGGGCGCTCCTATATGTATTCTGGAAGGTGAATAAGCATTGTATCACACGGCCTGCTCACGGCCCATTGATCCACCATCTCGGACTGTTAATTTTTACTCCCCCGTTGCAACCAGCTACGGACAACAAGCATCTGACATACATTTCGGTTTTTGTGCAAAACGAAACATTCAAAGAAGAAATTCGTAGTTTCCAAACCAAGTATTCAAATCAAATTCCGATTGGACCGTTGTATCTTTTATGATGAGATCTACAAAACAAGACCACACTTGACCATATTTTAAATCAAATTATTTTTGAACATTTTTCGAATACACCAACATTTTATTGATGCTGACAAACAATTTTCTTTTTCAACATTTTTTCTCTAACTTTTTACATGTACCAACATTTTTTTGACATTCATCAACATTTCATAGCATTTGTCAGCATTTTCTTTAAAGCCAAGCTTAATTGTCAATAACATTTCTGAACGTTGATCAACATTTTTTATATGCACCAACATTTTTCTTCAACTTTTTTACATTCACCAACATTATGGCTCAACATTTTTTACGCACACCAACACTTTTCTTCAACTTTTTTTGCCTTCACCAACATCATAACTCAAAAATTTTTAAAATGTTGAGACAACATAAAAGTGTTGAAACAGTTAGTCTAACTGTTGAAATAGCATAAAAGTGTTGAAACACTTAGTCTAAATGTTGAAACAGCTCCTTTTCAAAAAGAATGTTGAAACAGTTAGTTTAAATGTTGGAACGGTTCATGCAAAATGTTGAATATTTATTTTTTAAAAAAATATGCATATTGGATCTCATTTTTTCACATTAACTCTAACCTCATGGTTCAAATGGATTCAAAAAATGATGAGTAGTTTAGAAGATAAATGATTTTGAATCTTGAAATTGGAGCAACGCCACCCCTGCCACCCATCTGTCAACCAGCAGTTGCTCGCCACGTGTGCACATGCGCTGCCCTGCTGCATGGGTGCATGCTTTGGTGTGCTCGTCCGCCTGAATTCGATCCATCCATACACTCAACACGAATCTCAAACATTGAAAGGCAACTAGGAAAACATCTACCGGAAGATGGATAGGATTTCCGGAGATTTTGCTATGCCCTTATTTCTCCCCTCTGCTGGCTTTTGCAATGGTTGGTCGGCCCATTTAGGAGCCTGAAAGAAATGAGGCCGAACTTTAAAAGCCTACTTTATATTTTTTTTTCGGGTAAGCCTACTATATATATTGTGCCATCACAACAAAAGTTTGTTGAGCCCACTAAGCTTTGAGACTCGGAACACATTATATGTTTCTTGGAAATTTTGCTGAGCTGGTATACTTGATTGATATTGACCACTACCTTTGGTACATCTTCTCCCTGCGGCCTATGTACAAGCCCAATTGTATGGTCCATATCTTACAATGTAAGGCCCACTAGTTTCCGAATAAGTGCAAGTGTTTTTTTTTCCAATTGCATTTTACATCAACAATCTCAAACTTCTAGAATTCTAGTACAAGAAGGCAACAAACTCGAAAGTATGCACCCTGAAATGGATATGTACTATTTCTTTTATTTTAGTAACATGGTATTTCTCTGGTAGTAAAATAAAAGCCGCTACAGCATTATTTATGGTATCTCGAAAGAAACAAACTTGCAAACACCAAAAACATTTTCTTTCCAGTTTCAGAGACTGCACAACACCAGCGACCATTGACTAGTCCCTGCAAAGGTAGCTAGCTAGCTAGCTCATACTGGAACTGGAACAGAGCTACTCCTCAAGCAACATTGCACACCGTTCACAAGAAAGTTCATGCCAAGATTCCAATTAACCCTACAAAAAGAACAACGCCCATGCTTTCCTAAACCTGAAGGCTCAAGTGTCTTGGCCACTAAGGAACCTGATGAGCAGCCTTGGAACCTAGGATTAACATGTACAAGTAAAGCGAAGACCGAGATAACCCAGTTCATGATTGAATCATCAAGCGAAAGAGCCAATCGATGCAGCAATTACACCTCATCCCTTTGCGTGCAGATCCTTTAATTTAGAGCCTTTTCTACCACTTTTCTAGACACGATTGGCACCATCCAAGCCAATCTGCTTGTGTGGCTTTCCAAAATCACATGTCATCGCACAATGAGAAAGATTCCTTTATCCATCAATACTGATAACTTTAGGTTTCCAGTCCTACTAAGTTTCTTCTGATAGCGATTTATTGCATTCGCAAGAAGGGGGTAAAAAACATATTTTCCTTCTTTCTTGACAACAAGACCCCCAACCTGACCCATATCTTCGACAATGGCTGAAAAAGGTGGCCAGCCATTGTTGTCTGCCAGTTTCTTTCTGAAGTCACTTTCCATTTCTCGAGTCTTTCAGTTCTATACGCCGATCGACCAAAGGAGTAGGAAATGCACATGTGCACTTTCTCGGTTCTACGATAGGTGTGCAGTACATAATAGTGTTTCGCAATCAAGTAATCATGAAGTCATTAGAAACGGTTCTGAACATTACACATATGAACCCAAGCTTGTTTCTGGTGTGACTTGTGATATGACAAGGATCTAATTTTCCGTTGAAATAGGTGAGACCAGTCAGAACACTGTTGACCAATTGTTTATGCACATTGTGAATTTATGTCATCTTGTTGTTTTGTTAAAAGCTAGCAGGTGTGGGTGATGTAGTGATGTCTCCTCCAGTTTTTGGCCCAAGCATATCTGAATGGCTGTCTTGCCCTGTTTGCTCACCTTTTTTGCAGTGCCCTCTTGCTCTTGGCATTTTGTTTCTTCTTTCAACCCTGAATGATCAGTGCTCCCAAGATAACATTGTATATATTCCCAGAGATAACATGTGCGCCTAACTTATTGTTTTTTACAAAATAAAAATCATAAATAACGTTTCCCACACCGTAGCTAGTATGTCAGGTGGTAGAGATTGATTGCGACGTCTGGAATTTTTACCTGCAAATTGAGATGCAACATACACATTGCGCATCTCATTTTTCAAAAAGCTCTCAGCCAACTTGGAGTTCTTTTGTTCATCACATTTTTCACATAGTTCAGCTAATCTGTCTGCAATTTCCATATATTGCAACTTCGAAATAACTACTTCTGCTTACCCCTTCGAATAAAATTATATTGCAGACCAAATGCTTAAAATTATTTCCGGTCCTTTGATGCCTGAACTTTCGAATGTGCTACTCTGCATTTTTTTTTTTTGGAAACGCTCTGTATTTTAAATTTGGAAATTAGTACTACAACTTGCAATCTAAATATCTACTGTACCATTTATGGAGAGATTCAAAGCCTGCACCAACTTGTTCTCTGTTGGTTGGAGATCAAATCCAGTCTCTTTGATGCCCTCAGGCACATGCCAAATTTTGTGCTTGTATCAAACATTATTCTAGAACTGCAAATTGCAGGATGCTATTTGAGATTTGAATCGCATGCATCAGCTAGGTTGCTACTAGTACAAACTGTGACCACAGACCACAGAGTCAGCTATCGTATTGCCTGCACGCGCTTGCAAAATCATTTCCTTGATGTTAAGATAAACACGCGTAAGGTGCCAAAAGGAATTTTGTAACAAGGAGATGGTACCATGGACTCAACGAAATCAACGAGCTGAATTGATGGTACCACGAACATTATCTGATCCCTAATTCAACAAATCCCCAGTTGGTGACCCTGACACCCACAATTGGAGCTGAGGAGGTGACCCCAAGCAGCAAAGATATAAGGCCCTAGATGATCCTGACAATGCAGGCAAGCTGATCAATCTTGGTTCAGATAATCCAGTGCGTAACCCTACGGCTAGGGCACAAGTTAATATCAACAGTTGAGCACCAAGCCGGATCCAACAACACTGGCCATTCCCTTTATCAAAAGAAAAAAAAACACTGGCCATGCATAGCTCTCAGACAATTCCAATCATACAAATTGCTCCTGACTAACAGCTGTCAAGCTATAAATAGCTCAAGTCCAGTGTATGGCTCCATTTGGGTTTCCTGCAACCCATGAAACGTGTAACAGCAACTTGGACAGTGATAACCAACCCATTTGTTTTCTTGGCACAAATAGCTAATCCATTTGAGAGGATAAGAAAAGAGAGACCTGCTGCTGGCATACATGACTACAAGCATGCCATGGAGATTAGGCTCTCACTTTCATGGGGTGGTGTTGATTTGTGACTTGATCAGAAGGCCTTTGCGGGGTCCTCATCATATTGTGGGGGGGAAGGATCTGGATTTTCTGCATTAAATCTGACAGGAATCAGGGGGTACGATCAAGAGCTGACGATGGACCCAGCTCGGCGGTGCCTGGCCTGTTTGGAGGTGATTGTGATCCTTGGAGATGGCAGCGAGTGACTGTGAAAAGATTACGTCTTGTCCCCCATGTGAATTCAATGGGGGGAGCTGTAAAGGGTTTGGCTGACTCGACTGTGCCCAGTCCCATGCACACTGTCTTAGGAATGCACAAGGAAAGGAGGCAATAAGTGAGTCCCCTTGTTAGAAAGCATCAAGCAAAGATAGTTGTTTGTTATCCTCCTTTCCTATAAAAAATGACTCGATTGGAAGTTTGGAAAATCTGCATTAAGCTGCGTGAATTCTAAAGTTACGACCATTAGGTTCGATCTTGGCTGAAATATTAACCCTTAGATCTTAACTACTATAGGTACGTATTACACGAGATGACGTCACTTTCACCAAAAGATGCCTTCTATGCAGTGATCAAAATTTCGACCTTTTTTATCACGACCGAAATTATTATTCATCCGAAGTATCGTCCTATTCACTGAAAGAATCCTTTTTTAACTCGAATTCTAGCTGAAATTTCGCTCATTTCTATGAGGTCCAAAAAAAGGTGAAAACGAAATTTAAAACCCTACGTGCCTCATAGGCGCACCAAACCCAGCCTGTGTTGACGTGGCTCTGTCCGTGTGAAGTATGCGCACCTTTGGTAGCAACAAAAAATCTAAAGCAAAAAAATAATTTAAAACCCTGCTTCTGTATATGACATTGACATCTGTAGAACATATGTGAGTGGAAGTTTGGCTTCAGCAAACTTTGCTAACTCTGATTAAATCACGCAAATCGGGTCGTCGTTGATGTTAGAAGTCTAATTCATGCTCCATTTTGTAAGGCACCACCATGTGTAGTTTACATTTAGTACAAATCAGCTTGATTCCATTTCCATGAGTTTGTAGGTTGTAACTTTCGGTCCGGCCACCTGTGGTGGTGTCGTCTTGCATGACGGACGGACGGATGGATGGATGGGCACCGGCCGCAGCAACGAAAGCTGCCGAACGTCCACCGCAAGGGGCCCTGGATGCCGCACGGAATCGCGCTTTCCACGGAAGCAAACCTGTCCGCTTCCACCGACCGCCTGATGCCATCGGCCCCTCCGGCCTGCATTTCCCATGCCCCATGCTACCTTCATCAGATCCCCAACTTTTCCTATCGTTGGCTTCTCGTCTTTTCAATCTCCCGATCGACTACCTGAGCAGAACAAACCTCTGTAGCATCATTATTTCAAACCATGTGACACTACCAATCTACCATGCATGCATGTTTATTTCTCTTTTTTGTGATATAGTTTATTTAGGGTTAGCCATAGTACTTATTATGATCACAAAATCTAACTTTTCATATACATATAGAACCACATCTCATAAGTCCTGTCATTGCTTGGCTCTCCTCTTGGATGAATATTCCTATCATTGCTTGGCTCTCCTCCGATAAGTCCCGATCCAACCGGTCGCAAGTTGCCACTGAGCATGATGGCGTTATAGTTCCAATCCAATCGGCCATACGTCATGTATGAGTTTGAATGTGCAGCCGCGTTGATGTTCCAATCCAACCAGCAGATTTTTAGTTTTCATTTTTTTTTCTGACTGTGACCTCCCAGGATTATAGTCTTGTATTTTTCTCCTATATCAATAGAAACTCGCACTATTTTGTGCGGATCGTTTAAAAAAATATTCCTTTCAGGAATCTCTGCTCTCTAACAAAAACCTGTGGCCAATGCATGCGAAAAGCCTGCGTTTTCACATGCTTGTTTGTTAGGCCTCTTGGCATTTCTTGCCCACCTAATTCTCATAATCATCAACCAGTTTGTGTGTCTTCTAAAGAATGAGTTTACTATTGATCAGTTAGTTCGTATATTGTGTGCCATTGCTTGCCCTTAGTACATTGGACATGACTGAGCAACAGACATCTTGTTTATCATGAGAGAGATTGTTCAAGAAAACTTCTGGCTCCGTGCTGACGTGAGCTCCACGAGTGATTATTCCCTTATCCAACATCCAAAAAGGCGTCCCATTTGACTGGATATATTTTTCGTTAAAGACTAGTAGTTTATGTAATTTGGACACGTTCAATGAATCCATTTAATTTGTTCCATGAGGATAAAAAAATAAGTTTTTATTGTTCGTACAATGAGAAAAATATTTTTTATACCTAGCAAGTTAGCAGCAAGCAACAGCTAGCTATGAAGAGCTGACATGGCTTCGTGCATGGAGGACACAACTTCGAACGAACTTGAATAGATATTTTTTTTCTCGTCAAAGGAAATTTTGTGCTTGATTTGGTGCGTCCAATTGTTGATCCACTACTGTTTCACATTTCTTTCAAGTGGACCCAGAAACAATGATTTTTTTCTAGTTGTAAGCAACAGCTACCAAGGGCGTGTTTGGCAATCAAGTGTTAAAGTTTAACACCTGTCACATCGGATGTTTGGATGCTAATTAGGAGTATTAAACATAGGTTAATTACAAAACTAATTGCACAGATGGAGTGTAATTCACGAGACGAATCTATTAAGCCTAATTAGTCCATGATTTGACAATATGGTGCTACAGTAACCAATTGCTAATGATGGATTAATTAGGCTTAATAGATTCGTCTCGCGAATTAGCACAGGGTTCTGCAATTAGTTTTATAATTACCTCATGTTTAGTTCTCCTAATTAGCATCCGAACATCCGATGTGACACTGTTAAAGTTTAACACCTCGTATCCAAACACCCCCCAAGGCAGAGCTGACATGGCTTCATGCATGCAGGACACACAGCTTCTAATCAAGTTTGACCAGAAATCATTGGATAAACAACAACTGGGACAAAAATGAGTTTAAAAAGATTTGGTAGCGTGCAATGTGGCCTACGAGGTCATGAAATGTGCTGTGCTGCATATAGGTGTGGCCTAAGTACCTTGCAAAGGCCAATTTGAAAAGGCCATGAGGGAAAAGGTACTAAGAAATGAGGAATATGCTAGCTTTATGGTCAAAAGCCAGAAAATTCATGAATCTTCGCGACCAACCTAGTCCAGATCAAAGGACGAGAATTGACTGTTGATAAATGAGAGTAAAAAGAAATGCCGATAAAAAAATGAAAGGTGCAAAAAAATGACCGATTATTTGGATGCATGGGAAAAAGAAAATGATTCAAACCAAGTATAACGACAGAACAATATTACTGAAAGGGAAATCTAGAAGGGAAGTAACAGGCGCGTCTTCAACCATGTGGAATCGGCATCCATATCTGTAGTGGCAAAAATCAAGGAGGAAGCAGGGACTAGTCCAGATGAAATTAAAGGATGAGAATTGAATGTTGAGAAATGAGAATAAAAAAATGCCGATAAAAAAATGAGAGGTGCACAAAATGACCAATTATTTGGATGCATGGGAAAAAGAAAATGATTCAAACCAAGTATAATGATATTGTCTCTTACAGTGGGCCTGTATGTGTTTAGAACAATACTGAAAGGGAAATCTGCAAGGAAAGGAACAACCGCGTCTTCAACCACGTGGAATCGGCATCCATATCTGTAGTGGAAAAAAAATCAAGGAGGAAGCATGGCCTAGTCCAGATCAAATTAAAGGACGAGAATTGAATGTTGATAAATGAGAATAAAAAATACCGAAAATGAAAGGTGCACAAAAATGACCAATTATTTGGATGCATGGGAAAAAGAAAATGATTCAAATCAAGCATATTGTCTCCTACAGTGGGCCTGTATGTGTTTAGAGCGATACTGAAAGGGAAAAATGAATAGGCGTGTTTTCAACCATGTGGAATCAGCATCCATATTTGTAATGGCAAAAATCAAGGAGGAAGCAAAGTCTAGATAGTAGCGGGGCTAAGGACCTAGCATTTTTATTAGCACGAGAGTAATTACTTGTAGCTGATAGTCAGCTAGCCGACTATACTCACCTTCTTTATCAATGCAATAGGTACAATCTCGTGCCCATTGTTAAAAAAAAAGTGTCATAACCTCATCACGAGAATCATTAGTTTTTTCTCTCTCCAAGTACGGTATTACTTCGCTTAATATTATTGCACATCCACAAATGTTTGTAAAACATCAATGATTTTTAGTTTTGAGCATCAATTTCTAAAATTGAATTGATCATGTACAACTATCCACAATTTGTTTTAGTACGTAGAAATTTTGGTTTTCTCCCTAGAAGTCCTATCTAGAATTGATGGAACTACATGACGCGCTTTAGATTTGAACTCGAGAGGCGTGCCCGGTGTTAGCTATCACAAAGGTCTTCAGAATTTCCGGGCCACCCCAAACATGATGTTGGCGTTGAAGTCAGTCGCGTACTCACGTGCGCAGCGTGAAATCACGAGAAGATCGTCTCGAGAACACAGAAAATTCTCCCAGCCGGGCTGCACATCGGAGGGAGATAAAGAATTGATTGGGACGTGCAACAAGATGGTCTAACAAAGTTTATCTGGCAACTTTCACGTCTCGGACGTCTAACACGCAGCTGTTTACCCTTGAATAGCGTGCGCTTGCCAAGTAGAAATAAATAGCCTGTTCATTTCTAGAATAGCTATGCGACAGCTTGTACTGCATATTCAACAAAAAAAAAAGAGAGATCTATTTGGCTCTAAATGAAATTTTGGCTAATAGCATGTTCAAAAAATACTTTAAATTTGTATTATAGAAGCATTGTCCATCCTACCTTTGGTTCAAAATACCTGATGTTTAGGGTCGAGACGGCCTATAAAGTAGCCTTTGATTAACAATGTTCTATTAAAACATACCCCTTCATTCCAGGTAATTGGTCAGTTTAGCTTTGTATTAAGTCAAATCTCTCAAATTTTGACTTAGGTTATATGTTAATTTCTACCATATCAAACTAATACACTATGAATATATATATTTCATGGTGGATTTAATTTTAACTAATCTGGATGCTGTAGATGTTACTATTTTTTTCTGTGAATTTAAACATCTTGATGAAGGTACGTTTCATGTTGAACCTAGTACTAGTATCTATCTTACGTTGTCGATCTATGCCATTTTTTATATCGATAGTCAAAGTTTAAAATTTTGAACCAGCAGTCCTAAAACGACGTGTACATTGAACGAGAGACGAACAAACTAAATGTGTGCACGACGTTCATGTGTAAAACCCAAGGTATTGTCCTCTAAATCTTCCAAATACTAAAATAGAGCGCCCAAGGGAAAAAAATTCACTGACACAACCTAAAAAGGAGCAGGGTGAGCGGAATCATCCGTACGGTTCAGACGATCGGCCGGCCTTTCCGGTGGTGACCACCAACCCCGGTTTCTACGAGAAATTTCGATATTTAACGTCGAATTCGGAAGCCTCGCTTCTTTTAACCCTCAATTTGTAATCCTTTCGAAATATAATATTTGATATGCGAATTGTTTCGATTTAAGGGATTTTCACTTCTTTTGTCTAGTTCTCTTGTTTTCCTTTTTTTTTCATTCTCAGGCCTAGTGAAAGGTCAAGTTTGCCCGTGCATCTCTTGCCTCCGCTGTCTCTCTCCGCCGGCCTCTCCATGGCTGCCGTCCGCTCTGCAGGAGCGACCTCACATGTTGCAGGCGTCCTTCTCGTCCTCGCGGAACCGCGGGTCTGCCGCAGCTTGTTCGGCGTGGCTCGCCGGCACCACGGCTTGAAGTTTGCTCGAGTTTGGAGGCTCGCCGGCGCCGCGGCTTGAAGCTTGCTCGAGTTTGGTAATGGAGTATGAGATTCATGAAACAAAGTGACATGATGAACCCAGATGTAAAACAAGTACAAAATAGCACGCACACACGATTTATTCACTACTCCACTCATACATGTTTTGCAATCTCTCTCATCACGAGTGTGTGTTCCTATTCTGTTGCGAGTCTGAACCTTCCCGACGATCAGTTGCGAGTCGAGCCGCCCGGCGCACGGACCAAGTGCGAACACCCCGCCGTCGAGTCCTTTCACCACGGCGTCGGCGTCCACCACGCCTTCGCGTCCCTTCACCACGACGCGGCGAGGACGGCTTTGGCGAAGAGGGCCGCCGGACTTTCGCCGTGGTGTCCGAGGTCCCGAGCTCCGGCGGCGGGGCCGCGGACGCCGACGGAATGACGGATCGACCCAGGACGGGAGCAGCGGGTCCAGGAACGGAGGGGTCAGGGGACGCAGACGGAGAGGGTGTGGACGGGGCGGAAGCCGTAGGAGGATCGCGCGAGCGCGGAGAGCACCGCGGGTGGAGGAAGCCGCCGTCTTTCCCCACGCCGGCGCACGCCGCCGTCTTCTGTTTTTTTTTATTATTGCTCCGTCTTCTGTTCTTGAGAGAGCGAGACTGCGAGAGAGGAACAGGAGATGGAGGCCGATGTGGTAGGCTAGATTCAGTACTGGCAACCCACTTCTAAACTTCAGGTAGGATGTTTGATACTAATTAGAAGTATTAAATATAGTCTAATTACAAAACTAATTGCACAGATAGAGTCTAATTCGTGAGACGAATCTATTAAGTCTAATTAGTCCATGATTTGATAATGTGGTGCTACGGTAACCATTTGCTAATGATGGATTAATTAGGCTTAATAGATTCGTCTCGTGAATTAGTATAGGGGTTCTACAGTTAGTTTTATAATTAGCTTATGTTTAGTCCTCCTAATTAGCGTCCGAACATCCGATATGATCCTCCTAAAGTTTAGTACCTCGTATCCAAACACCCCCACAGTCAATCTAAAGAGATAAGGCAGGCAGGGACAGAGATGTCCATTCAGTTAGCTTGGAAAATGAAAAGAAATAGAGAAATTCATGAAATAGAGAAAAGGGGAGGAAATCCCCAAATCAAAAGAATTTGCAATACGAGGTTATATTTTGAAAGGCTTGTGAATCGAGGGTTAAAAGAGGTGAGGCATGCGAATTCGATGCAAAATATCAAAATTTCTCGGTTTTCTACTGCTCCCCTCCCGGCCGGCCTATCGATTATCCATTCAGGGTTGCAGGTGCAGGACTTGATGCAATGGACCAGCACACACGCTTGAGCGAGTCTGTACTCGCAGCACGGCCGCCGTCGTCGATGGATCCACGAGGACGACGGCGACACGCAAGCTGCCGATTGTTGGCTCCATCGCCGCCGCGGCTTTCCGCCACTGCTCGCATGCCCCCGCCGGCCGGCTGCTACCTCTCAGTTAACCCCGGCGGCGCGCGTCAAACGTCTCGCTGTCCGAGTGTAAGATCAGCTGCAGTGAAAAGGGTAGGTACTCGCTTTCCTTAATCCCTTCTGGATTAAACTAACACGCATCTAGAATAACAAATGGTCTCGACTAGCTAGTTATCTCCTGATCCATCTTGGTCTACAGGGTAAAGCGTATGATGTGTTCGTTGGTGACTCGGTGTACCGTTCGCATGGTCGATTGCATCGGCGTGCCGGGCAGGGTGTCGAGCGAGACTGCGAGAGCCGATGCCCATGGAGGAGGACAGGAATTGAAGGGCCCTGCTCTGCTCAAGAACCAGCCGTGCCGTTCATGGCATCACGGATGGATCGCGCGTGATGAGATCGCGGTTGGCGGCTAGCCGGCGGACACGGAGCGAGGCAGCGAGCGACGCCGACCGATGGGCCGACGACGAATCGATCGACCTGCGGCTGTGGCGACGGCGGCGCGCGTTCTCTGTTTCTCCCACCCAACTGGCAACTTGGATGTTGTGGCCATGCATGTGGGGATGCTCTTATGAATGACAAACACACGCACGCACGCACAGACTTACACTACACGGCAGGGTAAATCTCGCTAGCTAGCTGGAGTGATGCGCATTGCAGCCTATCCGATCTAGCTAGGATTAAAGAAGAGCTCATTTCATCATTAAAAAAACTGATAGAAAAATTGGAACCGTGCTTTTCGATCTGACAGTTCTGAGGTTTTTAGCCAACCAATTAAAAGTTAAAACCATCTATCCATAGTACGTGACCAGAGCAGTGTATGCAGTACCTGTCAGGCTGACAGAATTGGCAACTGCTACCGGCCGTATGCAAGGAGTATCTTGACCTGTTAAGGTTCCTCGAACTGTTATGCTAGCACTGTCAGGGCTGACACCATCGCTAACTAACGCTGATTCTGATAGGAGTATGCATGCATATACTATACGCTTCTTCTTTTGCTCTCTCACCAATTATGTGTTTTGGTCCGCAATTATGTGACTCTAATTTTCCAGGCTGTGTTAATTGTATGCGTATCAGTTGTTCTAGGGATAATCGTTTCATCAGGAAGAAGCTCAAAATTAGCAGGAAACATATCCAAAACTGAAAGCGGTAGGCTATTCAAGGTTCTGTGGCAAAAAGGTGGTAGTATTTTTCTAATAGAGAGAATAAGGATGTTTTAAAAAAAAGGAAGAATAAGGACGTGAGAAATGCCATTCTATATTATGGATCCTACCAGTTCAGGAGAGGGAAATGATTGTTCTAATTTTTTGTGTGAATGAAAACCATGTTATTCGTTTAGAAAAGTGCGTTTTTCCTCAGATTCTAGAGGCAAACGGAATCTAAGAATCCACCTCTGTTCTTCACGAAAACAATAAAATATATCACCGGCAGAAGTTAAAAAGGGAGCACTAGCTTTTTGAACCAAGCTAATGTAATCTTAGATGCAGTGCAGCCATACGAGATTGTCCGTCTATCCGACCATGACACAGTGCATCCACTTTCGGTTTTCTGAATATTCTAGTGGATCCTAAATTCCCTTTGGT
Source organism: Setaria italica (assembly GCF_000263155.2). Lineage (NCBI taxonomy): Eukaryota > Viridiplantae > Streptophyta > Magnoliopsida > Poales > Poaceae > Setaria > Setaria italica. The sequence goes on along the minus strand of NC_028455.1, from coordinate 27,450,380 downwards.
TCAACATTACTCGTTGACTCTGCCATATCACACCGACCAGTGGGGACAAAATTCTGTGGGTACCCGCTGCCAGACTCTAGAGTAGAAATGCGGTAGGTTGCCAATTTATTAGATGGTATATTCATCACCTAATCCTATTATGGGGCGTTTGGTTTGAGAAACGGATCCATACCTCATCTTATCGCTCCTCACTTTTTTTATTTGGTTTGTGGAATGTAATGAGTTGATCACTTACCACCTCGTTCCTCACAAGCTAATAAATAGTATAATCATGAAGAATGGGATCATCATACTAAATTTTGTAAGATCAACTTAGGATGGACAATCTCATCTAGGATGAAGTGATCGCTCAAACAAACACACCACGTATTGAATTTGCTCCTACCACGTATACAATGCTTTTTGAAGGTGTCAGTCACTCTCATCCAAGGGTGTTAGGCTAGGGTGGAGCCGCCCCAACTTTTGAGGGCAAACCAACAACGCCTTTAGCAAACAGCAAATCAACTAGCCACATGTAAACTTCCAACAAATTGTTTATTTTTCATCTGAAAATTAATGAATTGTTTGACAAAATCCAGGTTTAATAATTAGAAAAAAACTTGTACTTACGTACCCACCCACCGCCGCTTAAGAATAACCTTTCATTACAATCCAATTTGATTTACTGATCTTTTATGGTAGCAATAGATTTGCTGGAGACCATTTACTTAGAGTTTCCCTCCATCTATTTTTATAAGGCATAATGTGACTTGGCATGATCTTCCAAACAACACTTTGACCATTTATTTATCTTATATTACATTACTTATGATTATAAAATTATAATCATGGTACAATATATTTGATTACGAATCCAACCATGTAAAGTTTATATTATAAAAATAAAAAACTAATAGTCAAATTATTGGTCAAAAATTGCAAAGTTTGGATCTTGATATGCGGGTGCGTCTTATACATAAAAAGGGAGGGAGTAATTGTATAAATATGGTACTACCTATTTTTGACAAAAAACAATTGCTAAAAAGAATGAGATTAGGATAATCATATTATATACAGTATCCCATAACTTGATTGCCAATTCTGATTTATTGCATATCTGCAAACATTATAACCCATCAATTACCTACCAACAAGAATCCCTAGCCATTAGCACTACTCACCTCGTATAAAAGTAAAATACTACGGCCCCGTATCCATACGGCCATACGGGTATTGCTACGCGTACGCGCCAATTTAATTCTGCCACTCCCACCATTCCATTCCCCATTCGCCCCTTTGTTTTTGTCCGAAAGATACTGCTCCTCCATCACCAGCATCCCGCATTCTCCCGGCAATTAAAAACCCCGCCCCACCGCCCTTCTTCCTCCTCCTCCAAATCCGCCCGCCATTGCTTTCGCAGACGCCCCACGTCCCGTCCCGTCCCGTCCCTCGCTGCTCGCCGGCGCCTCCGCTCCCACTCCCAGCCACCTTTTGCTCCGCCGGCCATGTTCTCCGGCTCCGCCGTGGCCACCGGAACCGCCTTGAGCCGACGTGTAGTGTAGCGCAGCGCGCACGGCGACGGACCGCCGGCGGGGACCCGCCGACCTATGCCCCCCGACGAGTCCGGCATTGGCTGACCCCCAAATGCCTCCTGCAGCTTGCTAGCCGCAGCCTGTACATACACACACGCATACGGACACACGCGCCGCGGCCGGAGGTTGAAGCCGCGCTTCCCCGCCGCCGTCGCGTCGCCGGAGAGGAGTTTTAGCCTCAAAGGCGTGGTTTTTCTTATCATTTTTGTAGCTTTTTCTTTCGTGATTTTCGGAGCGTCTTCTCGCGGCGTGCCGGCGGGATGGGAGTCGTGGACTTCTCGGTGCTGGGCGCGCTGCAGAAGGTCAGATCCTTCGTCGCCGGCCCCACGCCGGCGGAAGCCGCCGCCGCCGCCGCCGCCGACGGTCGCCCACCACACGCGACGCCGGGGTCGCGCAGCGGGGGGCCGTCTCCCGCGGACTCGCCGCCGCCCGCTGCGGTGAGATCCGGGGGCCGGCGCGCCATCGCCCTGCGCCGACAGATCTCCTCGCCGCAGCTGCTCCGCTGCCGCGCTGTCAGGTACTGTGTGCTACGCCTCCGTTTCCGTCGCCTTGGAAAAGCTGTACAGTACTTGCGTTTCAAGTTTTCATTTTGACTTGCTATGGAGGAAAAGGGAAAGGTGTTCTTTTTTTTTTCCAACCGGAAGGGAAAGGGGGAGATTAAGATTGCGTGGTGCTACCTGCTACGATTTAATTATCGAGTTACCTGAAAGTCTTTACCTTTTTTTATTTGGGGTAAAACTTGGTCTTGAAGAAGACAGAATGAAATCTTGTGATTGGTATTTAAGTGGTGGTGGGATCAAGTATTTGTCACGGAAGTTTTGGCTTTTCATCCTGTTATTTTACAATTAGTCAACTATTCGGCTGAATTTCTGCTGAATTGGTTTTCGTGGATGCAGGCAAGGAGATGACGAGGACGACTATGAGCCCGGGGTTCAGTTTTTCACCACTGGGAATGACTTCTTACATGACTTTTCAGATACAGACTCTGTTAGTGTTAGTACCCCTAACGGGATCAGCCAGTCCCTTACCCCAAGCCCCTTGGAGAGCCCGACTTGGATGGTGAAACAGAACGACAGCCCGCCAAGATCCAGGAAGAATGGCCGTTTCAGCCCAGATTCTCCTGGATATGGTACCAAGGCGAGTTTAGGATCTGATGGTCCTCTGGGACAGATGAATGATAGTGTCACTGACAGCAGTGGAGAAGGAAGCAAAACTCAGAATCCTGTCGATTTTGGTGCCAATATTTGGTGCCCACCACCACCAGAAGATGAGGGTGATGACATCGAATCAAGTTTATTTGGATTCGATGAGGAGGATGTTGCGGACTCAAGCGCGCTTCTTGTTCCTGGTAGCTTTAGTGCTAACAAAATAGCTGGTGTTGACGAGGTCACAAACATTGCTCAGAAAGAGGGTCTGAAGATTGCTGTGCTCGGTCATTTCCGAGCTCTTGTGGCTCAGTTACTGAAGGCAGAAGGCATCGATCCTGGAAATGATGATGGGTTCAAAAATTGGCTTGATATTGTCTCATCCTTAACTTGGCAAGCAGCAAGCTATGTGAGGCCAGATACCAAGAAAGGAGGCAGCATGGATCCTACTGATTATGTGAAGGTCAAATGTATAGCATCAGGGGATCCAATCGATAGGTGTGTTTTTATCAGTAGTTTTTTAGTTGACTATAATTTGCATGCTTATCATCACGATCATGTGGAACTGACGAGTTATTTCTTTTGTGCAGTAATTTTGTTAAAGGGGTTGTTTGCTCTAAGAATGTAAAACACAAACGCATGGTCTCTGAGCATAGAAATGCAAAATTACTCATTTTAGGGGGCGCACTTGAGTACCACAGGGTTCCTAATAAACTGGCATCTATTAACAGGATACTTGAACAGGTCTATGCCTCGTCATACTTTTGCTGCACATTTTGTTTGTTATGTTTCTGTCTTTACTGAAGAATTGCCCTTAATGCAGGAGAAGGAGCACATGAAAATGGTTGTTGGAAAGATCGAGTCCCGGCGACCTAATGTGGTGCTAGTTGAGAAAAGCGTCTCATCTTCTGCTCAGGAGCTCTTTCCAAAAGATATTTCGCTAGTTCTGAATGTTAAGAGGCCTCTTTTGGACAGGATATCAAGATGCACAGGGGCACAAATTGCCTCATCAGTTGACAGTATTTCTTCAGCAAGGCTAGGTCATTGTGAATTGTTCAAGGTGCAAAAGGTTATAGAATTCTCATCAGGTAAACAGACAAATAGGTTAAGCAAGACACTGATGTTCTTTGAAGGCTGCCCTTGGCGTTTGGGTTGCACGGTAATGATCCTTTTGCTTTTCCACGATCACCTGATTGGATGCACAGCTCATGTCATCAGCTAATACTAAATACTTATTGTGACATATGTTAGGAAGATTACTAGCTGAACGGATGTATACAGTTGATATTCAATTTCTAGTTCTACTTTTGTAGCTAACACCATTGTTTATATCTTTGCGTCAATTCATGTAGGTTCTGCTGAGAGGGTCATGTCGGGAGGAACTAAAGAAGATTAAGCGTGCTGTACAACTTGCAGTCTTTGCTGCTTATCACCTTTCTCTTGAAACATCATTCTTTGCTGATGAAGGTGCAACACTTCCTAAATTTCCATCAAGACCTGTGGTAGTTGAGCCGGATATGAGAGACTCTACGGACAACAATTCTGCTGCAACGGCCACTGTTGGAATTCCTCATGGACGTAAACCAGAACAGGATAAACTCTCACAGGCTACTATGGTCAACATGATGTTTGAAAATATCTCTGTATCACCTAGTTCATTACCTTCACATGAGGAAGCACATGGGCTTGTGGGTGACTCTGAGCATACAGAAACTGAATATTCTGTTGATCATCTGAACTCTTGTGAACCTTGTCTATCCCGTGCAAATGATTCATGCAATGGGCATGAAACATCTCTATGTTCATTGGATCATGATTTGAGGATGCAACCTCAATATTTGCATAACTCTGCAAAGCTTATAGCTAAAGTTCACCATGATGAGCTTCCAGCAAGGAAGTATCAACAAGTGGATCATTGGAATAGCAAACTGTGTGATGAATATCACTCAGCAGACCAGCATGATCTGAATGAATTTTCTGGTGAATACTTTCCTGGTACTGACAATCATCAGAGCATCTTAGTTTCTCTGTCAAGTACTTGTATCCCAAAAGGCTTGGTATGTGAGCGTTCCCAGCTTTTCCGCATCAAGTTTTATGGTAGTTTTGATAAGCCACTTGGGAGATATCTTCGGGAAGACTTATTTGATCAGGTGCATCCCATTTTCATCTTGAGTATGTACAGTCATGTTGGACGTTCTCATAATAGTTCTCTAAACCTAATGGTTTGTACTTTTTCATGATATTCACCAGGCATATCGTTGCCAGGCATGCAAAGAGCCATCGGAATCACATATCAGGTGCTATACTCACCAGCATGGTAGCTTAACAATCAGTGTTAGTAGGCTTCGATCTCGAAAGTTGCCTGGTGAACGTGATGGAAGGATATGGATGTGGCACAGGTGCCTCAAGTGCGAACCTAAGGATGGTGTGCCACCTGCCACACGAAGGATAATCATGTCAGATGCTGCCTGGGGTCTGTCGTTTGGGAAATTCCTGGAGCTAAGTTTCTCGAACCATGCTACTGCTAACCGAGTTGCAAGCTGTGGGCATTCACTCCAGAGGGACTGCCTTCGTTTCTATGGGTATGTGTCTGCTATAATCTTTGCAAACTCACATTGTTCAGTGCACCAATGAGACTTCAACATTTCATCTTAAAATTTCAGGTATGGAAACATGGTGGCATTCTTCAGATATTCTCCTGTTGACATTCTTTCAGTTAATCTTCCCCCATCAGTACTGGATTTCAATTGTCACAGTCCACAGGAGTGGCTGAAAAGGGTGGCAATTGAGGTGTGGTATTTTATCAAATTTATGGAAACTATGTTCATCCTATGCATCCTACACTCTGGTTTTAGCGTGAAGAACTCTAATGTACTCATGTTTTTTTTCTATAGATATTTGGCAAAATGGAATCCTTGCATGTGGAGGTATCCGAATTTCTTCACCGTACTGAAAAGAATATTGAAACTGAGGATGAACCAGTGAAGGAAGGTGTTCAAAGGCAGATTATTGAGATGAAGGATTTTCTTAAAATGGAAAGAAATGAATATGAGGTGACACAATCAGACTTTCCTGCTGTATTCTTGACTTTTATCAAGAGTTACAATGATTTTATGTTAATTTATTGTCCCTTTTCTTGCAGATTTTGCTTTTACCAGTCATAAGGGAGAGCAGTCACCCCATGCAGACATCAATTGATATTCTGGAGCTCAACCGCTTGAGGCGTGGTCTTCTTCTTGATGCCTACATTTGGGATCGGAGGCTGTGTCATTTAGACTCACTTCTTAAAACACACGGTCATGTTTCAAAGACCAGTTCTGATAATCTTGATATTCTCCTATACACCAGACTGAAAGAATGGAAAGCCAATTTTCTTCGTGGGGATATTGAGATTGGAAAATCTTTAGGAAGTCCAAGAAAATCATTGCTATCCAGAGAGGTCCACTTGAATGATAATGAATGCAGTGTTGCTGATACAAATTTGCAGACTTGTTTGGTGGGTCATCCAGTGGATGGTGCAGAGGATCTTGACAAAGTTTACAGCAAATTCAATGGACGAGAAAAAAGGTCTGTTACTGAACCTACTAATGGTATGGAACCTGTTGAGAGGTTACCCTCACTTGCATCCATGTTTTCTGATAATATTGACTTGGCATGGACTGGATCTAGTGATTTACAGTATGATCTTCCACAAGCTTTCACCAAAATTGATGAAAATGGATCCTTTAATTTGGACAGTCCAAACTACAAGAATGTAGTAACCCCTGTTAGAATTCACTCGTTTAGTTCTACGCTGGGTTTGCGCCAGAGAGAACGAACTGGATTAGCTCCAACTTCTTTGCATCTATCGTCATTCAAATCTGCTGAGTTCTTTGGAGATATGACAAGCATCCTGAAAGACCCAATGCCAAATATGCGAAGGGCCTGTTCTCAAAGGTCTCCTGGGGTCATAGAGAAATTAAATGTTGTTCTTGCTCGTACACCCACATATATCTCATCCGCTTCAAATATAATCGATGATGGGGCACGGCTGCTGTTACCCCAGATTGGATATGAAGACAATGTTGTTATTGCAGTATATGATGATGAGCCCACCAGTATTGTATCATATGCCATGACATCAGAAGAGTATGTACGACAAGTCACACGCAGACTGAATTCCAATTTGAGTTTTTCTCATCTGCAAAGCACTACTGAGTTCAGCAGCCATGGACTTGAGGGGTTCTCACCCTCACAAGAAGACCATTTGGATTCTAAGGGAACTCATTTTAAGTTTTCCTTTGATGATGAATCTCCGATTTCTCCAGATAAAACAAAGTTTTCTGTGGTTTGCTATTTTGAAAGGCATTTTGCTGCGCTCAGAAAGAAATGTTGTCCTAACGATACTGATTACATACGTTCTCTAAGTCGCTGCAAGAGATGGAATGCACAAGGTGGAAAAAGCAATGTTTACTTTGCAAAGACGATGGATGAGAGGTTCATAATCAAACAAGTTACCAGGACAGAGCTAGAGTCTTTTGTAGAATTCGCTCCTCAGTACTTCAAGTATTTGATGGAATCCTTGACTTCTGGTAGCCCAACTTGCCTGGCCAAAATAGTCGGGTTATATCAGGTTTGTTTATATTCACTCTTTGCATCGTTTTATCCAACTGTAAAATGTAAAACATCACCCTGAATTCTATTTTGCCCCTTTTGCTTGAGTTCAGGTTAGTGTTAAGAGCTTGAAAGCTGGGAAAGAAGTAAAGATGGATCTTATGGTGATGGAGAATATTTTCTTCGAAAGGAAGATATCTAGGGTGTATGACTTAAAGGGTTCATTACGCTCACGCTATACATCCGGGGACAGCAAAGTCCTTTTGGATTCAAACCTCATAGAGGCATTGCATACTAAGCCTATATTTTTGGGGAGCAAGGCAAAGCGAAGATTGGAAAGAGCTGTCTGGAATGATACTTCATTTCTTGCGGTATGTGGTTATATATTATTTTGTGCCTACTGTTTAACCAATGCATTTGTATATTTAATTAAAAACTCCATGTTACTACGCTAGCATCAACTATAATCTGCTGCAATTTACTCTGTCTTAAATGATAGTTTTGGGACATTGCTGAAGAAACACTCTTTTTTTCTATGTTGATGCTATTTATGATATGGGTGCCCTGTTTTTAGTTTGGGCGTCATGGTGTAATACACTAGTACCACTACCGTCATGAGATAGGTTGCCTGACTTTTATCTTAGTTCACCTGGAGTGTTGTATTAAGTCACCTCGTTCCTTGCCTCCATTTGTACCTATTTCAGATGGTTGTAATTTGTTTTACTTTGCTTTACAGCTGGCGGATGTCATGGATTACTCGCTTCTTGTTGGGATTGATGAGGAAAAGAAAGAGCTCGTCATTGGCATCATCGACTACTTGCGCCAATACACCTGGGACAAACAGCTGGAGACATGGGTGAAGGCCTCAGGCATTCTTGGTGGCCCCAAGAACGAATCCCCTACCGTCATATCTCCAATGCAGTACAAGAAGAGATTCAGGAAAGCCATGTCCAAGTACTTCCTGACCGTCCCCGACCAGTGGTCCTCTTGACAACTAACATAACGATTGTTCGCCGAAATAAACAGACCATCAGAATCATCATCGCCCCCTTAGTACATGTCCAAAATTCTTTCTGTGCCTAGTGTGAGAGGGTTAGTCAAATTCAATTTGTACCCAGCACCATCTGTAGACATAGATGTTGGACCATCCTCCCCCTGGATACCAAGCATTGTCACTGCAGTGTCCAGCAACAGACAGAGGCTTGGTCCATGTACATTACATCTGACATAGTTGAAAAAAAAGGTAAATTCGTCGACGAAATGCAGAAAATTCTTTGACGCCACGGTGTGTATGGTGACTGCTGCTACCTTCCTGGAGAACAATAACTCTTTCAAAGCTGTCGCTTGCAACTTAGACATCAGAGTGAATTGGCTTTGAAAAGGAGGGGAAGGACTCGATAGAACTTCCCATAAAAGGACGTCAGGCCATGGTATCAACAGCCCGGCATGATGCCGCGTCACTGAAAGCTACTTGCTGGTGTTTGGAGAGTGGTGACCGGCAGAGTTTTATGATGCAACCACATTCTTCTCCGTATCACTTTCATTGGGAGTAGGTGCAGCTATCACCTCCCCCGGGAGTCAAGAGGAAATTCATTCGATCAGGAACGAGTGCCTGACTGCTTGAGATCACCCTCAAGACGAAAGTTTTTTCAATAATCTATACCACTGAAGAAGATCTTGTGGTTTCCTAGGTATCAAACCACGAAACAGAGAATTGATCTCGCTTGACTGAAACGAAAGAACATGCTTGGATCCTGCTTCTGAAACAAGCTCAAGTCTTCTATAAAAACAGACATGCAGTGCCCATATTTCTTCCTGTTGTGGTATTTTAGGGAGATCCTATGCGTTTGCTTTCTGATCTGACGGTTCTTGTCGCACTAGGACACTTTGTTAAAAAAAAAGTTAAATGGTTGCACAGAGGAATAAGAGATCTTCTTAAATTAAACAATATAAATTGTGATTCCCGTTTCTGGCATTGTAGCAGTGCCACAGTGAGCCATGCACAAAAACAATCCCCAGGGCTCAAGGGAGGAGCAAAGATGAATAGAATGACACTCCCAAATGGTTAGTTACAATGTTAGATCTCACAATTACATTTCTTCACGCAGCAACTGAGAGATCATTATGCATGGAATCCATCGGAGAGTCTCTCCAGCGGAGGAAGTAGTAGGTACAGCAGCACCCACACGATCTAACCCTGCCCAAATATTTGCACTTTTTAAATACTCCTTAGTTTTCAGTAGTGATTTCATGGCATATATTGTATATTTTTGACCTATATATACTGCTATTTCTAAGCATAGGATTCCCAACACTATGATTGATGTCATCATCATCCAAAGTAGGATCAGAAAAAGAAATAGAATTCAAGTGTAGAGGCACAAGTGTGAGGTCACGCGTGCATGGGCGAAGGAGGGGGTTGGTGCTATCTGCAAGCTCGATCCAAGCGTGGTCAGCCGACCACGCCTGCGTTAGGAGCTCAGCAAACTGCACCCACAAGTCTAACCTAACCGAACGGAGACTAAGCTACTCCAACAGGGAGCCATCTACTTCCCTTCGAAAGGTGTCGGTTCACAGGCCCTACAAAAATGCCCCACCCTTTCCTTCCTGCTGGATCCGGCATCCTTGCTTTGTACGTTACAGTGTTGTTGTAGCAGCCTTGACGTCTTCAGGTACAATATCTGAATAGCTTCTTCAGAGCATCGATTCATCAGGCTTGTAAAATAAAATGCATGTGAAGATTCTTGTGTGTATGACTGATGATTACCTCCTGTTTTTGTGTTTCATATTTGCAGGTATCATGCGTATATGCCTCTTGCTGTTTGGGTTTTGGTAGAACTTGAGCTGCATCTTTGGGTGATGTGTGTGCTCCGTGCCGGGCTCCTTGTCAGGTAAACAGTCCTTCGTGTTTCGGCCTCGAATTCGTTGTCTGTTCGACCTCGCATCGGACTTGATCCCACGGTAAATTTTTGAGCTTCGGCGAAGGAGCTGAGGTCGGATAGGCAGCGAACTTGAGCGCCACAACAAAGGACTGTCTATTTGACAAGGCTAGGTATGGAACAAACATGCATCATATATCACCACAACCCTTCCATTTTTTCGACAAAGGATCGTCGTTACATCGAGTTGATACTTGATACAAAGTCCTTTTACCATCGTCTCATCGATTTGCAATTATTGTAATTCACATGACTTGAAATCATGTAAACTTCATGGGTTTTTACACGTAGCATGATGGCAATATATGCCATTTACGCTTTGGACACTCCTAGTACCTCAGAGATAGCTAGGCTCATCACTTGCAGCTCCAAAGTGGCATTGCAAGCAGTTTTATGTTAGTGTATATTAGTGATTATCATAAATTATTTATTTCAAATCATCTGCGATTAGAGACTATCATATTGGTCTTTTCAGCTAATAAATTGTAAGAACGGATAGAGAAACAATAATAGACTTTGTTCATAATTTTTTCTTTTGATTGACTGCGCAGCTCTCTTTTCATATACTCAGTTAATTAGCCGAAAAACTCTGTGAAAACTTGACTATATGTGTCACCAAGGCCAGAACTATTTCTATTTTATCTAAAAAGAAACTCCTAATTATCATAGACCAAGCCAGTGCAACCATCCATACTTTTCTCAAGGAACTGTAGTCCTACTCTAGCAGTCTAGCATAAGGGCACGGGTGTTGGTTAGGTACTTAAGGTGAGAAGGAATACATAAACAAATCGTCTTATGCTACGATATCGTCATGTATCTGACTAGTATTTTATTCTCTGTAGGGATTACAATATTGTCAACTATTTGTTCAAACTAAGCATATTTGTGAATAGTTTCCCCATGATGCATGTAGAAGATGGCCTTTTATATGCAGGGCATCCTATAATAATCTGATATTGTGATATAATTAACATATATTACTTTGTAATTCTTAACCACTAAGAGGGTGTTTGGTTCCACCTTGCTAAACTTTAGTTGCTGAAGTTTAGCAACTTTTAGCTGCTAAACTGCCAAACACCCTTGCTAAAACTTGCTAAAGTTGAGTTGCTAAAGTTTAGCACTTTAGCAAGTTTTTTGTTGCTAAAACTTGCTAAAAGGTGGGCTGGACAACCTATACCCCTCATTTATTGCTGGTCCTCCCCTCCTGTGCACCTTTAATAAGGGTAGATAGGTCTTTTTACAGCTCATTAAATGACTTTTAGCAAGAGTATCCTAATAGCTTTTGCTAAAGTTTAGCAACTAAAATTTAGCAACTTTTAGCAACTAAAGTTTAGCAAGAGGAACCAAACAGGTCCTAAATTTTTTATAAAATATTTCCACATATTATCATCAATACACTAAATGATGCCTAAGAGGATGGTGGCCACTCCCCTCACCTCCTATCCTATATGGCAACAAAACAAAGAGCATATTTGGTTTGAGAAGCAATCTTGCCTTACCTCACTTGCCTAAATCGGTGCCGGTGAGCCAAATTTACTCGCCCGGATAAGCAAGCAAAATCCTTGCTAGTGCAAGCCCCAAGGAAGACTTGCTGACCATCCAAACATTTGCTGCTCTCCAATTTCTAGCTGAGTAAGGCTACACGGTGCATGGCAAAACTTCCAAATGAACCCTAATTAACCTCTATCTTTGTTTCATGCTTCACTATACTCAAGGCTTCTCTTAAAGTTGAACACTTTTCCGTTGAGTAAGTAGCAAGACCTTGATAGTAATTATTATTCACGCGTCAAAAGAAGTCAGCTTGTAATTAAGTTCAACACTTTTTTGTCGAGCAAATGACGTGAGCATAATAGTAGTGGCATGTTGAAAGAAACTTGACAGGCTTGTAGGTAAGATGTGATCCAAGTTGTTTGTGCAATTGTGCTTATAGTAACAACTAACTAAAACACTAGTAACTATTATAAATTATTCATTAAATAGTTTAGAATATGAACACTACACATTGAAATCATCCATGGAGTAGTTCTCTTTTAAAACTACACTATACCTACACCAATGATATAAGAACTTATCTTCTCTATAGCTCATGAGCAAATAACTTGGCATTTTAAATACAAAATGTAACATATATAAAAATCTTACAAACTCACGTCATAATTTTGCATATAATTTTATAAAATTCTTAATAGTTTTTCCTTCCTTTTCATTTTCCAATGTTTAATAGTTGAAATTGAAGTGCCTTTTCCCCTCCCCCCGTGTGATGCGGTGGATGCTTTGAGGCAACTCTGCGTCTGGTGCTTAACAGAGCGGGAAAATGAAACAAAAAGTGTGATCATTCATCCCATCTTTTATTACAACATGATCTAATTTTCGTTTAGGTTACCATTCCCTCGACCAAACACTGCCTAAACAAGAGTAGTATGGCACAGTTCATTCGGTCAAAGCATACAACTTTATTCAACAAAATCGCAGAGCATTCTAGGGCCGCTGGGCCTGAAAATGGACGCAGACCCAGCCCAATTCTCCAGAACACGCCACTACACGCCGGCCCAAATACTATAATTTTCATAAATCATTCTACCAAATTTTCTCCCTGTTGTTGTTGTTGCCGGGGAAAGTACGAAACCACAGATTTCAAACGACGCCTCATCAAGTCGTCATCATCATCCGTAGCAGAACGATCGTGGAAATTACTGTGTCTTCCCATTTGGAGCTGACGCAAATCCTCCCGAGCACAGTACAATTGAATGCCGCCCGGTGACTGCACGGTGGGGCCGCGGTGGAGCGTGGGGCAGACCAGCTGACCGAAAGCAAGTGGTAGAGTAGTGTAGGGGCCCGGTCCGGTCACCGAGGCGGGAGGAGAGAGAGACGAGGGAGAGCTTTAACTCCCGTGCCCGAAAGGACCTCGTAAAAGCAGGCTTCCCGGGGCTCGTCGCCGGCCAACACCTGGCGCGGGCCCGGCCGCCCCCGCCCCCGACATGCCGGGTCAGCGCCGCCCGGGCCCCGGCAGTCAGCGAGGACACGCGTCACCTCGCAGGTTGCTCTACCGCTTGCGGCCGTCCGAACTCCAGCCAGCATGCTGCATGCCGCCGGCCTGCAGCACCCCGTTTCCTCGGAGGCGGTTCCCATCGCGTACACGGCGTGTGCACCCCGGCAGGGGGTTCCGGCGACTGACAGGTGGGGCCCGGAGGAGGCCTGCGCGTCCTGCGACGGTTGGAGCTGAGTGGATGGAGCCGGTCGGTGGTCGGAGGATAGGGGGGAACAGGTGGCGTTTGGCGGAAGCAAATGCGGCCACCGGAGTAGGCCTGCCATGGAACTCAACGGCACTGGAACAAACAAGCCAGTTTTGTTTTTTTTTCCCCCTCTCTGCTTCCCTCTTCGAGCACAGCTCAGCAAAGCCCACTCTCTGCATTTCAAATTTCGATGCCGAGGCTGGGGCTGTACTCGATGGCGCCGGCGCAATGACGATTCTACCCTCACGTCCTCGCATCAGATCGTCGCCTTCAGATCATCGATCTCTGTTGCTTCGCTTCGCTAAGTTTTTATACGGTTCATATAAAGCGCAACGAGTTTAACAGGGAAACAGAGTGATATTTCTACGTGTGAAACAACCGCATCATCTATGTTGCGTTTTTCAGGTATAATCTAAAGTCGCAACAAAGAAAAATCAACATGATTGTTGAGTCCAGGATAAGATATTAGTTAGGTTTTTATTATCGTGTCCGTGGTCCGTCATTATACTTCAGTTCGTGGTTAGGCGGTTAGGCCCCTACCAAGATATTTGTTGTTTCTACATTGTAATTTATATTTTTCTATAGTATATTTCAAGTGGTTTATATGAGTTCTTTTAGTCTATTACAGAACTTCTTCGTGAAGTCTTAGGTTCTAAGCTAGATATAAACTATGTTCACTGACTTTGAGATATTGATTATATTTGTCATTAATTTAATAAAAAATTAATAGGTGGCTCCATGGTTCATTGTTTTTTTACCACAATGCCCATAATTTGTTAGCATAGAACTGATGATTGTTTCTCGGTGTAAAAAGGATTAACATAATATTGGTGTCAAAGCATCTAAAAAGAAGGCATGCACACAATACCATGAACTAGAACCTTAGTGGTGTACTTGGTATACTTTTCAGATAACATAATAATTACCTTCCATTTTATGTCAAATAATACCATCTTTAGCACATTGATAAAGCACAAATTGATGAAAATTTTCTGACAGTATTTATTTGACTAAATTGAAAGCTTTTGCCACTTGGCAATCCAAATTACAAACTGCCACCACCAATTTCAAAATCCAGAAGCCCCAAAAGGCTAAACCGGAGGGAGGTCATCTTGGCAATTTTTGTTCCAGCCTAAAGCCAGCGCAGGCATTGATGAAGCTAAAGAAAAACTGAAGTGGGGCTGCAAGGTGCAAGCAGGCAAGCACTTCTCCCTCGCTACATCACTAATCCACTTGCTTGGCATATGAACATCGTCTGATCCTCCAGTTGGAGAGATCCTCACCGTCTATCAACATTGGTTATTAGGCCATCTACAAAATTATTTGTTATTTCTACCATTGTGACATAAGTTGGTTCATAGTATATTTTGAACAGTCGACATGAGATGTTTTAGTTTGTGTTTTCTATGAAACTTCTACACAACGTCTTGGATTCTGAGCTGGGTATGAAGTGTGTGCATTGTCTTTGAGATATTTATTATATTTTGTCATTAGTTTAAATGAAACCTTAATGAGTTTCTCCATGGATGATTGTTTTTTTAATGAGTCCATTTTCCACCGCTAATAAAAAGAGATTATCTTGCTCTTGAATTTCTATAATATGTCAAAAATAGCACCATTAGCATATTGACAGAGCACAAAATTAACAAAAATTTTCTAACAATATAATATCTATTTGGTTGAAATGCCTTTCCCACTTGACAACCCAAATTCCAAATCACCACAATCAACTTAAACAAATCATAAAAGGCTAAAAAGGAGGGAGGTCATCTCGGTAATTTCCATCGTAGCCTAAGCATAGTGTAGGTGCAGACGAAACCAAATAAAAACTAAAGTGGGGCTGTGAATGCAAGCATTCATGCACTCCAACCTCACTACATCACCAATCCACTTGCTCGCCCTCCTGACACCATCCAATCTTGCTAGTAGGAGAGATCCTGACCGTCTATCCACATTGGTTAGGCCACCTACCAAGGTATTTGTCATTTCTACCATTATAACTCAAATTGGTCTGCAGTATATTTTGAACAGTTGGTATGAGTTGTTTTAGTTTCCTACAAAACTTCTTAATTATATCTTTGATCCTGAGCTGGATATGAACTATGTCCATTGTATTTGATATATTCGGTTTAAACAAAATCATAATGGGTGGCTCCATGGCTGATGGTTTTAGTTTTTTTCTTTGAACGGATCTTTTCCACCACGAACAAAAAAGATATTATCTTTTACTCCACCCTTGAATTTGTATAACTTTTTACGGGTACATTTGTTAATGATTGTTTCTCAATGTAAAAAAATACCAACAAATTAAGAATGTAAAAACCCTACAAATAAGGCATGCAACATAACACCATAAACCAGAAATGTAGTGCCACATTTTCCAAAGAATATAATAATTACCTTCCAAAGCTATTGAACACTGTTATTTTATGCTAAAATAAACTATCTTTAGCATACAAATTAAAAAACATAGTATCTATTCGGTTGGAATCAGAAGTCTTTCCCACTTGACCGTACAAAATCCAAACCGCCACCACCAACTTAAAAAAGAAACCAGAAGCCCCCAAAAAGCTAAACCGGAGGAAGGTCATCTTGGTAATTTCGTCCTAGCCTAAAGGTAGCGCGGGTGTAGAGAAAACTAAACAAAAATTGAAGTGGGGTTGTGGATGTAGGTTGGAAGGTGCTCCGCCCCTCGCTCCACCTATTAAGGTATTTGTCGTCACCATTGTAACTTAAATTGGCCTATACATATTTTGAACGGTCAACATGAGTTGTTTTAGTTTGTTACAAAACTTCTTCATGATCTTTTGGTTTTTGAGCTGGATATGAACTGTGTCCACTGTATTTGCTATATTTATATATTATTATTTCATCATTGGTTTAAATAAAACCTTAATGGGTGGATCCATTGCTCATGATTTTCTCTCTATGTTTTTTGAATGGACCCTTTTTCCATCGCTATCAGAAGGAGATTTGAAAATTGTTTCTTAGCATAAAAAAAGATCAACAAATTAAGAGTGTAAAAAAATCTACAAAGAAGACATGCAACACAATATCATAAGCCAAAAATGCATTGCCACACATTTCAAAAATTATAACAAAAATTATAATAATAACATTAGAAAGCTAATGAACACCCTTATTTTACATAAAAACAATACCATATTTAGCACACTAATAGAGCACAAATAGTTAAAAAAATTCTTAGCAACATTTATTCGTCCAAAACCAAAAGCCTTCCCCACTTGATGTTCCAAGAAGTTTTGAATTCCAAAACCACCGCCACCAACTTAAAAAAATAGAAATCCAAAAAAAAACTAGAGGAGGTCATCTTGATCATTTCCATTCCTCCCTCGCTATACTAGAAACCCCAAAAATCCGAACCCCAAAAGGCTAAACTAGACGGAGGTCATATAGGTAACTTACGTCCGAGCCTAAATCCAGCATAGACGCATGAAAAACTAAACAAAACTAAAGTTGGGATGCAAGTGCAAGCAGGAGGCACTCCTCCCTTGCTACCTCACCTGTCCACTTGCTCGCCCTCCCAGCGTCATTCGATCCCACCATTCGGAGAGATCCTAACCGTCTATTCACACATTGGTTAGGCCACCTACCACGATATTTATCGTTTCTACCACCGCAAGTCTACAATTTAAATTAGATTGTAGTAAATTTGAACGGTCATCATGAGCTTTTTTAGTTTGTTACGGAACTTCTTGGCTGGATATGAGTTGTGGTCATTATCTTTAAGATATTTATTATATTTCATCACTAGTTTAAATTCAACCTTAATGGTGGCTGTATGGTTGATGGTTTTTTTAAGTGGATTTGTTTTTCACCACTAATAAAAAGAGATTATATTTACTCTGCCCTTGAATTTCTATAATTTATCAGAGTATATTTGCGATGGTTATTTCTCATCGTAAAAATGCCAACAAAACAAGACTGTCTAAGACCCGTAACGGAGACATGCAATTCAACACCACAAATCGAAAACTAGTGCCGGACTTTCTGAAGAATATAATAATTACTTTCCAAAGCTATTGAACACTCTTATTTTACAGAAAAATAATATCATTTTTAGCACATTGGTGGAGAAAAACCGGCTAAAATTTTCTACCGATGTCTATTCGGCTGAACTGAAAGGCTTTCCCACGTGACAATCCAAACTCCAAACCGCCGCCACCAACTTCAAAAAACCAGAAACCCAAACCAGAGGGAGGTCATGTCGGTCATTTCCTCCCCAGCCTAAAGCCAGCGCAGGCCCGGACAAAAGCAAACAAAAACTAAAGCGGGAACGGCAAGCGCAGGCGCAGGCGCCCCCCCTCCCCGCCACGTCACCGATCCGCGTGCCCCCTCTACCAGCGCCGCCCGATCCCGGCAGCCTGAATGATCCTGGCCGTCCACCCGCCCCGCGTCCCCATCTGATCCCGTCGCTCACTCCCCCCACACACACTCGCAGACACAACCGAAAAACCAAGGGGAAAAAATAGTAAAGAAACGGAGGCGCGGCTCCCCTCCCTCCTCCTCCCCGTTTCTTATCTATCCTGATCCAAATCCGCCTCGCTTCTTTTATATCCTCCTCCGAGGAAAATAATTCCATTCCCCACCACCGCATCGCGTCCTGCTCGCCTCCGTCGCCGTCGTCGCCGTCGCCATGGCCACCGAGGAAGCCGCCAAGCCGTCCCCGCTCCCGCCCTACCCAGAGGTAACGACCACCCCCTGCCCGTCGCCGTCCGGGTTCTTGCGCTGCTTTCGTTTTATTTCCGTTTCTTTTTTGGGCTGTTGTTTGTGGCGAGGATTTGTTGCTTGCAACTGGATTCGTGATGCTGGTGCGCTTGATGCATGTTTCTTGGGGTTTTTTGCCGGAAAGAATCGTGTCTTTGTGGACCAAAAAGATTTTGTTGTTGAGAAATGGAATGGAGTGAGATTTCCGTGAGCTGACGGACGGTGTGGCGTGCTTGTTGCTGTGCAGATGATCCTGGCGGCGATCGAGGGGCTGGGCGACAAGAACGGGTCGAACAAGTCGGCCATCTCCAGGTACATCGAGGGCAAGTACGGCGAGCTCCCGCCCGCGCACGCGTCGCTGCTGACGGCGCACCTGGCTCGCATGAAGGAGTCCGGCGAGCTCATCTTCCTCAAGAACAACTACTTCCGCGCCGATGCCCCCGACGCGCCGCCGAAGCGGGGCCGCGGGCGCCCGCCCAAGGTGCGGGACCCCAACGCGCCGCCGCCGCCGCCCAAGGCACCGTCCACCGGCTCGCCGCGGCCCCGCGGGCGCCCGCCCAAGCCCAAAGACCCGCTCGACGCTGCCGTCGCGCAGGCCACCGCGGGGATGCCCAAGGCCCGCGGCCGCCCGCCCAAGAAGGCCAAGATCGATGCCACTGCCGCCGCCGCGCCCTCCCCCGCCGCCGCCGCGCCAGCCGGCGGCGACGGCTCCGCCCCCGTCAAGCGCGGCCGCGGCAGGCCCCCCAAGGTACGCCCCGCCGTGCCCAGCGAGACGGCCGCGGCCTAGTCGTCGTCGTGAGAGAGGTTATTAGGGCGTAGCGATCCGTCCTCCGCGCGTCACCTGCTGCTGCTTCGCCGTGTTGGTTAATCTTAGGGTTCGGTTCCTTGCTTGGTCTAATTGTTCGTCGTGGCTTAATTAATTAATGGAGTAATTAGGGGAGGGATTTGATGTGCCGTGGTTTCTTTCGCTGTTCAGTTCGTGCTGCTGGTGTGTTGTAAGCTAGTAAGCTCTAAAGCTAGGGATCTGCTTCTGCTGAGACTGAGAGTGCTGTTCTGGTCGATTAATCAGGCTGCTAATGTGGATGTGTACAATTTAATTAATTAGCGGATGATGGTGATGTTAATGATGTTGATTTAAGGCAGGGTTCTTCCAAGTGCCCCCTAGTTTGACTCTACCTGCATCTCTGATCGCTTTGGTGATGACGACGTCTGTTTCTTGCTGCTATTAAGCGTGTTCGCGTGCTAATCACTGTCACTAAACTGCTAGCTGAGCTGCTGGGGTGTTGGTTTGACTAGTAGTGGTTGTTGTACTAGCACCAGACCTTATCCTCCTCGCACTCTCTCACACTCCGGGCGAGCAGGCAGCTGGGTGAATTTGCTTTGGTTTGTCGCGACGCTGGGCGGTCAGTGGCCGCGTGCGGTGTACTTGCAGGCCGCTTTTGTGCAGGAGCCCCCCGCTTTTGCTCGCGTCCGCTGCCGATCTGCATTCATGTGTGTGAGGTACCGTGCTTGCTGCCTGTGCGCTCCTCTGGGCTGAGGTGGTGATGAGGTGTCCAGTTCAGTGCAGTGTTGCTCAGGCGCAGGGCGTCAGTGTTCAAGTGGGTGAGTGTTGATCGACCTTGCTGGTTGGAAATGATGGCGTTGCTTGTGCTGGATCGGGGCAGCAACGGTTGTTGCAATGCTTTGGCAGGGTAGTTTTGGGTCTGCCTTGTTTGATCCTAGAGGAACGTGAGTTCTTAAGGCTGAGGAACACAAGTTTAGACCTTGTGCTACAATCCTATCAAATCGTGGAGGCAACTACAGGTTGTCTCACTGCTACTCTTTGGATGAAATTCGTTGCACCATGCGTCGGGAGTAACTTTTTAGTTCCAAAGAGGCCTTCTAAGCGTGCCTTTGCCGGATACAATTCAAGTAATGGCGACATGTCTGCGACGGGTAGAAGTTTAGAACAGTTCCGGGCTTCTGTAGTGGGTGGCTTAGCTTGTAAACTTCTGTTACAAACAGTGGCAGTTCAACTCTGGCTCGGGGAACGCTGTGCTAGCGATGATTGGTCATGTCATGTGTTGATCCACTGCTCTCTTTTAAGAGTAGCTCCAAACTGGGCAGCATGGTCGCCTGTTGAGCCGAGCAAAAGCGAGAAAGGCTCAGACGCAACACGGCGTGTTTAGCCTAGACAATGCAGTAGGTGGAGTGAGGGCTAAGGATTGCCCGAAATGGCGTAACAATAGTGCAGGGGACGGCACGTTGGCATTGACGCGTCGTGTTAAGAGTAGTAGTACTGAGAACTATGTAAGGATGAAACTCCTCTCATATGATGAAATTTCTCCTATTAATTATCTTGTCAAATCAGCAAAATTTCTGATGTGGCACTGAGTTTAATGCTATGAAACTTTCTATGAAGGGGTGTTTGGATACGAGGTGTTAAACTTTAACAGTGTCACATCGGATGTTCGGATGCTAATTAGGAGAACTAAACATGAGCTAATTATAAAACTAATTGCAGAACCCTGTGCTAATTCGCGAGACGAATCTATTAAGCCTAATTAATCCATCATTAGCAATTGGTTACTGTAGCACCACATTGTCAAATCATGGACTAATTAGGCTTAATAGATTCGTCTCGTGAATTACACTCCATCTGTGCAATTAGTTTTGTAATTAGCCTATGTTTAATACTCCTAATTAGCATCCAAATATCAATTAGCTTATGTTTAATACTCCTAATTAGCATCCAAATATCCGATGTGACAGGTGTTAAATTTTAACACATGGTTGCCAAACAGGCCCGAAACTGCAATGAACTGCAACGAGACTGGCCAACTGCAATGTCTAAGCATCGTCGGCTTTGCCGCGGCACATCAGCGCATGTGGTTGCTCATGAGCCCCACGTTCCGGTGCAGTTTACTAAAGGGCAAGCGACGCCTTTCCAGCCTGGGGCAGAGCTGTACTACTCGATCTTGAGTATAGTAGTAAAATATCGGCACGGGTTAGCTGTAAAAATGCCCGTGTTACTGTGCAGCGAGATCATTGTTAATACAAGTCCAAGTCCTTTACCCTCATGGGCCGGTTTGACTGGCCTTCTTTCTCTGCAAAAGGAACCGGGCAGAGCTCGGACGGAGCTGGCTGCGTGCGAGCCGTCGTCTTTGCCGTTGGGCTGGGTTGCAGCCGCCGCCGGTAATGATGGTGACCGGGGCGCGAGTCCGTGCGGTGTCCACACGACCAGACTCCAGACCAGCGGCCGGCTAGGCGTGGCGTACGTGCGTGCTGGGCCACCGGCCACCTGCCTGCCTGGCTCAGGTTGGAGGAGTCGCCGAGTCGGGTGGTGTGCCTGCGGAGGTGGTGCAGTCGAGGGGACTCGGGGGACGGCCCGGGCGTGCTGCTCGTTTCGCCGACAGGCACGGGCGGCACGCAGGTCGGTCAAGTCTATGCGCTGGCCATTAGGAGCCCAAACACTATCTTCATCTTCCTCCCGACGTCTTCCTCCCACCTCCGCCGCCCCGGCCACCGGGGACTGCTGCGCTGCCCCCCACCAACCGCCACCACCCGCTCGCCCACCCTTCCCAATTCCATGGGCATTCTCGCCTCCACCGCCTGTCACCGGCCCACCGTTCGGCGGTCCAAACTTGAGATACTTTAACTCTTAAAAAAAATTGGAATGATCTAATTTGGAATGGAGGGAGTAGTAGGAAAAATTCTCGAGCTCGATCTACGATAGGGATGAGCCCGCTCCTCTTTGAACCTTAGTCTTCAGTCGAGTTTTTCTTCGTAATGCAGGAAATCTATAGGTAAAATAGACATTTTGGTCCCTTTTAACTTTGACATGAGGATCAATTTTATTTTAGTTAACTTTAATTTAATCTTAAGATATAGTGTTAGTGTATATCTAAATGCATAATAATATCTAGAGTTATGCTTCGGTAGACCCTTTCGAGAAAATTGCACGAATTCTAAAGCATGTAGGTAATTAGTTTTAATTAATTTTGTTCTGGGTTATGTTTGGTTCTAGCCCTATCCATGCCTAGATTGTAGCCCGATCCAAATAGCGGTCCGTTGTTTTCGTCACAGCAACTCCGGCGCGCATCCAAGCGGTCGACGGACGGCTGGCGGGCGGCGGCGGTACCACCGGCTGAGCGGACGGACGCACCTAATGGTGGCGTTGTTTCTTTGGTTGAACCTGTGTCGCAATTGCACAGCTTAATATGCAGAAAGATATCGAGCATGAAACTGAATATTCAGTTAATATGCTGTTGCATTCTGAACATATACATAGCAACATCAACCTGGCACAGCAATATTAGACTTGTTGATACCAAAATTCACACCCACCTCAAATTGGGAGGGTATAGGTAGAAAATTATATACCCATTAAAAAGGAGGAGGATACAATTTATCTATTGGGTATACATAGTATCCAATATAAAATTAATTATCCATTGGATATGGATGAGAACGGGGAGGATGAGTATTGGATAATATATATTTGGATTTGGGTATGAATAAAAGTGGTTTTATCCATACCCTCACCGGTGGCAGGCTTAAGCAATATATACGTCAAAAGCACTAAGCTGTTCGTCAAGACAGGCTGTAGGCTCCATTCCGTTCTCACAATTAATTAGCGTGAATGAATTGAATTGAAATTCAGATCCAATCTAGGTGGAAGTAGAAATGGACTGCAAATCAATGCTTTATTTGCTTAGTGATGAAATTGTTGAAATAGAAATGAGATCAAATCATCAAATCAATTCCAATTTCCAACTGACTGTTTGGTTCACGCTATGAAAACTTAGAATCAAACAAGAATACAGCACGGCTCTGCAGCAGTCACATCACGTATGTCATAGATGAGAAGGAAGAAGCTAGAAATTGGGAAGGACGTAGACGCCGGAGACGAGGAGCACGTTGAGCGCGCGCTTTTGCGACGACTCGATGCTCCCATTGTTGGTTGGTTGTCCGCCTTCCAGTTCCACACCGCCGCGGCCGTAGAGCACCGTCATCGTCTATCTCGAGCCTTGAGGGCCGCACGCTCGCACCACGGCGTGGCATCGCCGTCCGAAGCCTCGATGGTCGCGCTAGCGGTAGCGTTGCGCCAGTCACGGCGAATGCGAGCCACCGCCGGCCGTCTGCTTTGAATCACTGGAGTTTCTCCGTCACTCGGAATCTCCTCGACGAAACGAGTCGGTAGTTGCTGCGGCGAAAACAACGGATCACTACTTGGGTTGGGTATGGGCCGAGCAAAATCTGGCAAGGGTAGGGCCGGGCCCAAACACGATCCAGGACGTAATTAATTACTTATTACCTGCTCGCTTTAAGAGTCGAGCAATTATTCTGGAAGGGTCTACTAGAGCAAAACTCTAATATATATATGAACTTAGAAAAATCAAAACGAGCTTCAATTTGGAACGGAGGGAGTAGTAAAATATCGGCACAGGATTAGCTAGCTGTAAAGATGCCCATGTAGCTGTGCAGCGAGATCGTTGTCAAGTAAAATAAGGGCCAGTTTGGCATAGCTCATCCTGGTTTCGACTCCTTCTGACGCATTGCTGTTCATCTACTATAGCGATACTGTGCATGGGAGTCATTTTCCTTTCTCCTCCCCCTTCCTCTCAATACCGGCAAGGAGCCGGATTGTGGCTCCTCCGTCTCCAGCTCCTCAAGACTCCTGACACGCTACCTTCTTGGCTCCTGACACTAACACGCTACAGTGATCGGTGTCGGTCAGGTGGAGCCGGAGCCCAAAAAGCCCAGCCAAACAAACTGGCCCTAAAACAAACTTGCAAGCCCTTTAGTCCCTTTACCCATCGGCCGGTTTTGACTGGCCGCCTCCTCTTTCCCTACAAAAGAAATCGGGAGATGGAGCTAGCAACTGGCACGCGTGCGAGTCGTTGTCTTTGCCGTTGGGCTGTGGGTTGCAGCCGCCGGTAATGATGGTGGCCGGGGCGAGTCCGTGCGTGCGGTGTCCGGAGAAGCAAACCAGCGGCCGGCCGGCGGGCTAGCGTGGCTAGGCGTGGCGTACGTGCGGCTGGTTGGAGTTGGGTGTTGGGGTGGCCGGCCGGCCGGTAGTGCAGTCGGGGACTCAGGGGACGGTCGGGGACTCAGGGGACGGGCCGGGCGTCCACGGGCTGCTGCTCGTTTCGCCGACAGGCACCAACCAGGTCAAAGTCTCAGCCGGTCAGACAGATAAGATTAGAGAGAATTCCCTTTTAATGCCACTACTATTTAACACAAAAAAATGATCCATTTTTTATCCTTAAATTTTTTTCTTATTTGATACTGACTTCAACTTTCGTTCTCAAATTGACACTCTATTCGATTTTCCATACAACTATCGTTAAATTCCCTGTGAAAAAGACCATTTCGCCCCCTATGAACAACGTGCCCCATCGCAACCATTCGTCTCCTTCCTCACTCCCCTTATCTCACCAGTGCCGCAGCTTCCGCGCTCGCCCGCGCCTTGGCTGGCACCCGCTTGCGCCCGCACCAGCTGATGCCGCACCCGCCATCGCTCGCGCTGCACCCTGCCCCTGGGAGCTCGAGCCATCTCTCCACCGCCGCCGCGTCCTCCGGCCACGCGAGCCACCTCTCCAGCACCCGTGACGGCCGCCGCCTCCACGCGCCGGCAGCCCCCAGCAATACCGCCGCCAGCGCAGCTCGAACGCGATCCCTGCAGTACCTCTCGGCGCCGCGCCGCGCTCGGCCCCCCACCGCTCGAAGCGTGAGAGGTCGCCCCAGAACGGGTCCACACGCCGCTGCCGCCGCCCGTCGCTCGCTGTGATGTAGTACCTCACGAAGAGGGCGGCGGGGAGGGCTGGGCGCACGATGACGGTGGGGGCCGATGATGCTTCAATTTTGGGGGCTCGGCTCGGCTACGGCGGGGTGCGCGACGACGACAAGTGGGTCGGCGGTGCTGCACAGGACGGCGCTGCTCGCCGTCGGTGTCGCGGTAGTGGTTGGAGCAGCTTCGTTAGGGGCGTACAGGGTGTGGGACAGGAGGTGGTGGACCGCCATGGACGTGAGGCAGAAGCTGGGCACCGCCACCGTCGGGCTCTCGCTGGGACCGTACAAGAACCTGGGGTCCTTCAGCTCCATCGAGCTCACCAACTCCTTCCGGAGGTAGTTAGGTCCGCCCATCCGGCGTCCACGCCTTGGCCGCGGCATCTGGACTGGCCGACAAGCGGCGCAACAGAAACGAAGCAGGGTGCGCGATGAAAACATCCTCTTTCCAGCTCTTCGAGACACTTTGCATCAGGCAGTTTCAGCCGCAGCAAATGGTTACTGTAGCAACACATTATCAGATCATGAACTAATTAGATTTAATAGATACGTCTCGCGAATTAGACTCCATCTGTGCAATTAATTTTATAATTAGCATATGTTTAATATTTCTAATTAGTGTCTAAACATCCGATGTGATAGGTGCTAAACTTTAGCGGGTGGTATCGAATACCACCCTTAGTCACAATTCCAGCAGCAGGTTCAGCTGATTTGGTGTACGGTACATATGTACAATGACCTCTTCCTTGACTACTCTTTGCCTGATTGTCCAAAAAAATTAATCTTTGTTTAATCCCAAGCATTTGGTCCTCTGTCATGATTAGTTCATCTTATGTTTGCTTTAGTTTGGGAGATGCTGCAAGTAGGGTGCAAGCGGTGGCACATTTCGAGAGAGGGGAAGGGAGGAAGGAGAAGAGTGGTTGCAGCGGGATCCATAATTTTCACAGGGGTAAAATAGGGAAATTTAATGGTGGTCGGATGGAAAATTGAACAAACTGTTAATTTAGGAACGTAAGTTGAAGTCAGTGCCAAATAAAAAAAATTTAAGAGTCAAAGAAGGAACTGATCATTTCTCTGATTTCAGATAAGAAATTTGTCTCTAAGATGTACGACCGCCGCTTCCGCGCTGACTTGGCTTCTGGCGGGCTGACGTGGGCTCAGCTGCGATGGGGCCTGTGTGTGTGCCGGGACTACTCGGCCCGACGGCGAAGGGAAAAAAAACTGCATGCCGCTTGTTTGGGAAATTCTATCCATATTCCGGAAGATAGATAAATCTATAATCATAATCCAGCATCAACCCACCAAATTATCTCAATATTTTTATATAAAAAAGTTAGTGAATGTAAAAAAAGTTGAAAAACAATATTGGTGACTACAAAAGAAAGTTGGTGCATGTAAAAAATTGTTGAGCGGTGAATGCAAAAAAGTTAAAGAAAAATATTGGTATATATAAAAAATGTTGGTCAATGTCAAGAAATATTGATAACAATTAAGTTGATTTTTTTTAAAAAAATATTGATGAATGTCAACAAATGTTAATGGATGTTGAAAAATATTATACATGAACTTAATATGGGTTTTAAATACCTTCCAGAACCCCGCTTGTTTTGGGTTGCGAAGGAGAGATTCTCAACAACGAAAATTCCAAAAGGCGGTACTAGAAAATCGAATCGTTGATGAATTTATGTGCGATTGTATCGCCCTTTTTAAGAGGTGACCACTGCTGCGAAAGCTTATGTTTTCATCGTTTGTCATTTTTATATTTTACTGTGCTATCCACATCACAAGTATAAGTTTGGATCGGAATGGGTACCCCATGTGACGACTCTGACCAACATCTATTCGCGGCTTGCACAACTATCACAGTGGGCAATGGACGCAAAACAAGCTTCTGGTACTCAGCCTGGGAACGGGGAACTAGACCAAAGGACATTGCGCCCAACCTATATAAACTATCCAGGGGGAAACATAAAAAACTCGCAGAAGCCCTACACTATAATAGCTGGGTGGCGGACATTAACATCCATGCCGGACTGACAACACGACACTTGCAAGAATTCGTCACTTTATGGCGGCTACTAGCACCAGTAACGCTGCAAGAACAACAGGAAGACACAATCCGTTGGAAATTCACACAAAACGGACAGTACTCAGCGGCATCAGCATACAAGGCGCAGTTCCTAGGCTCCACTTATGCACCACACAGCAAAACAATATGGAAATGTTGGGCGCCACCGAAATGCAAATTCTTCGCATGGTTGATACTACATGACCGCGTCTGGACAGCTGATCGACTAGCGCGACGAGGATGGCCTCACTCACCAAATTGTCCTTTATGCCGCGGACAACATTAGACAGCACATCACATCCTGGCCCAATGCAGATACACCAGGCGAATATGGAGCCACGTTGCCACTTGGGCTTCGCAACCCAGCATACAACCCTCGGAATAGCACCCAACCGACAATGCCCTCGATTGGTGGATCAATATGACGACAAGGACTGAAGCACCTCGGCAAGGAGTTGGCTCTATGGGACTGCTAATAATATGGAAAATCTGGAAGAAGCGGAATCGACGAATTTTTAACCATCAAGAGATGGCAACAATCTCAATGTTGGCAAAAATCAAAGAGGAAGCAGACACATGGATTTCAGCGGGGGCGAGAGCCTTAGCGTCCTTTTTATCAAGAGAGTAATAGCGCTACGAAATTAATTTTTGTAACTTCTTTGTAACTTTCATGTACTATTCTACTATCTTAATGAAATAGGCACTGTCCCGTGCCCGTTCGTTCAAAAAAAATAAGTTTGTATTTTACTGTGCTAAAACTAGTTGTTCTGCAGCATGGAATTTCTTCGTGGTATTTAATTGTTATTATGTTTAGGGGGTTTTTGTTCCACCTTGCTAAACTTTAGTTGCTAAAGTTTAGCAACTTTTAGCTGCTAAACTGCCAAACACCCTTGCTAAAACTTGCTAAAGTTTATCACTTTAGCAAGTTTTTGGTTGCTAAAAGGTGGGCTGGACAACCTATACCCCTCATTTATTGCGTGTCTCCCCCCTCCCGCGCACCTTTAATAAGGGTAGATAGGTCTTTTTACAGCTCATTAAATACCTTTTAGCAAGAGTATCCAAACAGCTTTTGCTAAAGTTTAGCAACTAAAGTTTAGCAACTTTTAGCAACTAAAGTTTAGCAAGAGGAACCATGCTCTTAAATGTGGACAGGTATTTCTTGTGGGCCCATCGCATGGTTGGCATGCTTGTGTGTGTAACACAGGTGAGCGAAAGCGAGTTTTGTTCATTTCTCTGCTAATAGTTCGGTACATGGGAATTGTGAAGACTGATGTGAACCATTAGTCCTACTTTTGTCTGTGAGGTAACAAACGATATGTTGTGTATCTTTTGTTATTTAAGCTTGTATACCTGTACAATTATTGTAATGGGCTGTGCCAAGAAAAGTGGTTTTGGCCCAAAACAAATTTTGTATGTATTATGAAATTGGATTGGAATTCTAAATGGGCTTGGACCACATATTTGGGCTGAAATGTTTGTGAACAAATTAAAAGGAAAACTATAAAAATGGGTTCGCTAAAAAAATATTAGGTTTTTAAATAGAATGAACAGCATACAATTGGGTCTGGGCCGTGTCAAAATACAATTGGGCCTAAATGAGTTGCACCAAACCTATTTTGAAAAAAAAGAGCCCAGCAAAAGTTGGATAAAAAATAGTCTTAGTTGGGCTGGACTTCAATTTACGATGAATCAATTTGTCACAAATGTATCGCCACATAGGATGTCACATCTGATTTTGTCCAACGTGATGTCACAGTATGAGCCAATTTATGACGACTTATGGGATGAATTTTCATTCATCATTATCTTAGTAATGACGCATTGAAATAAGGAACGTCACTAGTCGTGATTTATGATTCTTGACTGATGACAAAGGATTTTCGTCACTCGAGCATCATAAACCGTCGTTTATAATACTTTTTGGTTCGTCATAGACCGGAAAATTTCTTATAGTGACTCTGAGGAAAGAGTTAGATCTGATCCGTGCACTTGCAATTTACAAATTAGCGTATTAAAGCCGTCAACGTGGGCATGCGAGGATGCGCCTGCATCCGTCCAGAAAAGAAAAGGAAGGTCCCACGCGGTACGGAAGAAGAAAAAAAAGAAAGTGAATGCTGTCGGGGATCGACCGTAAACGCGTGAACCGACGGTGATAGTTCAGTGTAACAGCCGGTCTATCACCCCCGGTGTGTATTACAACCCGGTTGTGATCCGGGACCCGAATATTATCAACTGGGATACACTCTCGCATCCGTCCATCCACCTCGTCTCCCGTCCTTTCTCTCTCCCTCCCCCTCTCTCCATCCTATCCGCAGACTGGCCGGTCTCCCTCCTCATCTCTCGTCCCTTCTCCACCCTCTCCCTCTCCCTCTCCGCTCGCCCTGCCGATGGCGGGCGGCCGGCCCCTCCGCTCCCCCCTGCCTCGAGGCCGGCCGGTGCCTCCCCCTCCGCTCGCCCCTCACCCACTCAACCCTCGCTCGCGGCGGCGCCGGGGCAACTTGTCCAGATCCGGCACGGCGGCGGCCCGTCGGTGCGAGGCCAGCAGGCGCCATGGCGCGGCGGCGGGGCATGGGAGGCAGCCCCCGGGATGCAGCGGTAGGGACGTGGCTGCGGTGGGCGCAGGATACGGCGGCGGTGATGGCCTGTTCTCCTGTAGTGCGTCTCCGTCACCTTCGCCATCAGCCATCTCTGGATCGGAGAAGCACACATATCATCTGAATATCTGATCAATACAATCAGATATTCCTTTAATCTGTTGCCATCAGCCGACAGGATCCCTTTAATCTGTTGTCATCGTCGTCGACAGGCGACGGTGCTCGATCAAGTACTCTTCTCACCAGTGGAGTCAGCAGTGTGGCGACAAGGCTCAGAGCGAGCCTTTCTCCGGGCTTGTGGACCATCAGCTCGCCCAGTCAGAGTCGTGGTAAGGTTCTGGAAGCCGGTGGCGAGCCAGGAAGGGTCGGCGGCATCCACTATCCAACTGGCGCTTCTGTAAATCAGTGTGGATGGGTACTCGACACCTGCAAGCACAGCCAGCGGCGAGGATCGCCATTGCAACTGATTTAGGGATTGTTTGATACACTGCTAAACTTGGCGCGCGGGAGCCACGGACTCTCCCATAATTTCTGATGAAATGCTACTAGAATTATAGCCCAAATTAAGAGACAAATCAAGACCGGTTACTGGCAAATTCAAATCAGTCAACAAAGAACGCTCCGTGTTCTTAGCACCGTTCTTGACTTGAGATCATGCTGATAATTTAAACGGTTAAACACAGAAGATGATTTCCTAGGTTCCAAAACCACTCGCGAATGATTAACTGGAACTGCATTGGCTCCAGTTAGAGGCCGTGCCAAAGAAGGATAGAGGCCCGAAGATTTTCCAAGATGTGATTTCCTTACCCCAACTAGCTGCCAGCGAAAGTGAGTACCTTGAGCCTTCTCAAGAGCTTGTTTAGCAAGAGCCAGACCACGATCATCACAAAGCTAAAACACCACATGGAAGCCCGCAGATTGAAAAAAACTCTTTTGGTAAATGAACAAGCCCACTGATTTAGAAGAAACTCTAAACTTGTAAATCCAATCTTGAACTTCCAAAGGACAAAAATGAGCAGCATAACCCCCAAGAGCCGATTGAAGCAGGAACCCCACTGATGCTTCTGTCAATCTGAACTTGGACTGGGGAAAAGCAGCAAGAAGCCAGAACCCCGAATCTTCAACTGAAGAGACCTTTGATCCAAAGATGGAGCGTAGCTGTGCTGCAAAGTCCAAGCCAGGACGAAGATCCACATTGAGATCCATTGCCACCCTTAAAACAGATCTCCGGGAAAGACCAAGATCAGGGGCAAGAGAGCAAGGAGGAAGTGGACGCCAGGATCAGATAATCACTGGCAGGAGGGGACAGGAGACTAGAAACAGAGGTGGACGTCGGGATCGGGTGATCACCGGCGGTGGAGAGACCCGAAGGTCACCCGCGGGCTCCGAGGCATGCTCTTCATATACACACACTCCCCAATACCTAGGC
Source organism: Setaria italica (assembly GCF_000263155.2). NCBI lineage: Eukaryota > Viridiplantae > Streptophyta > Magnoliopsida > Poales > Poaceae > Setaria > Setaria italica. Next base: position 27,419,309 of record NC_028455.1, on the reverse strand, counting down.
TAGCTAGACTTACCGTCTCATCCTCAACTTACTCCCCAATACCTAGGCTACCTTCTACTGAAATATTAAAGCAAAGAACACGCGCTACCCTGTTCTTCGCGTAGGAGTTCTTAGCACTGGATTATCCTGCAACATGGTCATACGAGTCATTTTGACACAGATACCCATAGATAAACTTCAAAGTTAAGAACCAAGATTGACTACAAATACCTGCAACATTGGGTGGTAAACCCACTGGCTCGCAAACCCATGGGGTTCTGCCTGCACCCTGAAATGTTTTAAACAAGGTGTCAGTATTTCTAATATGGCAAAGATGCATAGGGAGTCCATTGTTGAGGAAAAAATAGGAACTCAATAGTTGGAAACAAAGAACATTATATGATGTTATAAACATGCGGCCAATCATATGATAGGAACCTGCATGAAATTGTTCTGCTGCATCCTTTGGTGGCTGGGTACTTGATGTTGGTGATTAATATCCATTCCAAAATGATTACCAATGAGAGATTTGGTATTCCTTCCTGTGCAAGTTTGCAGCAAGAGTTTTCAAATATATGTGAGTATTAATAGCAGTGGCAGACAAAAAAATTATGTACCATTAAATCAATGCCTCCTTGCACTCCCATGTGAGGACCTTCAAGATGGGAGGCAGAGGGCGGCCCTTGGACCATATTTGTATGGTCTGTGACAAATGATGACCGCAGAAAATCCTGCTTAACAAGAATATACATAAGAATATACATGAACCAAAAAAGGTCCCGTTTGTTTCTTTAGGACCTCCTAAAATTTCTATCACATCGAATGTTTAGATACTAATTAAGAGTATTAAATATAGACTAATTACAAAACCAATTGCACGGATGGAGGCTAATTTGCGAGACGAATCTAGTAAGCCTAATTAGTCCATGATTTGATAATGTGGTGCTACAGTAAACATGTGCTAATGATGGATTAATTAGGCTTAATAGATTCATCTCGGGAATTAGTCTCCATTTGTGTAATTAGTTTTATAATTAACTCATATTTAGTCCTGCTAATTAGCCTCCAAATATTCGATGTGACATGAATTTTAGTCAGGACTAAAGATCCAAACACCCCCAAAGTTTATTAATATAATTAAAACTGAAGTGTGAGGTTTGAGGCTCGTGAGTCATGCCTTGAGAAAAAAAAGGTAACTAAGGGGGTGTTTGGATACGAGGTGTTAAACTTTAACAGTGTCACATCGGATGTTCGGATGATAATTAGGAGAACTAAACATGAGCTAATTATAAAACTAATTGCAGAACCCTGTGTTAATTCGCGAGACGAATCTATTAAGCCTAATTAATCCATCATTAGCAAATGGTTACTGTAGCACCACATTGTCAAAATCATGGACTAATTAGGCTTAATAGATTCGTCTCGTGAATTATACTCCATCTGTGCAATTAGTTTTGTAATTAGCCTATATTTAATACTCCTAATTAGCATCCAAACATCCGATGTGACGGGTGTTAAAGTTTAACAGCTGGTTGCCAAACAGGCCCTAAGACTAACCTGTTCTTTGTTTGGCTGTGTTACAGTTTCACCATTAGATTCTGTCACTTTCTTCGGTGGCCGACCGCGACGTTTTGCATGGGCTGACTGAGAATTCTTTACACTCTCTGAAAACTGGGGATTAAAAAGGCCTTGACCATTTTCTGGTGCATCAGCCTCAAATGAAAGAAGCGTTGACTGCCTGTCTCTAGCAGGTAGTCCATCATCCAGAAGAGATCTTTCCGCATCTCTCAGTAACTTTAGAGCAACAAGGTACCTACTCTCAGATACAAACCCTAGATTGAGCAACTGACTACATTGACTGAACAAATAATCGGAGCGCTCAACAATTCCACTAAGGGGCATTTCATTGGGTTTGTTTGCTTTATAATACAATTTTTTATAGTCCCTTCTCCAGCGATCAAGAACATAATTTGATGGGATCTCAAATATCTCCTGCAACTTCAACACAGATAATGCATGTCTACATAGGACGCCAGTGAACTGAACGAAACCACATTCACACACAATTTCAACCTTCCCTTCTTTACAAAAGTAAACTTCATAGGTCCTGCTCTCTGTGTCCTTTCCATCTTCCATGTACGAGCATTCTTTTACTTCAAAAGTGACAAGCCGACCATCAACTTTGATTGGCATACCATCACAATACATTGTGGCTTTCAACTCATCCTGAAATTTTCTGAACATGTTTATTGTGTAGGCTTTGGCCAGCTGCTCTTCCATGTAGAACTTCGTTACTGTTAGTGGAGTCCTATGGGAGGATTCTTCATCTGCTTGCCACTCCTTCTTGTATTTGTTCTCTAATATCATCTCATATTTACTGAAAAATTGTTTCAAAGAAGTTTTTGGGTACACAAAACCATCATAGTACGAGGAAATAGACTCCCCACGCTGTGAAATAGACATCCCTGCCCAGAATTTGTCTCTGAGATATGCAGGTACCCAGAGTTGGCGATGCTCATATAGGGAACTGAGGCACTCATTTTCTCCAAGTCCATGCTCATCTATAATCTTCTTCCAATCCGCTTCGAACTCTGGGATCTTCAAAGACCCATATGTTACTTTATTCAGTGCTTTCTTGATTGTTTTAAACTCTGCATGTTCTTTCAAATTCTCAGCTACATCTTTCATAATACGATACAGGCACAGGCGATGTCTAACTTCAGGTAGAACTTCTCGAACAGCATCTAGAATAGCATTGTAATGCTCAGTAATTATTGCCATTGGACAGCGACCCTTCATGCATGCTAAAAATGCCCTAAATAACCAAGCATAACTGTCAGCACTTAGATCTGAAAGTAAACCAGTACCAAACAGAACAGGCTGACCATGATTATTCATCCCAGTGAAGAAAACAAGTGGCAAATCGTATTTTTCTGTCAAGTATGAGGTGTCAAAGTAAACAACATCATGACCGAAGTAATCATTTGCTGCCCTTGACCTAGCGTCACTCCAGAACAAGTTCCTCAAACGCCCTTGATAATCCAAATCTACTAAGTAGAAGAAATAAGGATTCTTGTCCTGCATGTTCCCAAAAAACTTCTGGATATACTCGTCATCTTCCTATCTCAGTAAAGTTCCCTTGCTCTTTTTCAGCTGGAACGTTACTGCGACCCTTCAACCGTGAAGCAGGTTCCCCATTCTTGGCATCTGTTAGCTTCTGGTAACAATTAGTGAGTGCCACAGAGGACTGGTTAAGTGGATGGTTGTGCTCAAGCTTAGCATCATAAATGTGAAGCCACCTATCTTGCCTTAACTTTAACGAAATCCTTGCAGGGCAATTGATCTTGGTTGACTCTCTAGACAGATAGCACGCATTTGCTCTCCCTCTCTCAGCTCGACTACAACCAAGCACCAACCTTCGGCACACCCCCCGACTTTAGATACGATGACTTCAGAATGATCGCCGCAAACCCAGAATCCTCGGCATATTGCTTATAGTACTTGAGCACATCATCATAAGTTTTGAATCTCAGCCCGAAACGTGGCGCGTTCTCATCCACCTTAGCCTTCCCACCATCCTCCTGCCCGCTGTCGTTATCATCCACGAGTATCACCTCCTTGCCCTCGTGCTGAGGCACCTCCTTGGCCAAAATCCCTCTCAAATTCTAGCAAAATAATGAAAAGCATTATGAGTTTCTATAGCAGCCAGCACCAAAACTAAACATTTTAAGCTAACCCAAACATTTCTAACCTGGAGCGCCTCAGCACTTTTCAGCACTGCTCCATTGCCATGTTGCTCTTCGCCATTCCCATTCACGAGAACAGCCACATCATCAATTGTCGCCTCCCTCGCCAACTCCTCTAACAAGGAGGCAACCTCAACGTCGGACATGGGGTTCAGCTAAACTAAACCTCCAAAAATATGGAAACTAAACTGCAACCGCAACCGCAGCTTGGCTGGATTGGCCTCTCACGCTGGAGAAGAACAGACGAATTAGACCATGAAAAGCACACAGCAATCAAATCCGCAACAAAAAGGTTGCCCAGAACAAAAACAGTTACCAGAGAAACCACTCCAACCAAGCTAGGGTGCAGTGGCGGAGCATACTCTAAATTTTAGGTGGGGCGAACATGCGAGACAAAACTCTTAGTTAAAAACATCGTGCAGTTAAAAACATCGTGCACGCATGCCATGCATTCTCATTGAAATCACTCAAATAAGAGTACAAATGATTAATAAATTGATGTTTAAATATTGGAGATGGTACCTCCTATAAAAAGGTAGCAAAGTCTTTAATGGCATAACGTTATTCTTTAATTCAACACAAACAAGGATCCAAGAGCTACACGGACCAAACCTTTCGATTTGAAAAACAAATCAGTTGATTCCTATTTCCCTGTTGCTAAAATAAATCATCACATGACAAAAGGTGGAGGAGAAAGGCGTGCCCGCCACGATGCGAAGTTTCGATACGGAAATAAATCAAGGACTTTATTAACGGCTGCACATGCAAGATTTGGGGCGACAATATCCACAGTCCAGATTCAATGAACCGGACTGCCCCTGCCACCGCCGGCCGCGCCCCCCACAAGCCGCCCTCCACCCCGCCATTCGCTAAGTGAGGAAGCCGCTCGCCCCACCGTCAGCCCTTCCCACCGGTTATCATCTGCCGCCCGCGGCGCCCACGCTGCCTCACCTCGCCACCCTCTATCCGCCACTGCCGACATGCCTACTGCTGCTGCCAGACACTCTAAGCCCGCCGGCCAACATCTGAGGCACTAGCTGGACCCCATTTTTCAAGAAATTCCATAACAGAAAAATATGTGCAGATGAAAGATTTGACAGCTTAGTGCAGCATAAAAGTAACAACGAACAACAAAAGGTCACAGGTTGGTGGTGAGAGACGACCACTCACATCTTCATTGCTGCTGCGGTGCAGGGGCCACCAGAAACTCCTTGGCAACTGACTGCGCCTGCACCATGGCTGGATTCACCTTGCTCACTGAAGACGACAAAGGATGGCCTAATTGGAAGTTCAAAACACGGATGAATTGGGTTAGCAACGAAGCACATGTTGTAGCAATCCGAACCTAAAATTCTAACCTACTGTATATGCGTAGTCAAAACTCCAGTATGCAACTCGGTAACACAAGTACAAAATTCCCCAAACGATTAGGTACACAACACATTAAACTCAACAAATAAGTCTGAAACTTGCATAAATTACAAAATGAATAAATAGTGCAAACAGAAGATTACCATAATAGTGTAGGGATTTGGCTTTCTCATGGCCATGATTCTAGGGGTGGGTGTTCGGGTTCGGTCTCGGTCTCGACCAAACTAACCAGACTTGGGAAATCAGCATAGAAAATGACCCAAATTAGCAAGAATCGACTCAAATCAGCTCGGATGAAACAAAGGTCAACATGATGGAATACAAGACAAAGCAAATCTCGGTGCCAAGCTTCATCACGTGCCGTCAGACGACAGCCGAATCTGAGGGAAAAAGGAGCAGCCACCATCCCGCTGCCATCCAGTGCTGGCCACCGAGTGCGAGCAACAGCAAGATGCGAAGAGCGCGGAGGACGCATGGGCAGCCACCGGCACCACCGCTGCAGGAGCCGCCAGTTGCTTCGCGGGCGAGCAAACGGCAGCCTGGAGTCTAGAGGGGTGGGGAAACGGAGTTTCGATGGATGGATGGATGGAATCCCACGCCACCTCACCTCACCACCCTCGTTCCGCCACCGCCGCCGTGCCTATTGCCGCCGCCAGACACTCTAAGCCCGCCGGCCATGGAGCCCTCCCCTAACGACCCCGAACTGGAAACCCTAACCCAGCCACCACCATGCCTCAATCTAAGAGAGGAATGAGGCCATCTACCACCACCGAGCACGAAGCGAGATGTTGACCACGGACGGAGAAAGGGCGGCACGGCAAGGGAGGGGACTTGCATATAGTAGACGAGAGAGGGTCCGCGTGCGCCCCTGCGGGGATGTAAACGGCTGCACGCTTACCATTTACGTTTTCACACGAATCAGTTTGTAGGCCCCATTTTCCTCCCTCAGCTAGATTGGCCTCTCCACCTCTCACGCTGTAGAGGAAAAACAACTAAATCAGACCATGAATTGAATTGAACTCGATAAGCGGGGAAACCACACGGCAATAAAATCCGTAACGGAAGAAGAAATAGGTGATGTCCAGATGGATCTCCACCCCCACGTCATTCTAATTCAATACCCGTAGAAGTTTGTGAAAAGGAGGAGATCGATGCCTATCAACGAGAGACGGCTCCCATGGAGGTAGCCTGGCTTGCTGTTTCCCGTTGGCGGCCAGCGTGAGGTCGCCAACGACGAGCCGCAGCAAGTTGTGCCGGGCGGCAGCGGTAGTAAGGCTGGAGGAGAGGGACAGAGAAAGAGCGAAAAGTCGTCGTTTTTTCTCGGGCTTTGGGGAATCGGTTGACTTGTGTGCGCAAATAGCTGCTAGGCTGGGTACGTGAGTCCATATAGAACTGGATGGGCTTAGAGGGCTGTCTATACGAGCGTAAGATTTTACAGGCCTCATTTTCATCCCTGTCATCGTTGGGGCAGATGAAGCCTTCCGAATCAACAACACCAAGCGACATACGACGACAGGGTAATGGAGACGAATTTGAACTTGGTTATACAATACGCTCGTGTAAATTGAATGGTTGTATGTGAAACCTTTCTTCGGACTTTCCGGATTTCCCCAAGACAACATCCGATTAAACCAAGGTAACGCAACACGACACGGCACAACCTGTCCTGCGTCGCATTTCCACACAACAATCAGCTGACGGTTCCCATAAGCTAGAGGCATTTTATTATCTTCTACTCCACCATTTGCCTAGGTCTAGTATGGGAACGGGACTTTGGTGGACAGTCGGACGGATGGGAGACATGATCCATACAACGCCGCAAACCTAGAATCCTCACCTATAGTACTTGAGTGCATCATCATAAGTTTTGAATCTCAGCCTGAAACGTGGCGCGTTCTCATCCACCTTAGCCTTCCCACCATCGTCCAGTCCGCTGTTGTTATCATCCACGAGTATCACCTCCTTGCCATCGTGCTGAGACACGTCCTTATTCGGAACCCTCCCAAATTCTAACAAAACAAAGCAAAGCATTATAAGTTTCTATAGTAGCCAGCACAAAAACTAAACATTTAGACTAAACCAAACATTTCTAACCTGGGGCGCCTAGAACTTTTCAGCACTGTGCCATTGCGATGTTGCTCTTCGTCATTCCCATCCACTAGAACATCGTCAATTGTCACCTCCCTCACCAACTCCTCTAACAAGGAGGCAGCCTCAACGTCAGACATGAGGGTTCAGCTGAACTGAACCTCCCAAAAAATTGGAAACTAAACAACAACAGCAACCGTAACCACACATCGGCTGGATGTGCTTCTCACACTGGAGAAGAAGAGCAGCCAAATCAGACCATGAACTGAATTGAAGATCAGAATAAAAATCCGCAAACAAAAGGGAACAGTGCCGAACCTTTCCTCGGACCTTCCTCGGACCTTCCGCATTTCCCAAGGCAACATCCAAGGTGACATGACACAACACGACCCACCCTAGCGTCGCACTTCCACACGGCAACCAGCTAGACGGTTCCCATAAGCCATAGGCATTTTACTATCTTCTACTCCACCGTTCGCCTAGGTCTAACGAGGAACGGGACTTAGGTGGACGGTCGGACGGAAGGGAGACATGATCCATACAGTGCTGCCGCCACCACCTGATGAGATCGATGGGGAGTCGAAGGCGAGGGAGCGGTGTGGGCTGGAGATTCTGGAGATGATGGGGTAGAGATCGAATTTCCTCCAGCCCGCGACACAAGGAGGAGCCGAGGAGGCTCCGAGCAGTGCCAAGCCGGCGCCAGCAGAACAAGAGAAGCAGGGGAAGCGGTCGGCCCAACCGGAGCCGCCGAAGGACACGAGGGCGGCGAAGAAGGTGACCCACCTGTCGATGACGAAGTATCAGATCGACAGTCTGAGGGTGTTCACAGGGAAGAAAGAGCTTGCCGTGATCTCTACTGGTACCTACAAAGATGGCTGCCGCATGATAGAAGATGCGCCTCAGCGTAGGAGGAGATCTTCCTCACGACCATCAAGGACATCAAGCAGGCGGCTGCTGATTACATAATAAAGGAGTACGATGCCAAGGGCTACGTTGAAGGGAAAGAGGAACCTGCTGGCCACAAGCCTCCTTGCTGGCTTGAGCCGTTTATGAGGAAGCAAGGACGATCAGATGAGAACGAATAAACCCAACCAATCATATCCTCTCTGCTAGTCTACGCTAAATTATCGTCTTTCTATTCTTATCCACTAATGTAATTGACGATCGTGCTTATATATGCATGAGTATGTGTCTAAACTGGCTGTTTGCCTGGCATCATTATGTTTTTTATGTGCCTGTGTTCTGTGTCCATTATTCTGATCGTTTTCTATAAATACTAGTGAAATCCTAAATCCTAAATACTAGTTAAATTTCAGATCTGGATTTAGTTTGTGCTCTCTTCTCCAGATGCATGCGTGTTGCACCCTCTCATGCTTCTGGTCGCTGGCATGTAGTCGAGGTCCTCCATCTCCCGTGACAGTCTCATAAGGCAACAGGAAAGGAGATGGCGGTAGGGGACGAGGCAAAGAAAGAGTGGAGCGTCACGACAGAACTGGTGCTCACGTGTGCACTCAAGCCACCAAGCTTGGAAGCGCTTGCGGCGGCAGCACAAATTGAGTGGAAGTCAACCCAGGAGATGCACACCCTGTGCCTCGTAATTCGACTATGAGAACTAAGGTCAATGATTGTCCTTCCTATGTCCCTTGCCGTGTGCAGTGTATTTATAGAATGATTGTATTGTACTACACATGATGACGAAGATGGCAGGTATAGCAATAAGTACAAACTAAGCTTGATTATGTGCTATATAAACATCACAGCTCGAGTGCCATCAGGTGAGCAAAGCTGCAGGGCGTTATGTTGCCTTCCTCAAGATCATGGCCAAGAAAGGAAACAGAGTACTAACGAGTTCCCCTCTCATGCCCAATTGGGAGACTCGAAAGTTGGTAGGAGAAGCCATCGGCATGGCTCTCACCTCTCTTGAATAATAGGTGCATTAAGCACTATCCTTGAAGGCTTGAAATGTGTTTACTTTAAGCCGGTGGAAATAAAATAAAATAGGTAGCAAAGAAAAACCATGTATAGCACATGAAACATATTTGAGTAATTATTTCTTCATGCTTAGTGACAGGAACAAATACACTTGTTACAATGAATTTTGTTTCTATAGGATAGCTATATATGACTATAAGCATACTGAAGGTTGGCCTAAGAACTGCAACCGCACAATTTTCCCATGGATAAACATGACAATGCATATTCAGATAGACATACACACCCAGATACATACACATATACTGGGGCTTACGCTAAGTAGAAAAATAAATGTCATTCAAAACTGGCAACACTGGCCAAAAGCAGGTTTATAGTCTAACACAAATCTGCTCATGCAAAATGTAGATGATAGACATCTATTGCACATGTGATGTTTCACTGTATTGATTCCTCACAACAAATATATGTGCTCGAGGTGGCTGGGTCGACAAAGGATTGATGTGCAGCCCTTATCGACAAAGTCATTGGGAAATTGCCCGCAGGAAAGGGAAATTACTGAATAAAGATAGTTGGCTAAAATTGGTGAACGCTGTTCTCACTTTGGTTGCTGTATACTCATATTTCCTAACTGTTTTTATATTGAAGAAATATGCGATCAAGAAGATTGACAAGACCAGGAGAAATTCTCTGTGGAAAGGTTCCAATGAGGCTAATGGTGGCCATTGCCTTGTGTATCGGAAGATAGCAGCTAACAAGAAAGAGAATGGGGGAGTTGGAATTCTTGATTTGGAGCTTTTTCCGTTTCACGTGGCTATGGTTTTGAATGGACGGGCCCTAGCAGACCCTGGGTGGGTACACCATTACCATGTGATGCAGCATATAAAGCAGCTACTTCGAGTCAGCATAATGGTAACGGTGTCTGATGGCAAGACAGGGATAAATGGGCCAGCTCCAATTGACTTGGAGCCTTCACTTTTTCAAGTTGGCTTGGTGCAAAAAGAAAAATTCTGTGATTGAGGACCTCACTGACCATAACTGGACCAGGGTTATGGTGGATGACGACAGTGGAAAAAATGGCAGAATTTGTGCTAGAAATGCAGCTCTCGGATTGCTCTGGTGAGATACAATGGAGATGGGCTGCTAATGGATCATATACAACGAAGTTTTCTGCTTGATGACTGCCCCGGCCAGCAGGGGCCGAAGCTACATGCTGCAACTTGCCGGCCCACGAAGAGAAGGCACAGTCCATCGGTGTAATATACCTCAGTCCACCAGTGTTCTTGGTTTTAGCTTGTGTAACTGAAGTGTTTCGAACTTGTGGGATTAGTACCAACCTTGGTAAAGTAAATAGATTCAGACCGGTCTAGAAGCCTCTGAGATCTAAATCATCACTTCTTGATTAATCTCTTTACACGAAGCAAGATGGAAAATTGAAGAGAAGTGCTATGCATATCCAACGTTATCCTAAGTAAGAGCTACTCCGCCCTCCATTTTAAATTATAGATTGTTTTAATTTTTTTACATAGATTTTACTACGCATCTAGACATAACCCTATATTTAGATGCATAGCAAAATCTATATATCTAGAAAAGTTAAAACAATCTATATTTTGGAACGGAAGAAGTGGTACTTAAATTTAAATTTAACCTGGGTATAGTAGTTGTGTAGATGCATGTTCACCGTAAACTATACCTAAAAGCGCACTTTGCCATCTCGTCCCTCACCGTGTACCTTCCTGCAAACTCATTCAACCCAAGAGTTCTCTTCTTTATAAAAGAAAAAACCCCCCAAGAGTTCTCTTCAAAACAAACTGACGCGTGTGCCCTATGATTCCTTAATTATTTCCTTCTCCAATAAACATTTATTTTGAAACGAAAGCGAAATGTAGCTGCCAACTGGCAACTGCATCCAGATAATAGAATATGGGCGCCATGATCAACACATTATGAAAACTCACATGACCATCACGCTAGTTTATTCAAAGCATCTTTGCCAATGCCAGCTGCTGCGCTATGGATCTAGACATGGTACGAGTGTGGTCAAGATTATTATAATACCAATTAATTAAGACTAAATGTATGTAGATTAAATAAATAACTTCAGTTCAGTACATCTCGCTGGCCATGCTGACAAAAAAAATCGCATGAAAACAAGCAAAGCCCATGGGTTTGTGCGAGCAGGCTAAACGATGGCAAGGAGATAAATTAAATTTTTAGGCAAATTTTTAAGGAGATTTTGCACTGAGGAACCTATCCCATTTTGTTTGCAGGTGAGATGGTGTGTTCCGCGTCATCTATCTTGTTTTTTTGAAAAAAAATCATTTTACTCCCTTCACTTATTCAAAGCTGATAATTTGGTTGCGGCTTAAATTCAAACCTGTAACACAACTTCAGCTGTCTGTGACAAATGTGGGTGCCATGCCACATTACTTTTTAAAACCTGCACTAAAATCAACTATATGCAAGCAGGATTAGCTTATTACTTGACAGAGAGGTCTGACATATACTTACTGTTTTGTTTAATATTTCTCAATGCAGAATCAAACAGAGAGTCAGAGAGGCACACAGGAGGCATGCAATTAAGATAATGTGGCTTGTGAGATCGTATTATAGATTGGTTACAATAGTACTACTTTCCCATCATAGCCTTAAGTACTTGAAAACAATTATAGAGGCACAGTAGCACACACATAAAAACTGTTGCAGGATACAGGAGGAGCATGGACTTGCTTGCCGACTTGTCTAGTTTAGCTACAAGCACCCTGGTGTGGGTCCACAATGATGACTGCTTCCGTGCATGATTGGACAATTTTTTTTTCTAGTTTCTAGATGCAACTTCTCTTTTCAAAAAAACAAATAGATGCAACTTCTTGGTCTTACTCTTCAGCATGTGCTTGCGAATAGTTATATGTTGAGATAAGCAGATCGTGGGACAAAACTAAGACTCTCTTGAGCTATTTTACTCATGGAAGATCGCCACTTGTCGAAATGAGATTGATCAGAATATCTGTATATAGTATAACTAAATTGATGAATATATAAATAACAGTGGGTCGTGCTTGACTTTGGGAATTCTCCTCATAAAGCACTTCTTTTGAAAGAGTGAAGCATTTAGAACTCATATTAAGGGGAAGCAACACTACTGTGTGTTGGTGTTTTATACCGGCAACCTACCGAAGGCTATCCTAAGGTAGTAGGTTGGTTGGTGGGAGATCGTCGGACCTGGAACTCGAAGGTAAAAGTGAGGACACAAGACAAAGATTTATACAGGTTCGGGCCGCCAGAATAGCGTAATACCCTATATCATGTTTATTGTATATTGCGTCCTGCACTTGGGTGCTGTTTGGTGTTGAGTATTTGGTCCTCTATTGTGGTTCTAGAGGTCTTGGTCTACTGATCTAGGGACCCCTGCCCTCCTTTATATACTCCAGGGGGCGGGATTACTAGTTGGTTATAAGGTAGGAATCCTAGTAGGATTACATGGTATGAGTCCTAGTAGGATTACAGAGGAATCCTAGTAGGAGTCCGTCTTCTTCCTTCCTTGTGGGTATTGGGGATCTATCCTCGACAAGCCTCCGAGTGCTTCATAGTCGAATGCAGCAACCTTCGAGTACTTTTCAGATCCTCGCCGAGTAGTTTTGGTACTCTTCGAGTACTTTGTCTAGCTGAATCTTCAAGGTTCCTCAAAACTGCCATGAGACTATGGAAAGTCTTTGATCGTCTTGATTTTGGTGCTCAAGCCCTTGATCGCCTTGATTTTGTAATCTTCATCTTTGGAAAGTGATATGGAGGCGGTGGAAGTCGCACTCCATATGAAGTAGCTCCTGAGCCTTATGTTGAATTGAAGAATCAGGCTGAGGGTCAATAAAATCTTGAATCTTCTGCCTTTATCTTGAAAAAAATAATTATTGGGTGTATCTTATCAGCCCCCGAGCCTTGGAATGATTAAATAAGCAATCCGAGGATCTTTAGTCTTCACGCAAGTCGTCTTTCGAGTAGTCATTTGGCGTCTAGCACCTGAGCTTATGCGCTAGATGAGCCATAGGAGCCACGTCGAGTAGTTATTTGGTGCTTAGCCCCTGAGCTTGGAAGCTACCTGAGCTACTAGAGATATTCCAAGTAGTAATTGGCATTTAGCCCCTAAGCCTAGGAGCTAGCGGAGCTATTGTTGGTACACTGATCGTCCTGGAGAGTTGTCGCCGAAGCTTGACCTCCAAAAAGAAATGGATACATTATGTAGCATATTTGTAGAATTTTGAACTACTGAAATTTATTCAGTGATGAATATAATGTAAATATTGTGTGTCATGCTCTTGTTTCGACCATATTTTTCCAAGTAATTAGCATGCTATGTTTAGGCTCTCAGTCCTTGTTTAGCCATTGCCACTGCGTGTGAGATCTTTGTCTTGTGTACGCGTACTGGCATACTACGGAGATCTTTGTCTCGCGTCCTAGCGTTTAAGCATGACAGAAGATCCGAGGCTTTGATGAATTGAGGCGTGTTCTACTCGAGTAGATTAACAACCGTTACGAGAAGACATTTAAAATAAAATAAGTAGTTGCCATTGTGATAAAAATACTACACGATTGCTCGTAAAGTAGTCATTGAGACTTTTCTGCCTTTTTAGCGAGGAGAGCGCGTGTTGCCACGCATAGGATTTGTGCCTCACTAGGGTGTAGCCGCTATGAGCCTCCATCACTCGATGCACCAAACTTCGTGGCAGAGCCTCCTAATTCGATGTACCAAGCCTATGGCAGAGCTTTTGGAATTCAGTGAACCAAACCCGTGGCGATAGCCTCCGTAATTCGGTGTACCAAGCTCATGGCTGTCGGTCAACATGCCCCAAGAGTAGTCGGTGAAGTGTAGCTCTAGAGGGTAATTCCCATCGAGAGACGTACACAGATAGGTAGTCGGCGTATTGGCCAACCATGCTGAAAACAAGTCAGAGAAAAAATAATTATTAAAAAAGTGACTTAGCTTGATTTATGGACGATTGTCGATGAAACCGTGACGATTGTTGATGAAGCCGACTAGTCGGAGTTGATTCCGATTAGTTGTCGATGGTACGAGGCCTACCCTCGACTAGTTTTTTAGTCGAGATGAGTAGTTGAAGTAGTCGTTAGCGAGTCGGCGTAGACGTCTTGCTCTTGCAGAAATAGTCTATCACATAGTCGGAGATTTGTTGGTGTTGCCACGCAAACTGAAGTCCTTCTGGTAGCTTTTTTGGTATGCACATAGCTGAATACACCATTGATTTCCAGCACAAGAGGGAGCAGTGGTAGCTGTTTCTTTATTTTGATGCTTGATGTGCTTTTGCATCTCCGATCAACAAAGCTGGTCTCCGCTTTGGACTCGACTAAGGAAATCGATTCCCTGTAGGATTCCATCTTGATGCCATCCAATTCTATTCCATCTCGATCTTGATGCTTGGAGACGATCAGCAACAGGTGAAGCGCTCCACTACGCACTCTGTTTCGAATTCCAATTCAGCGATAACAGATGCTAGCTCGGAATTAGCCTATCAGCGACTTCACCTCGGACTCCGACGCATTTGCACACCGAGTCGTCGATTGGATGCGAGAACAATATTCTTATCTTGTAGAGTAGATTGATCTTGATAAGGTCCTTCAAGCTCGCCCAATGATCTCGATGATTACCCCTACCTGACGCACCAGATTTCGGACTGAGGGGTATCTCGAGGTAGTAGATTGGTTGGCGGGGGATCGTCGGACTTGAAACTCGAAGGTAAAAGCGAGGACACAAGACACAAATTTATACGGATCCGGACCGCCAGAGTAGCATAATACCCTACATCCTATTTGGGGTGTTGTATACTGCGCCCTGCGCTTGGGTGTTGTTGATTTCGTCCTCTGTTATGGTTCTATGAGGTCTTGGTCTATCGATCTAGGGACCCCTGCCCTCCTTTATATACCTTGGGGGCTGGATTACTAGTCGGTTACAAGGTAGGAGTCCTAGTAGAATTCCTTATGGGTACTGGGGATCTATCCTGGACACTAGGGATTTCACTTTTAGTACCGGTTCTAAGCCCCCTTTAGTACCGGTTGTACAACCGGTATTGCTATGTTGGTACTAAAGGCTTCGTCAAATAACCGGTACTAAAGGGAGTACCAATTGATAACACCAACAGGTTTACAAACCGGTACTAACTTGTTTTGCGCCAAAAAACAAAGTCTCGTGTCGTGTGCAGTCCGTGGGATTCGAACTCACGATCTCAAGCCTCGCATGAGCCTTCCTTGCCATACCACCTACGCAACGCATGTGATGGAGGTAGATATGCTTTCCTTTTAAAGTAGCCTGTGGAGGGCTTTTAGTACTGGGTCATAACACCACCCGGTACTAAATGTGCCCCTTTAGTAGTTACGACCCGGTACTAATGGGGCACCTTTAGTATCGGGTGGTGTCACGACTCGGTACTAAAAAGGTCTTCGGGAGTCCTAAATTTGGACCCTTTACCAATACTAACATTAATACCGGTCATAGTCCTAAATTTGGACCCTTTACTAACACTAACATTAGTACCGGGTCAAAATATGACCGGTACTAAGGGAGTGGACGAAAGGTCGTTTTTCCGTCGTAGCTACTCCAAGGTTCATGAATATAATTCGAAGACACAACGTTGGCATTGTTTGGTAGGATTAGACTTCTGTATTTTCGTAGTGAAAGAATTCTCCTATTTCCTAATCGTGCAGTAGTATATTGGCGGTCTCTCCTCATGGCAAGTGATCAGTTTCGTCAAAGCTCACTCGATGGTTCACTAGGTACTAGTATGTGTGGACCGTCTACACATACTCATAGACGTGATGCCACTTACAATATTCTCTCGGGAGAACTTTTCCGCACTATCATATCCTTGTTGTTGGCTGCCTCATTGCTTATTGCAACACTCTACTGCCTCTGATTATAAATACTCGACATTTTTAATTTTATCAACTATTGAAACTTTAAAATATCTTGGAAAATGTTTAGCTTCAAAACATGAGAATAAGTTGTGTAGATTTGTCGTCAAAGCATTTCTTATAATCCTAGAAAAATTTCAGATTCTATAAATATATACATTCTAGTCAAATAGTGACTGAAGTTGCATGTCAAATTAAAGATCATACATTGTCATATTAAAAAGATTACAGCATTGTTAACTAACGGAAAGTAACTGAATTTTTCCATACAATGGACCTTTCGGCCATAATATTTCATAAGAAAAATGTTGCTGGTATGTGGCAAACCACTAATGCATAAATGTCTCTAATAGACATCACCGCATTCTTTGTCATCAACTCCCAAAGTAATTGTGTTTAAATAATATGCACAGATAAGATATATAACCTGTCCTATTCCAACTTCACGAAAGCTTATAATCATATAATTACACAGATGGTTTATTAGTGGCTGCCAAGCTGCATGATTTGATTATACTAAAGGAACGAGAGCTATCTTTGAATAGAAAAGGATAACAAGGCTGACCAAATGGTGCAATTTACTATAATGAAAAATCTATGTGTACAACAACAATGCAAATTAAATTATAGTGGCAATATAAAAGAGTATCTCTTCTAATCAACCACCTATCGCATGGTCCATAAAATACCTATCATGTGCTAACACAACTTGGTAATGCTGGGCATGTTTGGTTGTCTTGGCTAACCTTGCCCACTAGCCTTCCTTGGCAAGGTTAGTCAAGGCAAACCTCTTGCTAGGGGAGGAGAGCCAGATTTGGCTCTCCCTCAAAACAAAGAAATCCTTGCTCAAATTCGGATCAAGCAAAGCAACCAAATATGTTTGCTTGTACTCTAACCTTGCTAATTATTTTGATTTTCTCTTAAGTATTTTACATTGGTGTTTTTCAACTTCGAATTAATTTGAGGAGGTAAGCTTTGTTTTTCCTCCAAATGCCATATCCTCGACTTAATTTGTTATCTAGATTTAACCTTAGTTCTGGGTTCATAAACTGATTGACTTTAATTATTTATATTAAGAATCATTATATCTTTAAAAGTGCAACCATTATTTGTGCATAGAAACTACTTTTGGTGATGGAATTTCATATGTTAATTATTGGGTGAAAGCTAACTTTAAGAATCAAGTTCGAATGCCTTATCAAATCAACAAATGCATTTTACCATTGCATGTGCACTGGTGAACCAATCAACCAAACATAACCCTATTTTGGATGGTTTTTGCTTTTGCCATTACACACATATTTACCATTTTTTATTGTGCCTAGAGAAAACCAATAGGCTAGCTAGTAGCTGCGTCATATCACTCGACATGTAGACTCCTGCCCACTCGAACATTTTAAGCTTCATGTGTGACAAAACCACCTTGAAAGTGAAATTTAATTTAAAAAATGTTTATGCAACAATATTTTTTGGAAAAAAAACTCTAAGAGTGTAACAAGTTGATATCTAATTATTTTAGTATTATTACATGAATTTACTGCATGGAGAAAAGTACACGCGTTGCATGTTAGTCACGTATCCCTCCGGATCGATATCGATCCTCCCCACCCCTGTACATGTAATTAAGCATATTCACCACTCTGCGTCCCTACATGTACAATCTGTTGTCCTAGAAAGTTAGGAATGAATACATTCAAGCATGCATGCTTGCAATGATTTGATCCAAAATAAAAGCAAAAGGGGTTGGGCCGCAACTGTTGATAGATTATATGGATGCGTGATTATAATTATCAATGTTATAGTATGAAATCTGCATGAGCACTCTAGCTTATTCAATCCAAAGTGCATCTTTTCCAGCTGTTCCATGCCATGGATCTGGTCAGGTATGGCAATCGAGCTCAAATAATGCGACTGCAGGATCATATCAGTGTCCTTGCTCGCCACACTGACAAAACAAAAAGGAGCCACAACAAAGCCAGCTAAGCCTATAGTTTTGTTCCAGGAGGAAGACATGAATTATTACTATTGGTAAACTCTGGTTTGAAGTGGAATCTATGAATCTATCCCTTTTGGTTGCAAGTGAGCTGGTGCTCCTCACTAACTATTTTTATATTCTCTTGATATCAGCCTAATGAATTTAATACATCTTACTTAATTCACGTTGTAACAAATGTGGGTGGCACGCCACATGCCCCAAATAATCTGTAGATCTCGATCTGCAAGAACAATAGTTCTTTATATTAGCTTAAAAGAGACCTGATCAGTTCAACCACTGTTTATTTTATAGTTCCCGAAAGAATCATACAGAGAGCCAGAGCAAGGCATACATGCATGAGATAAGTAAGATATATAATTACAGCTTTTGAGATAAAA
Organism: Setaria italica; assembly: GCF_000263155.2. Lineage (NCBI taxonomy): Eukaryota > Viridiplantae > Streptophyta > Magnoliopsida > Poales > Poaceae > Setaria > Setaria italica. The sequence goes on along the minus strand of NC_028455.1, from coordinate 27,400,899 downwards.
AAATAGGTATGTCCAAGAAATGAAGTGTGTGTTATATAGAGTATTTACAATATAATAGCTATTTTTCAATCACTGCCTTGAAATATTTATAGAAAAAACAAACACTTCAAGTTATGGCATGAGTGACCAACAACCCTAAATCTAACAACATTCAAAAAACATATATACATATATGCAATGAAAATTTAGAAATCGAAAATGAGTGTAGACTTGCTGATTGGTGAAACTGTGGGATCACCCAGATACCTCTGCTGCAACTTGAACTAACTTTCCTTCCTAGATGCAACTTCTTAGTCCTATACTCTGCATGTAGAACTGTAGATAGCAAAAAAAAAACAATGAAGCATCAGTTTACCAATTAATTGAGATAATTTTAACTCCAATCTGGGTGTATACAATAATCTCATGAAGCAAATAACCCCTGTAGACCACAATATAGAAATAAAAGATATCATTGGTCCTACATGGTTATAACAACTCATCAATATATTTTTCTAACCGATATCATCATGCATTCTTCATCAAACTTCCTAAGAAATTTTATTTACATGACACTCAAGGATAACATATCAAAACGACTTCATCTCCATGACAGCTCAATCATACAATAACCTAAGAGGTTTGTTAGTGCCTATCAAGCATGCATATGATTCAATTACACTAAAGGACAAAGCTATCCAAGAAGAGAAAATGCCAGCACGTCTCAATCAGAAAGGGAAAGAAGCTCGCTATGTAATCTAGTCCTATATATTGTACGTCTATTAATTAGTACACAATAGGCATTGCAAAAATTTGCTACTCCCTCCGTTTCAAATTGTAGGTCATTTTAGCTTTTCTAGATTCATAATTTTTGCTTATTCATCTAGACATACACTATATCTAGGTGCATAGCAAAAATTATGTACCTAGAAAAACTAAAACAATCTATAATTTGGGACGGAGGGAGTATAAAATTAGAAAGATTAAAATATCTTACAAGCAAAAGATGGACAAGAACAGAGAACAGTGCTAGCCGTGACACCAGCTTAAACATAAGGACAATCCCACCAGGATGTTTTATTTTAATGTTGCCACATCATCTAAAACTTTTTTGAGTTGATGAATAAAACAACCTCTTGCGTAATATCCTTTTGTTATTTCATAAGATAACCATAGGATTAATGCACAGTGCACGGGATCGGGGATCATTCGATAATATGAAATTTTTGCCCTAGTACCACTGTGGAACATTCTGTGAGTTTTAGAAAGGGTTTATACCAAGTTTCATTTAGATGAAACATCTCCCACATCTCTCTTCATAACTTTAGCACCATGTCATCATATTTGCTTATGTGGCACATCATTTAGTGAGAATTAAAGTCCCAGGCCTAATAGCTAGTTACTTCCTCCAATCATAAATAATATAAGTCCATTTAGGTTTGCTCTAAGTCAATTTTTTATCCATAAATATCTAAAAACAGTATATAGGTTGAAAACAGAAGATTTGATATCACTAGATTTATTATAAAACTATTTTTGTAATATTTAACTCTTTTTTATAGAGAGTTATGTAGATTATGCTAGTCAAAGTTAGATAATTTAACTTATGATAAATCTAAATGGACTTATATTTGAAGTTGGTGGAGGAAGTAATAAAGAGAGCCATAAATAATCAAATTAACTTGTAATGAAAACATACGAAGAGTGCAGTATGCACCTCATCTAATCAGTCTGAAAAGCCAACATCTCTTGCAAAATGAACTTCCGTGAATGTTGAGAAGTAACAGTTGTTTTCCTCCAAAGTAATAATATTCATTAGCTGCCAAGAAAATAATCCTGGCGACCGGCAGCGACTCTCTGTTCTTGGCGGATTTTGCTTAGCGCTCGGCTGCCAAGGTCTATTTCCTTGGTGGTTTTGGTATATTCCTTAGCGGTTTTATAGGCAATTCTAGATCCTTGTAGTGACCACCGGGTAGTTCCTGTGCACAAATCCACCTTAAAATTTAAATATTTGATCTATTTCATATATCTATGAGTAAATAGTCATATAGCCATATAGGTATCAATACAATATTCTTAATTATCAAAATTAGCTACAAGACACCAAAATTTTCTATTGTTTGATTTTCATGTCAAATTTCGGCTAATTAGCTAGGTGCCATTATAGAATCATGGCTCTTTGATTTTTGGTGAGAGAGTGCTGGTGAATAATAGACCATTTTGCAATTGTGTTTCTGGTTTGCCTCGACCATTATATTTCTAACTACGTATTTCCGTTAAAAAGGATAATATAATAGAATTTTTAGATTGGCCTGATGGTGGAAGATAGACGCAAGGGAGAGGCAGGTTAGGGTTCCCCACTCCAATCAGTCAGCATAGGAGGTAGGGAACGGTTTTTTTTCTTGGGGGGGGGGGGGGGGGGGGGGGAATGCAAGAGGTAGGTGGAGGGTATGTCACAAGTAAGCAAAAATCTGGGCTGAGCTCGAGTCCAGTTGAGAAAAAGTCCAATTTTATTTTGTGTCGAAAAATCATGCCCACGCCTGCCCCCCATGAGATACATCAGGCTGAAATTTTTGGGTAGTTATCGGGCGGCTTGAGCTCGGGCCAGACCGCCCACTATTTATACATGTAGAAATAATTGAGCGGGTGGGGCTCGCCGATTTTAATCTTGGGCCGAACCAATCAGTACCATGCCCGGCCCTATATTAGAGCCGCTTGCTGGGCTTAGCCCAACGGGCTCAGTCGGATCGGGCTTCATTTGCTCAGGTCTAGCAATTATTTGTGGTAGCTCATTCGATGACACATTTACTATTTTTAATAAATTATAAACATTTTTAAAATACTATATGTAAAAATATAAAAGTTACTAAAATTATCAGTTACTTGCGTGCAGTGATAGCGTGGCCTTTCACCAACCTAGCACTGAATTGCTTATAAAGAGAACCTAGCCCTGAATTAAGGGGCCGTTTGATTTCACGGACTAAAGTTTAGTTCTTGTCACATCGAGTGTTTAGATACTAATTAGGAGTATTAATTATACTAATTCGCGAGACGAATATATTAAGATTAGCATCACATTGTCAAATCATGGACTAATTAGGCTTAATAGATTCGTCTCGCGAATTAGCCTCCCTCTATACAATTGGTTTTATAATTAGCTCATGTTTAATTCTCTAATTAGTATCTAAATATTCGATGTGATAGGACTAAACTTGTTGTTTGTAGAACCAAACATCCCCTGAACAAGCCGGTCACATCAACCTAGACCAAAGAAAAGAAAAAGAAAAAAAAGGCAAAGGAAATCTAAGGAGCACAGAGGCACTTATAAATGTGCGCACATGGTGGTGGGTCAAACAATACAAAAGGAGGAGCGTACTATAATCGCCGATTAGCAAACATCGCACGCCACACCCCACCACTAACCTCCGATTTACTAACCGCCCGTGACACCATTCTTTAATCTTAAATTAGTATTATTTAATTAATTAAAATTTAATAATGCCCCTCCCTCCCTCGATGCGCACACACGCCACGTGGGATCCACCCTCCCGCGCCCCCCCACGAGGCGCGCAAAGAATCCCGCAGCCCACAACCCCCGGCGCTGGCCCCACCCGTCATCCTCCGCGGCCTGGTCCGCCCCGACGCGAGCAATTCCGGCTCGTGTGCACGTGTCGGATCCCTCCGCACGTGGGCGGGCCCACCCCGAGGGGTCCGCCAGCCAAACGCGGCACGAGGCGCCGCCCCTCCCGCATCCCTGCTCCCGGGCTCCATCCCTCAGAGCTCGCTGACGGGCGGGCCCCACGTTGACGCGGACCCCACGTGTCATCGGGTTTGCTCAGGTGGAGACGTGCTGCGGGGCGCGTCGGGCGCGCCCATGTGGGCGGACCACGTGGGGGCCTCGCTCGCCTAGCCGGTAGCCGGTCGCCGCGGCGGGGCCCACGGCCACCCGACGCCCCCCCCCCTCTGCCCCGATCGTTAATTAACGGCGGGCGAAGTAATTAAGTGGCTAATCATCGCCGCTTTCTTCCTCCTCCACCGCCTCCTCCTTAAATCTCCAGGATAAATAAGCGAGCGGGAGAAAGCAGTTTGGACTCTAGGGAGAGAGAGAGGGAGGGAGGAAAGGGAAAGCGGCAGACGGGCAGAGGAAGAAAGGTCAAGGCATCTGGGGTGCCGCTTCTTCTTCTTCTTCTTTCCGGCAGGGAGATTCTTGGGACGAGGCGCCGCGGAAGGGATTTCTTTGGCTCTAGCTCCTGTGTTTTGCTTCCATGGAGAGGGACTTCCTCGGCGCGATTGGCAGGGCGGGGAAGGCCGGCGTCTCGGTGAAGAACGAGAGCCGGACGGAGCCAGGTCAGTGCTTACACCTCTCTCTTGAACGCTTGGTTGTTAATTAACCGTAGCATGCCAGCTCGCGGTGGGAGAGCCGTCTGATCCACCCGTTAGTCGCCGCGACCATGATTTGCGCACGACGAGCTCCTCAAATCACAGGGATTTTACTCCCGGTTTGGTCGAAAGCACGCGTGATTTACTGGCCCTGATAGAGTGATAGTGAAATTAAATTCGTGTTCTTTGGCCCACTGCGCCATGTGACGTCTCCTACACCTGCAGCATGTGGCTGTTTGTCCTGAACAACGCGTCAGATTTGACCTGCGCTGTGCCGCAAAATTTCTGACCGGTTTCGATGGCGTGCGCTGCAGATAACCCGCCGGCGACGCAGTGGCAGTTCCCGGCGAAGTCCGGCGCCGCGCCGGCGTTCATGTCCTTCCGTACGGCGGCCAGGGAGGAGGGCTCCAAGGAGTTCTCCATCTCCGGGTTCCGCCCGGCCGCGGCAACCGGGGACGCCTTCGACGGCATCAAGAAGCAAGCCTCCTTGCCCGTGACGCCTCAGCAGGTTCGCGCCCAGCTCCGAGCTCGCCGCAGTCACCGTCCTGCGTGCTCTGTCCATGAGGTTCCGGCCGGAAGCTAAACACTCTGAACTCTGAAAGTCTGAACCGTGCACTTGTTTCTGCAGAGGCAGTTTGGGCTCAACAGCCATGTCACGGCGCAGCAGTATCCCGCCGCGGCGCACGGCCAGCGCGTGCAGGGGATGGATTACAGCGCGGCGGCGCATCATCCTCTCCCCGGTAGATCCAGGATGGTTCAGCCGCTGTCGGTGCGCCATCCTGCGCCGTTCAGCCAGGCGAACCCGATGATGCTCAGGTCGCAGAGCTTCCACAGCGGCGCTGGTATGCCGTTCAAGAACCAGCCTTTCACCATGAGCAATGGGTTCGGCGGTTCTACAGTTGGCGTGTATGGCTCAAGGTATTGCTACTTTACTCTTGAATGATTTCTGCACTCGTCGTGGGTCTGTCATGTGAATTTTGAACTCACAAATGGTTGGTTGACTTTTGTAGGAACCCGCGTAGTCAGACCTCAACACAGTTGACAATATTCTACAATGGTTCCGTGAATGTATTTGATAACGTCCCGGTGGAGAAGGTATATTATCTTTGCGATGAATGGAACAAGTTTGATGTTACTGCAGTTCCTTGTGTATATTTGCTGATTGTGTTTCAACTATGACAGGCTAAAGAAATCATGATGTTAGCCAGCAGGGCATCTATTCCAAGCCCACCAAGCGCATCCCACAAACCGGGTTCGCCCATTTCTGCCCCTGCAAAGGTCAACGTGCCTGAGCTTTTGCCTGCTAGACAGATTGTGGTTCAGAAATCAGAGCCTTCCGTGCCTCATTTATCAAGCACTTCAAGCCCAATCCCCATTGTTCCACAAGTTGTGAGTCTCTCCAGGAGCACATCTAACTGCACCACAGAGTCCACCGGGCCAAGACCTTCTGTTCAAATGCCAATGACTGCTCCTACCAGCCAGGCATCCACATCCCAGCAGATGCCATTGGCAACTACAAGTGCTGCTGCTGTTGTGCCAAGAGGTATACTTTCCACTTGTTTGCAGTTGCTAATCAATATATTAGAATACAAATAGTAACTAGTAGTTGTGCTCCGTACAACATCTCATCCAGTGGCGTAGCCAGGAATTTAGCTCATGGTATTCATTGTAAAGTAAAAAAGGAGCAAGTTTCCTCAGTGGTCCTTAAACTTGTCTCGAGTTTAAACCTCACTTAAATTTTTAGTAGATGAGAGCCTAGAGCAAGTTTACGAACGTGGACGAGAGCTCGAGACAAATTTAGGAACTATTATGTGCATTTTGAAAGTACCGGAGCAAGTTTATGAAGGTGGACGAGAGCTCGGGACAAGTTTAGGGACTATTATGTGCATTCTGAAAGTACCGGGATCGAGATAATAGCTCGGGACAAGTTTAAGGACTATTATGTGCATTTTGAGAGTACTAAGATCGGGATGAGAACTCGAGAAAAGTTTAAGTACCGCTGGTAAAATTTACTCTAAAAAAAATTTGCAATGCAATATATAGGACCACAAGATCTTAATAATACCCAAAGTGCAACAATGGCCCACTAGCCACATCATCTTTAGCCCGTGTTCAGTCAGCTGTAGTGCTCGCAACGCGCATATCACTCAATCAATCCGACGCCGCGCTGCGGCTTGCCACTTGCCGAATGCTGACGAACACAAGACAGAAGTCTGGAACGAGTTGATGAAGTCGGACTAAGGTGGAGGTGTGAACTTTATTTTGGATTTGGCTTGATAAGTTGCTGAGTTGGGCTCCATTTGGATCGGTCGAGACAAATTTAGGCTAGACCAATGCTCATATATACTATGTATAATAAGTTTTTTCATCAAAATCTTGGGTATTCACGTGAATACACGTGAATACCCCTGGCTATGCCTATGATCTCATCATGTTTATGTTTGTTCCAGCTGTCCCTCAAGCTCGGAAAGCATCTCTTGCCCGATTCTTGGAGAAGCGAAAGGAGAGGTATAAATCATTTTGCCTATCTATGTGATGTTTGTTGTGGTCTACTTAGGAAGCAGTTTTATGTATTGCTGAAACATATATATCTTCAGAGCATCTGATCTTTATGCCTAGACTAATCTTCATCTTTGCATCTTTTTCCCTGCAGAGTGACTAGTGTTGAGCCATACCCAACATCGAAGAGCCCGTTACAGAGCAGCGACACCATAGGCAGCCCTAGCGCTCCAACCAAATCTTCGTCCACAGACTTCGCCCCAGCGAGCAGCAACGGCAAGGAGCCATTGCACTTCGGCCAGCCCAGGAACATCAGCTTCAGCAGCGAGGCGTGCCCCAGCACGAAATTGCATATCTGACATCCTCAGTGTTCATAAATCATAGTAGACTCATCGCTCACCGATGCGAAAGCCTGACATCCTCTTTTGCATCCCGGGTGATGCTGGAAGATAGGAAGAGATGAACCATTAGATTGTTGCTCGTAAGCTGAGTATAATTTTGTTGAGATGGCTAGAGCTGTATCTCTATATAGTGTTGGCCTAGCTGTTATATAGCTGCTGCAGCGCGCTGATAACAGGAGCGCTGTGACTCGCTGGTTGCAGGCTCTTCTTGGTTGTTTTTTTGCCTGCTCCATTGTATTATTCAGCCTGAGAAACAGACGCGCTGCTTTGTCTCTGAATGTTTTTTTTTTTGATAAAAGCACATCTAATCTAACCATTTTAGAGCCGGTGCATTCCGGCGCATCTTATTGATCCACGTAACTAAATTTCTATTAGCCGTCAGATACTAAACTAACGGATAGCTGCGCACTAACAAAGAAGAATATACAATCTTCTACAAGAAGATAAGATCTCACGTATATAGCAGAAAAAAAATCACTTACAAAAAGGGAAAAAGAAGTAAAAAAAGGTATAGTAATAAATAGAGAAAGGTAACCATCAATTGATGTCTCGTACCTATCTCTATCTGGAATATTCTGGGAGCCACAAGTCTTCCGGATAACCATAGAATAATAATAAAATAACTCTTATCACATTTATCCGTAGGCGCGGTTCTTTCTTCCAACTGTCGTGGTTGTTTTGAAAAAAATCTCTCAGCTTTTCGTAATCAACCTACGGTCCTTACTTCCTCCCTCTAAGTGCGGTTCTTTCTTCCAACCGTCATGGTTGTTTTGCAAAAAAATTCCTAAACTTTTTCGTAATCAACCCACAATCCTTCTTACAATCCTTCTTACTTCCTCCCTCCGGATGAGCGAGCTGCCGGCCTGGATTCAAAATCCGGCACCCGTCCCCGCAATCCCCGTCGCCTGGTCCCACGCCTGCCCTCCCCCTTGCCCAAAACCCTATCCAGGTGCTCGGCCTGAGAAAAATGGTAGGTCGAAGCCACGTCTCCCGCCTGTCATGGCCGGAGAGACCGTCGTCCAAATCCCAGCCTTCCGCAGAGCTCTCCTGCCACCTCCCAACTCATGCCGTCAATGCAACTTGAGCGCCTGCACACCACCGATCGACCACCCCACGCCGGCACTGAAATTCACGGTGAATAGCTGTGCGCAGCTCGCAGGTGAGCATGCATGCGATCGGCAATCCACGGTAGCTCACCCGATGTTGTGGTTGACTGGTTGTACTCGCGGGTGTCCATGTGTGTGGCCGGTAGTCCGCAGCACGGCGGCATGCGATGCCTAGCTCCACCGCACCACCGCTCCGTCGCTCGCGTGACCAACCCTCCCCGCACTCACCAGACACTAATGCCGCTCACCTTGGCGGGCAGCTGCTCCCTCGAGCTGCACGCTCTACTCGCCACCTGAACCTAAGGTGTGAAGGAGAGAGGAGGAAGGGGAAAGGAAACAAGGAGCCGAGTGCCTCCTTGCAGTCAACCAAGTAGAGCCATGTGCCACCAAGGGCATGACGCTAGGGGAGGAGGGCACAGTGGCAATCGGCAGGCAACGCAAATAGGGGCGGAGGTCGGGACCTCACACCCCCCTCTCAATGACGTCCATCCCCTTCATATACGAAACTAAGGCCTCCACATCTAGCAATTGAGGGCTCGATTTTTTTTACTTGATTGGAACGATTTGGAGTGGATTATAGAAAGGAGGTGAATGGAAACGAGAAGAAGAGGAGGACACACTCCTGCTCATGGCGGCTAGAGGCGCTGTGGCCTAGTGCTTGAAGCGGGAATGAGGCTAGGCACGGGGAGGACGAGAACTTGCCTGGGCGACGGCGAGGATGGCAAGATGCACAATGCCTGGGCGATGGTGAGGATGGGGCAAGATGTGGGTGGCGCCAACGAACGGAGAGGCAGCGACTGGCCGGATGATGATGAGTACGGGAAAATCGAATGAATGGATAGAACGAAAGTTAAGTGGTGAATTTTTTTATTTCCATGTGTGGATCCCATGTAATAAACAGATGGCATCAAACCACCCACAAATATCTTCTACTACTATACTTGCAAAGAGAGAACTACTAGGGACAACACACTAACATATTGTGAAGCGAAGCCAACATATTAGGAACAAGCGAATAATAACGTGAGAGTAAGTAAGGACCCATAGTAATGCACGGGCATTTCTGCTATATAATATTAAAGTGCGGTTGTTTCTCCCAACCGTCGTGGTTGTTTTTGCAAAAAAGTCCCTCAACTTTTTTTAATCAACCCGCAGTCCTGTGAGTTAAACGGTCATAGTTCTTGACGATTTGTAAAAACAATATCTCGCATTTTTTTAATCAACCCACCATCCTGATAGTGATAGGAGCATGGACTTCTTGTTGCGTCCAGTCAAACGACCAAGCCGTTCCAATCCATCTCCTTTGTTTCCCAAGCTCCCCACCGTGCCGCACTGGTGGCGCGACATGGAGCTCCGATCTCGCCGTGCACGGGTGCTGTCGCCCACTGCTGCACCCGTGTGCGCTATCTTGATCTAGCGCCAGCCTTCTCGGAAGCGGTCCGCTACGATCTCACATATAATCCACGCAGCAGCAAAGTATAAGCTGTTGTCATAAAATTGAAGTTGCATGCATAAATCTTTAGATCAGAAATTTTAATGTATGTTTAAACCTGATGTTGCGTAGATTACAATTTAGCCTCAAGGCCGGCTGGTTGAACCTCCTTAATTTAATTAGAATTACTAATTTAAATTGTAACTTAATCAGAATTGCTAATTTAAAAACCTCCTTAATTTAATTAGAATTACTAATTTAAATTGTAACTTAATTAGAATTGCTAATTTAAATTTTAACTTAGTGATTATACCGCTAGAGAACGAGCCGAGGATCTACATGGGACCAAATACAAATTTTATGGAGCACACTCTAATACTAAAATTGCTGGGTGATTGGATCAACGTACATTGTGATAATAAATTAATTGCAATTTCAATTATGCACACCAAAATTACATTTTTACAACGAAGATTTTACGGAAATACGGTAGATAACTCAGGAATTAAAAAGGTGATGGATCATAGCATCCGGTTACATCCAGCACTTTTGTATTCTCGTGATAGCACCTGATATGAAATCCATGAACTTTTCTCCTTGTAATAGCTTATCTACTTTTTTAATGATCCATGCGCAGAATTTCAGGAAGGAGAAGAAGAAAAGTGATATAGCACCATGAAACATGAATCGAGAATAAATAGATAATTATTTTAGAGAGAGTAAAACCCGTAGCAACGCGAGCACTTCTGCTTAGTAAAAGGATAAAGGAAGCTAAAGAGACACCCTCCCAACTTCCGTGGTGAAAACAACGCTCTCACTCACTTCCCTGGTGACGGCGATCCCTTTTTCCCACCAACTAATCTAACTGGTCCTTAAGATCCATCAGCTACATCCGTGCAGGTAACCCCCGATCTGCTCTTTGTAGTTGAAAAATATAGATCCTTTTTTCTTTTGGTTGCTGCAACATTCTTCCATTGTGATTTAGAACTCTGAGCGCATCGTCAAATAGCTTGCTTCCATCACTGCTTGGTAACTGTACATTCCCTGATCTCTCTGAAATTGTTGAGCCCGTAGGAAAATCACTCATCGAATTTGAGCATGGCAAGTGAGCATCTTAAAACAATGTGAAATGTCAACCTGCACTTCAAATGCGTTGAGATGATTTGTATCTTCACCCACCAACAATAAACGAAAGAATAATAGATGTACGCCACTTGTATTACAGAAAGGGCATCTTCATTGTTCATGTCCATGGTGAATATGAGATACTAATTAATATTTTCAAGTAGATATAATAAAAAGAACCATTTACTCAGAAAACTTACATTGCAATGTTCAGTAGTATTGGTCATGGCATTATATACTTAAATATTCGGCAAATCTTTATTTTTCTGCATCTCATTTCACCTCAGTAATGCACTAAAATGATCAGTGCATAGCCCTTGAGTAGTATAGCATGAACCCTGGTGGATAAATACAATTATCCCTTATTATTATGATTGCAATTTAGGATGCTGCTCAACCTGTAATAAACAAAAAGGTCATATCCCCCTACATTGAAATAATCAATCCCCCCCCCCCTACTGTGAAGATATGGTGCATAAAAAGTAAAAAGTAAGTTAATTGTTGCACTGTTAACGAGCTAACTATTTTACATATTAATTATGTAACCAGTACTATCTATTTATTTATTTTATAACAACTTACCTAATATGACATTGCTGTAAATATGCAGAAATCAACTTTAATGTAACTTTGAAGAAGACGGCCACGATAGCAATTCAAAAGGTAAGAATCAACTCTGTCCACCATATCCTGTTCTTTTGCCAATGATGCTTTTCCATCTGTTAATAAAATGCAATTGTAATAAGTAAATAGCTACTGTCTGAATTTTCCAAAATAACTGTACAGTAGATATATAGAGTATAAAAACATTTGTGTTTTTACTTACCTTCAATGATCTTTATGAAATAAAAGACACTAACAATTTTTTATTATTTTTTTACTTAACTATATAAAGAAATGGCAAGAACTAAAAAGCGAAAAATAGTTGAAATTAACAGTAGCACAACATCTGAAGGTATGATTAATCGAATTAAAAGACATAGTCTAAATATACAAAAGATGACATCATTTTTATCAATTTCAGGTATCGATATTTGAAAAGAGCAATACTAACTACGACAAATGATATAGTAGATGATATTAATTCTTATATATTAACCCTTGTACGACAAAAACAGAAGGAATATTTAAGTGCTGATTCTATTTTTAAGTGTTTAGATACATGCAATGATGCAGATATCCTATACCCTACTGAATATCTTAATACACTAAATGCTAACAATTTTTCTCAACATAAATTAATTTTGAAAGTTGGCGTGCCAATTATGTTATTACGAAATTTAAACCAAAGCATAGGGCTATGTAATGGTACACGATTGATTGTTACTAATTTAGGTGACAATATCATAGAGGCTATAATAATGACTGGTTCAAATATTGGAGGAAAAAAGTTTATATTCCTCGCATAAATCTTACGACAAGACGATCTAGATGGCCATTTATTTTAAATAGATGACAATTTCCAGTAAAAGTATGTTATGCAATGACTACAAACAAAAGCCAAGGTCAAACATTAAGTAATGTAGGCAAATACCTTAAAAACCCAGTTTTCTCACACGGGCAATTATATGTAGCAATGTCAAGCATAACATCTAAATCAGGACTTAAAATTCTGATAGAAAATGAAGATGGAACATGCGGAAATGAAACCAGAAATATTTTTTTACCGTGAAGTATTTCAATATATATAACATGTTTTGTACAATATGTATCATGTTTTCTACAGATGACGATCAACATGTTATCAGAGCTAAACCCACATGGACTCAATTGCAACATCTGTGTGTGCGTATCAAGAATGTGGGAGTTCTGTGATAAAGACAGTGGACAGATTAAACACTTGGACTTAGTAATCGTGTATGAAAAGGTATGTTCTACATTTACACCACAAATATTTATATACCCACCCCCTCTTTGTTAACCTTAACACAATTTAATTTCACTACAGAATGATGCGATGTATGTTGAAATACCACCAGAAGAAATTTCAACTCTCAAGAATCATCTAAGCGAAGGGAAGATAGTTGATATAAGAAGATTTTTAGTGCACAAGGCCAAAAGTGTTTACAAAGTGGTAGAAGCACCTTATATGATCAAGTTGAGTCAGAGATCAATAATCACTCCAGTGATTCCTGAGCCACGACAGTTTCCAAAATATGTCTTCAACTTGATTCCATTTTCAGAAATCAAGCAGCATGCTGGTCTCACTAATCGTTTTCTAGGTAACATATTCATACTAATTTTGTAGAGTCCAAATTTTTATTCAATTAGCTGCTACAACTGAGGACAAATAATAACAACTAATTGCACATTGCCTACTGATTGTATCCAGATGTTATAGGCTATGTTGCAGCTGTCTCCAACATTGCAAGAGTTAGATTTGGTCATACCAAATTCCAGCCAAACGAACCATCATCTTAAAAAAATGAAAGGTATGCCATATTTTAGAAATGCAAAGTAGTTACCTATGCAAACAGAACTACAACTAAAAATATTCATAACAGGGGAGAACAGGTTGAAATCTCTCTATTAGGTCCAAGGGCAATTGAATTTGATGGTGATAAAGTTTACAACGAAGGACAAAAAACTCCAATTATTACTATCTTTGTTGGAACACTGGCCAAAACTGTTGGAGCACAAAGGCCTTGATCCTAAGCACTTCATCTGCTTGTCGCTGGTACACCAATGAAGACATTCCAGCAATCCACGAATTTTATGGGAGGTAATATCCGCACTATGGTCACAAACATTTGCCTCAAATGTTGCTAACATGGTATGTATTCTCCAGATTACTAGACATACAAGGAGATGAACTCGAAGCAGTAGAGAGACTACATATACGTGATGATGATGAGAAGATGCAAATATTGAAAAGAAAACACTCTTGCAACTAAAGAAAGAAGTTGATCCAGTTGATCACCGGGTAATAATCTAATCCAATTTAAAATGTCTCTGAACAACATATATCACCAGCTTACTATCTCTAGGCTCTCCGTACTTAGGATTATGGGATAATGTGCATATTAAATACATATATTACATATGTTTTCAACTTACATGGATACTATTATATACGGAACCAGCTTTATGAATGTACTGTCACAATCACAAGGCTATCTCCAAATCAAAGCTGGTGTTACCTTGCATGTAAATTGTGCCACTCCAAATCCTATCTTCAAGGTTCAGATTACAAGTGCTCATCAGAAGAATGCACCTGTACTCAAATAGAATACATGTACCATTAGCATTATTTCAATATTCTCACATATTCATTTGTATACTCAAAAACAACAATAAACTAACAGCTACTTATTTATTATTGCAATGCAGATGTAAATTGTGCTTAATGGGCGCGATGACGCACATGAACTTGAATTTGTCCTGTTTGACAAAAAAGCAGAACTTATTGGAAAACCTGTCGACAAGTTACTCAATATCCATGACAAAAATTTCATTCCTCCTCAGATAAGTTGATTAATTGGACAGAAATATACATTTGTTGTTAAGATCTCAGCAAAGAAAAGCTTTGCCAGGCCTAATAATCCATCTTTTGATGTTCAGTATATCACTCATCAGTTTGGAAAACAGGCATTTGTGCCAATCTTTCAAAAACAGGAACATATAACAACTAGCACTTCTTCATTTGTTACTCAAAAACATTTGCCTGCACTTGTTCCGATCAAATATAAGCCTGATACAGAACAGGTACATACACCTATAAATTTATTTGTTATATTGCTTGCATGCAAAACAATAGGTACTTATAGTTTATCGATATTTGCAGAGCAACTTCTCCATCCTACAGAAGTCTGAAACTGACAACACGCCAATGGACATAGAACTTAATGAGTATGTAATTTACACATACTGCACTTGTTTTAATCATATATCTAACACCACTAATCCACTACCCACTTGTATACAATACTTTTTTAAAAAAAAAGGGATCAAGACAGGTACAAAAATAAAAGAAATGCATTGAGCGACAACGAGGACAACAGTGATGAAGACAACAAAGCTACTAAATAAAGGCAAGAAAGCTAAACAGTAAGAACATTGCTCCCTACTCCATTTTTCTATAAAGCTCATTAATGCTATAATATGACTTCAATACATTATTTTAGTGCACCTATATGGCAGGCTGTTATGTTTTTTTCGATGTTGTAGCCTCCACAATTTTGTATTCCATAATTAATTACACAGTTTAACCTAAATTACAAGCTGCACTTCGAAGGTAAATAAAATATAACAAATTATATCTATTTATCTTACTGTCCAAGTTTGTTTCTTAATTTTTTTTTGTTTAGCTTACAGATTCTGAATATGGCTCAACTACATAATTTCTTTACTGAATTTTAATACGATTGCTTTCTTTAACCAACATTTGATACTAACAAACATATTTCAAAACTTCTGTACAGGTAATTGCAAAATAAGAATGAGGTGCGCAGCTAACTTTTGATGGACTTTTGGTGGTCTACGCTTTTGTGAAGTTCAACAAACTACATGTACCTTCAAGAGAAGACTGTAGTTTCTAGACTATCCAATATTTTGCACGAGCAAGATTTGTACTAAGAAACAATACAACTTGTTGTCAAATATGTGCTACATCTTTTGCAGAGTGACATATAACATGTATGAACCTAAATCAAACCTAGCCAGCTCCACGTCTTGAACTCAAAATACACGTGTCTGTGCACTCCTAGCCAGCTCACTCACAGATACAGAGAAAGAACAGATTCTCACGGGTCCATCACTAATTACAGAGAAAGAACAGATTCTCACGGGTCCATCACTAATTTCCTCTGATTTTTTTTTATCTTTGGTACATCCGTTCATGTCAAAAGGGCAAAGAAGTAAAACCATTTGCAGGGTGCATCAACGAACGATGATTACATGTCGTAGTACCTTATAATTATATGCGATTGCTTAGGATAGTACAGGTGTCTCTGAATGTTGTAGGATTATTACAGGTTGCGCTCATGGTGATGCTCGTTTGTCTCTTGCATTGACCAGAGCCTTAGAGATTAGAATTGGAGGGCAAATGTTTTGCAGGTGTAGCATTTGACATGCTCAGAAAGTCAGAAGTCAGAACAGCAGTGGTGGTAACTGGTAAGCATTCTGTGTCCCCGTATGGGAACGAGGCCACGGACCATGTTCTTGGGGCTCCATTACGTGTTCATCTGTAGGCCCATATCTAGTACAAATGGGCTAGGCCAAGAACAGCACGAGGAAAAACCCAGTGATCAATAACCGGCCCAAAACGAACCCAACTTTTTTCGGTCTGTCTAACTTGCACGGCCCGACAATTATTTCCCCAGGTAGTCCGAGTAATCTTCCTAGGCCGACTAATCAGTTAGCCTGCGGAAGGAAGTGGGCCTAATACTGGCTAGTACACGCGCACCACTGCTTTTCTGCCATCATGTATTCTTTCCGGTCGTACATGTTTATCTGAAAAAATCAAAACGATCTACAATTTGAAATGGAGTGAAGCTTCAACTCAACCTTTTGGAGGAGAAAGCTCAGTCTCCTTGACCCCAGAAAGTAAAGGTAGTGTGGAAGAAAAATGAAATAACATTGTGGATATATACACATGTAGGAGCATGGTGAACGTAAGGAAGGAGTGATGTAAAGCTGGCTCTAAACCCGGCTTGCATTGCCTGCCATGCCACAACCACGATTCCACAACACACACCGATGACCGATCCGGCCGGGCATCATACACCTTGTGTTTCTCTCTCTCGTCGCTTCGCTTCGCTCCCACTCGCTCTCCCAGTCCTCGATCGGGACCAGCAGGGCGCGTGCACTACGGCATGGCCGACCGGCGGAACGCCTGCCGCCACGTTCCAAGGAAAAAGGTCGTCGTCGACGGACCTGACCTGAGCGCCGCCCCCACGTCACCGGCCGGCGTCGTGGCAGATGATGTCGTCCTTGCTCTTTCGTCAGGGCGCATGCATGCAGCACACACTTTTCTTTTTTTATAGAAGTTGAGTGGAAAGCAAAATACCTGCCTATCTACTCTATAGTCCTATAAAAAAAAAGGTGAATACCACGTGTGGAGCGAAGTACAATGTTCTCCCAGGCCGTTCTCCGGGACCAAGAAAATGTCATAATTGACGTGCAATTCGGTTCTTGTCTCCTGATCGATCGAATAAACACCTTACTATATATATACTTACAGCAAAGGAAACTTCTAAATTATAGATCGTTCTAAATCGAATTTGTATAGTTTTAATCAAATTTATAGAAAAATGCATAATAAACATCTGGAATATCAAACTAGCATGACTGGATAGACCGTAAAATGCATTTTGTATAGCATAGTTATATTTGATATTATAGATGTTAATGTATTTTTCTACAAAATTTTATCAAACCTAGATAACTTTGACTCAGAGTACGCAAGTCATAATTTGAAAATGGAGAGAGCAGTACTTTTACTTGAATTGCTATTCCAATATACACTGAAGCAATACATGCTGCATGCACGGTTACGTTACTTGCATTATTGGTGGCCTCTGGTCAGTCAGGATCGTGCATTAGCCATGGCACCAGAAACCTCCTGTCAGATCGATCTCCATTAGATTGTGCGTGCCACCAACCAGTTGTATGTTTCTCTTTCAATTCGCTGCAGACAGCGGCGAGCTAGAGTGGCTTTATTTGGTAGGGTTGACGTGCCTTGCTTGCTCCATCTATCCTTGGGTTAGTTGCCGTGCATGCAAATAAACATGCAGGTGCGTGTTGTGCGTCTGCAGGGATAAGGTACGGTGGGGCATGCACCTGAAGGAGGAGGAGAGCGAAACACCTGAAGGAGGAGGAGAGCCTTCGTTTTTCGCCGGTAGGTGCACTGGCTAGTGCCTACACCTACATACGTGCCATTGTTTTTCTGGTGGCACGTTGTTGTTTCGCATTCCTCTCCTCTACCAAAAGCGTGCACTTTTCCGTCAAGTGCATGTTGCCTTTACTTTAATTTGCATTTGCTGTGTGCCGTGTGCGTGCCGTGCCTGAAGGTAGCATCGTGCCAGCAGCGTGATAATGATAACAATTTGTGGACGGTGTGGAGCTATAGGGGCCATGCATCGCCCCATTATCTTGCATGCACACACAAAGTTGACGGTATTGTATATACTACCGCGTATACGTGTCTTTATCTGTCGAGATGCATCGATCGGCCCAAATGGACAAGTACCTCCAGATGCAGTACGTGTTTTCCAACAATTTGTTCATCAATTACTTACAAAAACATCAAGCCTTTTGACCGTATTTCATATATATTCCGAAAACAACTTATAGATTTCTTTGTATGTACGAATGCATGGCTTGATAAAAGAAAATTGCAGCGTCAGTGTTAGCATGCACTTCCTCTGTTTCAAATTGCAGGTCGTTTTAGCTTTTCTAGATACACACACTATGTCTAGATATATAGATAGCAAAATTTATGTATATAGAAAAGCTAAAATGATCTATAATTTAGAAGAAGGAGTAGCTAGTAAGCATGGAGTTTCGCTTTCACCGAAATGATGAAAAAAAGGCCATGCATCACAGCTACTGTCCATTCCTGATTTGATATCTGACGAAGAATGTGTTCCGGATTTCCGAATACGCCATACTTGAGTTGTAATCACCAAGTCAAGCACAAGTAGTAAACTCCGGTTATTAACGTGTAGCCAAGAACGAATTCTTCTGGTCGTTTTCTGCTTGTGGACAAACAAAAAAACATGATGGCAATTGAGGATTTCGACTAGTGTCTGAGCTTCATCCAGAAGTTACCATTCGAAGCTATAGATGGCTCCATTCGAATGAGACTAAGCAGTGTTCCTATACCTAGGAATTTTTGATGCAATAAATTGACAACCGTGACTTGCAAAAGAGAGACCAAGTGACCATGCAAGTCAATGCATCACAAATAATGGACTTAGATAGACTACTGATGATGGCAGCGGTGATCATGTTCGCGTGAGCATGACTTCATCCTGAGATCATCAATTTCAGAAAACTACATTTTGTTGTTATATATTGCATCATCACAAAACTAGCTAGTACTACTTTTAAGATTGTACTCAACGATGCCACTCCATTTTGCAGAATCACAAAAGAATGCAAAGGTGTAGCTAGTTTTGCTATACAAAATGACATGAAAGTGTAATTTAATGATACAAAATATATGCTAATAGAAGTGTATAGTAGCTTCCCGACATGGAATGTAAATTATGTGAAATGAACATGTAGTTTTGTTACACATAGAGACCTATGTTGTTGTGAAGTTGATTAGTAAAAGGTGTTCTTTATGTGATATTTTCAATATTAATGTAGAGAACCTTTTTCTGACCAGATCAATGGTCGTTTAACTCTCACTGATTAGTCTAGCAGTTTCCTTTTTGTGTTTTCTGATTATAAATAGGTTTGCATTCCACCACAAATAATTACTGCATGCCTCTAGCCCTCCACTCTGACATCGGTGTTCCACTATATTGGTTAGATCCTCATGCACATGGTGTCCATGGCGGCTCATATATATCAATGCCACCATCAGTCAGAGCAGCTCTAGGCTAACGATGTCACCTCTTTAGGATGCTGGTTCACCAACACATTTAGACATTTTCGTACACTACAAAATTGGCTCTAGTCAGAATCTCCTCCTCCTCCGAGAACTGCCTGCTACATCGGCACTCATCATGGCACCACTCTGCATGTTGGGAAAAGGCCTTCTCTGCTCGTCCCTTTAACACCGTCATATATATGATTCATAATGGTCCCCTTCATCATGCATCATGCACTTGGAAACACTAACGTGTGACGCATTACCGGGCCTGGCTGGTCAATGAAAGCTTTGAGTCGTTAGTTGTTAGCAATGTCTTGTTCCTCAACTATTGCCGTGATCGTGTCGCCTTCTTCTATAGCTCATCATTATTTGCCAGCCCTCCCGTCACCACACTTCAATACGTACATGTCTAAAAATCTATGTCTAACCTATACAATGACAAAGCAGTAACAGTGCTTACTAAAATGATGTACCTGATCAAATATTGTAGGAAAAAGTGTTAGGATAGGGATGATTAGTGCACCGATATAATAAAATAAGGGATCGATTTGCACCAATTAAAACATGAGGGACACTTCCAAAATACTTAAGAGTTAATTTACACCAATTCCCCAATTACATGATTTTGTATATTACTCCAATTCCCCAAGTCTCAAATATCGATGGATCCTTTCTTAGTTGCCCATTTGTTGAATTTGTAAAAGCAAAACCTCTAAATGCAGATCCTAGCATTGCAATTTAAATTAATGAATTAGAATTGGTGACCAAAGAAATTGAAACACTACCTTCTTACTTCAAACAAATTGATTTGCACCCAAAACATTCGTGAGAAAATTAGTTGCATACCATTGAAATTTGGAGCAAAACAAGCTTCCGGAAGGATGCTGTAGTAGAGAGAAATAGAAAAGGAAGCTTACGAGCAGCTTGAGGCTGTGGGCACCGATCCAGAGGAGGCGTGGTGCAGCGACTGGCGATGAGCGAATGATGCCTCCCCATCTTTCACCGCTTGCGATTTGGAACCTGGACGATGAAGTTTTTGCATTTTGAGCAACCGCAATTTCACGGGTGTCGTTTAGCTTTCTTGCGCAACACTGGTAGAAAAACGAGCATTAATCCCGGTTGGGAAACCTCATATACTCGGTTTTCCCAACCGGGACTAATTAATCAGGACTAAAGGTCACATCTTTAGTCCCGGGTCTTTCACCTGGGAATAAAAACCTCCTTTAGTCCCGGTTGGTAACACCAACGGGGACTAAAAATGTCTCCACGGACTACAAAATTTAGACCCGGGGGACTAAAGCCTCTTTTGTCCCGGTCCAAAAACAACCGAGATTTTTTATTAAGGATGGAATGTCATTTTTCTACTAGTACAACTCTTGCTCGTCATGCGCACGACACACTTGGCTTGTTAGTAGACTGACCCGTCCGTGTGAGCTTTTTCTGGTACAATTTTTTGTACTTCCCTGTTTGTTTATTGTTGTTGTCCTGCCGGCAAAGAAAGTATACAAGGCATAGCAAGTGTGGGCTGTTGGGTCGGATGGTGGTGCAAGCATCAGAGCTCAGGGAGTGTACAAGTGGTGGAAATTAAGTGCTAATCTCTGGAATTTTAATTTTTCCATAGTACCTGTGCACTCGGAAGGCTAACATGGCTTCACCCCTGCCCGTCACTCACCCTCAACACACCCTATATATTTCCATGGGGCCTTACTGTGCATGCAGCATCCAATGCAACTGGACTTCAACTGCATGAACCATGCATAGCTGCCTCATGCACGGCTACCCGTCTTCCGCTACTTAGAGCCTGTTTGGGAGCACTCCACTCAAAAAACCAGCTCCACTCCACCAGCTCCACACTTTCCTAGCTCCACTCCACCAACTCCAAAAAAACATGGAGCTGCTGCACGTGTTTGGCTAATAGCAGTGCTCCAGCTCCAAAAATATGAGCACTTGTTGTGAATGGTCTATTTTACCCTTTATGAACGGACCCACATGTCATACTCTTCTATTTTCTCCTCTCTTCTTCCTCTTTCTCCAATCACTACGCGAACGTCCGTGGAGTCCGCGAACGCGAACAGCTTGTGGAACGGCACCCGCGTCGCCATCGCAGTCGCCGCCGCCGCGTGCCCCTTGCCGCCATTGCCCGTGCCCTGGCTCTGAGCCGAGGCGCCGGCGGCCCCTGCATCGGACGGCGAGGTGCTCGCCTCGGCGGGTCTCCAGGACTCCGGCATCCCCTGCTGCTGCTGCTAGAGATTGAGCAAAGCTGGGAAGAAAGAGAGAGAGAGAGAGGGAAAGAGGTGGGCGCGCGTCGGGCGGCGCGGCGGCACGGCAGGGGCGGGCGCGGCAGGCGGCGGGTGCGACAGGGGTGGGCGGGCGGCGGCCACGCGGCAGGAGGTGGGCGTCGTCCGGGCTGCGGCGGTGGGCGGCGGCCGAGCGGCGCGGCAGGCAGCGGGCGGCGCGCGCTAGGGACGGGGCGACGGGAGTCTATTTTTATTCGTGAACCGTTATTGTGTAACGAGTGGCAATGGTGGGTAAATACCCACCAACTCCACGAGGAGGTCTGTACATGGGGTTTTTGGAGCACCTATTGAGGTACTCCACAAAAAACGTGGATCTACCCCCCTGCTCCACCTTTTTCCTGGAGCCGGAGTTGCTGGAGCTAGACGCGTTTGGCTGCGAAATTTTCGGAGTTGGTGGAGTGGAGCAATTTTTCGTGGAGTGGAGTGCTCCCAAACACTCCCTTACCTCGACATGGACACAAAGAGCTGCCTACCACTCCGACTTGTCAGCTTACTCTACAATAATTGCATCCGCATTTCTTTATATGCCTCCAACACTCCTATTGTGATGGGAGATTATTAATCCATGGTTCCCACCTTTGGCTTTCTCTCCGGTTTGGCTGTCACTGGTGCTCCTATTCACCACTGCATAACTAAATTACTACAACTACGCGACTATGAGAGGATGTTAATGTCAAAAACATATGGAATTAACAAAAAACAAGATGAGCAAACTGAGTGTAGCTTAACCACCCAAATTCGAGTTGACTCAGCACATGTGCTCGTATTTTTCTAAATTTAATCCATGAATTAACGCTTGTGATAAATTTTTCAATCTCAAGATATGTCACATCAGCCTCTCGAAGATACTTATAGAGGTAGGGTTTAACTTGCCTACGAATATTATAGAGGTGAGTGTATATGAGTGTCGTACTATATCTGCATGTACTATATCTGCATATACTTGATCTGAAGAAGGCCCGCTACAATAATCCAATGCGTTTTGCCAATCCCTATCATTTACAGCTACTCGTCGAATTCCCCACAACCTTGTCATGCTTTCACTGTTTGTGTAATTCAATAATAAGGTAAATATTTGTGGGAGAATGTGCTACTGGCCAACTGGTGAGTAATCTACACATTGTAACATCCATACGTCGGCTAGCGCCCAGCTTCTAGTTCCATGGACACAAAGACAATAGTACACGTTAGGTGGGGTCAATGGTGAGTTGTTCAACGATTCCATCGTGTACTCTCTTGGTTGCTGAGTCTTGAGGATAACCTTTGTGTTCTTGGCGGGTACCTTGTACAATTCTTGCGTTGGTTGCCAATTGCCATGCATGGCTTTGTAGCATGGCGGAGCATGTGGCTAGCAGCAGAGGTGTTGGATGACGTACCCGTGTGACCGACGCAATCGACGATCTATTGCAAAGCGGCCGCAATGACGTTTACATGCACGTTGACCGACCGGGAAAATCGCGTCTCGAACGAAAGCGGCATGGCAGCTTGCAGGAGAGTGACATTACATGGCCGTTTGCACAAAGTCATACCTACTCGCTTGAGCTTATCAGCGGCTGCATGCGGCTGGCAGCCAGCCGTTCGGCTGCTGGCACAAAGAGCTGCCGTAGCAGCCTAGCGAGCAGGTGCTGCAGCCTCCTTTGTCGACACAGGTGCTGTAGTGGCTGTTCAATTCCTATCTCTGGCTGCTGCAGCTCCAGCCGCAACACAAGCTAGAGCTGCAGCAGCTTGCCGAGTAATGGATTATTCATGTAAACAAAGTGATACATTGGTGTAAACGTTACATATGAAGACCTCTCCTTAAGCAAACTTCTATGTTCCATTTGGAATATGCTAGTTTACCTGAAGGAATCATGGAGCGTTCCTAACACTAGTAGAGAATTGGCCTTTAGTCCCGGTTGGTAGGGTGCAAATCTCCTGAAAATCCATCCGGGATAAACCAACCGGGACAAAAGGGGGGTCTTTTGTCCCAGGTCACTCAATTCGGGACTAAAGACCCCCTTTTATTACCAACCGGGATAAAATAGGTCACCACCCTAGGCGTTGCAAAAAAACAAGTCACGCAATTTTTCACGCGAAATATGCGCGTGCGCGCTGCGTGGGATTCGAACCCACAACCTCCAGCCTCGCGCATAGCTTCCTTGCCATCCCACCTACACACCACATCTGACTATATAGGGGATGTTGTCCTTTTGTATTAACACGTGGGGGACCCTTTTATCCCGGTTGGAAACACCAACCGGGATAAAAGACCCCCTTTTATCCCGTTTGGTATTACAAACCAGGATAAAAGGGTTCAAGGGATTTAGTCCTGTTCTAGTAACCTCGTTGGGGACCCTTTTATCCCGGTTTGAAACAACAACGGGATAAATGACCCCCTTTTATCCCGGTTGGTATTACAAACCGGGATAAAAGGCTCTCGACCCTTTTATCCCGGTTGGTGTTACCAACCGGGATAAAAGGTGGGTCTTTTATCCCAGTTGGTGTTTTAAACCGGGATAAAATGCCTCTCAGGGTCTTTTTTTCCCACTAGCCTTTGCAACCGGGATAAAAGGTCCCGGTTGGTGAGCCCCCCACCAGTGACCGAGCTTTAGTCCCAGTTGGTGACCTTTTGTCCCGGACTAACTTTAAACCGGGACAAAAGGGGGCGCATCGAAAGCCAATTCTCTACTAGTGTAAAGAGGCCTCTTTTTTCCCCTCCATTTTTATGTTCTTTTGAAAAAAAAGGAAAAAGACACTCCCCAGACCATAAATATATGTCAGATATTAATTTTTTAACTTAGACCATTAAACATAAAATGTTGGAGTAGATTGACAACAAGATTTACAGGGGTAGGGTGTGCGTGCGACCTTTACAAAATCCAATGTAGTCGTTGTTTACTGCTATGGTGTAGTGTCTACGTTTGAACTATTTTCAGCAAAAAGAAAATTTTATAGCTAGACTCATCATGAAAATTATTTTAATAGATGTAATCATTTTATTTGAAATATTATATTTTTAATATAAATTAACCTTATACATCATGTGAATTTCCAAAACAACCTGTGTTTACGACGGAGTAGATTTAGAGGCATATTCTTTTTTTAAAATTTTTTAGCTAACTGGGGGTTTTCTTTAGAACGGATCGACTTTGTTTTATCTTTTGTGCGGAATGAAAAAGGGTTTCATGATTTTAGCCCAAAAAAATATGTATATTCCTGATAATCTAAGAAAAAAATTGGAGTATACATTAACGCGAGTTAAGTGGGCTCACAAAAAGAGAAAAAGAATTACAGTACAATATCTTGAGCACGTGTAAAACATGGTATGCATGTTTTTATCTTTTTTTTCGAGGTAGTTTATTAAAATTGATCAATGTAACGCGCGAGCTCGTTCACACATTACTGGTGTGCACAGAATGGAAAAAAAAATTGGGTGGGGACGGTCCCCAAACTTGCTCCTGTGCGGACCTATTTCAGATGGCTGACGTGTGGATACCCCGCGCATCCAACGGATCATGATGAGGTGCACGATTCCTTGGCTCTAGGCACGCATTCTCATCGTCAACTCGGTTCCAGGCGCTCTCGGCTCGCCTCCATCTTCTCATCCGCCGCAGCTTGGCTTCCAGAAACAGAAACGCACCCTAGGTTAGGAGAAGACGTCCTTGTGCGATCCTAGATCGTGGCAAGGAAGGACAGCCGCCATAGAAATCTTTGACGAGCATCGTAGCCATAGCAGAGGAGGATAGCAGTCTGCACTCCACAGTAGGAGAAGACTCCCCACATGTCGTAGCTGCAATGGCTGTACAAAGCTAGGAGAAGGACAACATTCTCGACTCATCGCCTATGGTGTCGTCTGTGCCTGCTCTAGCACACAACGGAATGCAGCCAACGCAGGTACATATTTTTTTCACATTCTTTGATCATCATGAGTTTTCACGTGTGTGTTTGACCGTGCTACATGACCTCCACCTCCACTGATTTGTGACCATATACATGCTAGATTGCATAGAACTACTTCGGCAATAACATCAGAGTTTGTTGCATGATACAAGAAATAGCAGATGAAGCACAAGATAAGGTAACTAAATTACAAATAAATTATTTAACTGAGAGCATAATATTTCATATCTTAAAGGTAAGTCACATTAATTCTCGACTTAATGTACAACAGATGGCTGATGAAGTTGTGCAACCTATGATCGTTCCTGAAGTTGGAATGGCTTTCGAATCAGAGGATAAAGCTTATGAGATGCAACCTATGCTGGCAAGATTGGGTTTAGTATTAGAAAGAACCATACAAAGTGACAACGAGATAGGACTCTACGTCAAAAATATTTGATTTGCAATAACGAAGGTCATCGAGAAACTGAGTCATCAAGGGACACTACAAGGACAGATTGCGATGGACGGATTGCGATGCTCATGTTCAGTTTAGTGTTAGTAAAGAGGGGATTTGGATAGTGCAAAAGGTTGTATTTGATCACAACCATTACTTTGCTAGTCCAAATAAAAGGGAGAAGCTGAGGTCCCAATGAAGTATTCAAGAAGCAGACAGGAAGCTAATTGGGCAGATGAGGAAATTTGGGATGAAGCCAGCCCAGGTTTTTGAGTTTATGAAGGAGTTTTATGGAGGAGCCGACAAAGTACTATTCTCACGAATGGATTGCAACAATGAGATTGGCCGTGAGTGCAAGAAGTACTTAGAATCTAATGACGCAGGAACACTACTAGAATACTTGAAGCATAAGCAGATAGAGGATCCAACATTTTTTTATGCCATGCAAATAGACAAGAAAGATGGTCGGATAGCTAATTTCTTTTGGACAGATGGCCAATCTATCATGGATTATGCATGATTTGATGATGCTGTGTCATTTGACACCACATTTCAGACTAATAAGTTTGAAATGCCTTTTGCTCCATTCCTCGAAATCAACCATCACAAGCAGACTATCATTTTTGGGGTTGCATTATTGTTTAACGAGACTATACCATCATTTGTTTGGCTCTTTGAAACCTTTCTAACATCGATGTTAGGCAAACATCCTAGCACAATCTTCACCGATCAAGACGCGGCCATGGCAGGAGCAATTGCTTATGTATTTCCAAACACAAGTCATCGCCTCTGTTTGTGGCATATTTACCTTAATGCTGCTAAACATCTCAGCCATGTAATTCAAAAGCATCATGACAAGTTTCTACTTGATTTTAAGAGATGTGTCTACGAAGACGGATCGGAGTTTTACTTCAAAAAGAAGTGGGATGAATTGTTGCATGAGTACAACCTTGAGGACAACAAATGGAGGGCAAACCTATATGATTTGAGGGCAAAATGGGCTATTGTGTATCGTGACTCATTTACAGCTGATATGAACTCGACCCAAAGGAGCGAAGGTATGAATAATGTATTCAAGAAAAGATTTCATAGAAAACTGGGTCTTTCTTAACTCCTTGAAGAATGTGAGAAGGTTCCTAGTAGTCTTTGTAATAATGAGTTGGATGAAAATTTTAATTAACATCGAAAGAGCCCAGTTACTCATATTCCTCTGTTGAAGACCGCAACTGAGTCATATACAGGGAGGATGTATAAAGAGTTTGAGGAAGAATTTAACAAATAATTTTCATGCTCTTGTAAGTTGTTGCAAACCGAAGGGTCAATTTTGACATATATGGCTACGCATATGCATTCTAATTATGGAGCTACTGTCATATTCAACAAAGCAGATAGTACCATTATATGTGCTTGCAGGAAGTACGAATCTATAGGTACGTATACATATAAATTTGAAATTGCAATAATACAACATTTAATACAAATTGATGAAATATGGCATCCATATCTGATAGGTATATAATGCAAGCATGCCTTCAAAGTCTTCAGTGTGAATGATGTTTTCATTTTGCCTTTGAAATGGATAAAATATGCAAAGAGAGAATTAAAAAGATCTGAGGAGGAAAGTTTAAAAACCCATGCCGCACGTATCTCACGGAAGGCAACATCTATTGCATTGAAGTGTTCAAAGTCAAAAGAACTTCTTGTTCTTTTGGAGAAAGCCATGGATAAGTTGGATTTGGATGTAGATAATTCTCTAAGCATGATGGAAGAACAATCCAATGAGGCTCTTCTTGTTTCAGCTAACTTCGCAACAGATACATTTGAAGGTATAATATCGTTTAGAGTTCTTGAGGTGGTAAAAGGTGCAAAGAATAAATGAGGGACCATCTCCCTTGAAAACAATACATGCAAGAAGAAGAAAAGTGCTAAAAAGAAAGGTATTTATTGTACCAATTCTAGCATTATTTTTTTTATTCTATGCTTGTATTATTAACTTTATGTGTTTGACTATAGGAGAAGAATCAAATAATGTAGTGGAAAATAGTTATGAAGGTGCTGGTCTAGAGAAATTTATTGTAAGGCTTTTGACTTTGACTGCATTCATTTTCATATTATTGGCTTACATGCTATTTTTATGAACATTTTCATATTCTATGATAGGACCTTAATGATGGTTGCATTGATGCTAACAGTACAATGCCACACTTGGCAACTGATGCCTATGGGAAAACTTGGACTGTGGCTGCTCCGTTGATCGAAGACAGATTTGCTAATGCCACAATGCCACACTTCAATATGCACGGGAATTCTTCTGTCATGAGCGTTCCATATATTAGAGGAGGATATACAAGTCTCTTACTTGGGGTTGATCAAGCTGCCATACTGCAGCTACCTGCTATGAAATTGAATTTTAATGAACCAATAAATAAAGAAAGTATGTAACCTTGTTGTGTTACAGCAGAAAATATGTGAACTTATCTATATTGTTATAGAACAACCAACCATTTGTGGGACCATATAATCTATATCATTTGCCATTTATTAATTTTTGTCATGAACCAATCATTTGCATTGTTGTTCTTTTGTCATGAAGGAATCAGCAGTTTCTGAAGAAAAAAATTCAGATTACCATATTGCACTCTATTCTGAATCTGTTATTTTTCTTTTTTATATACCACACAAGGGGATTACTGAACCAGATTCACACTTTAAGACAGTATATATTTTTTTCAACACATCCAAATAAGGCATGTGTGTTTATATTTTGCAACAAGTCAGAGATCATTTTTTTAACATAGCCATCACATTCCATAATTTGAAACATCCATATATATTTCATATCAAAAGAAAAGGTGATACATTGATCATGTCAAGTCATCTACATATCATTGCACAGATCCTACATGGACAATTGATCTTGTCAATAAAAAATCCATGTACATCTGTGATTACTACAAAGTACAAACTACATCATCAAATATTTATACATCATCAAATATTTATACTTCGGACTGCTCCAAGAACATGACTTCCAACTAGGTGGTGAGCTCGATCTCGTCGAGGACCTTGATGGCAGCTTTTCTCCTGTTTATACCCTCGAGCCCAGCTTTAATCACATCAAGGTTCTTACAAGGTGCAACACCCTTTTCATAGAAGTCTAGTCTCTCCTCAACTTGTTCACACAACTTCTATCCGAAAATGGATGTATTCAACTCTGAGATCCAAAGCAAAATAACAGCCAGGAATCTCAGAGTAGGGTATCAACATATGTAAAGTGTGCAAATAAATTCTGCAACTGACCTGAATAACAATCAATACGTGAAGCAATGGAACACTTGTTGGCTAGGTATCAAGCCATTCGGCCATTGTTCCTAGCTGATGCACGGCTAATGAATGATGAGTGGAATATAAGACCATACTTTGGTGTATTTCCACGAGTTTTCAGAGCTCTGCAATTGAATAGAGAACAACAAACAAAATGAGTTCAGAGGCATAAAGGGAAAAGTTTGAATATTTACAACAATAATCAGTGGTCAGGATCTAGTATCTTGAAATCAATCAAACAGCTCCTGAAGTACCTGAAAAGTGCCTTTTCAGCACTAAGTATTTGAAAAGTTGAGGCAGGGCACTTTTCACTCCGAACTGCCAATCAACAAGAGGAAATAAACTGACATATACTCTAATACCCATGTGCATTGTAAATGCATTGCCACCAGTCCACCACGATTCATCGGCGCAGTCCACCACGACTCACTGCATCGGCGCAGTCCACCACGACTCACTGCATCGGCGAAATCAATTAGATCTCCACAGTCCACTCTCTGTATCTCTTGTGCTCAAGAAAAAATTCAGTCACGAGAGGGCCATAACCTAAAGCATCAAAACGAGAACATAAAATTCAGAGTAAAAATAATATAAAATTTAGAGTAAAAATAATATCGATTAACCAGACATTGTACATTTTAAGTGAACCTGTAACCTCCTAAGGGGCTTGTTGATTAGCCATTGCTTCATTTTTCAGTAGTCCAGGACCCTGCAAAACCAGCATCTTTCATCTTGGTTCAAGAAGTGAACAGGTTATATCTACTTGATTGCAAAGGGAGCAAGCAGAAGTGGATTGATGCGAGACTTACGTATGAAGTAAAGAATCGAACTGATCCAGGCTGCTGTACACAAGATTGGAACTGTGATTGATAGGACCTTTCGTCGGTGCGCGGAGGCCAGAGATGCCTGCAGTAAGGAGATGGCGGAGTCAAACCGGATAGGAAAAAGGAGAAGCGAGAGAGACGAATGGAGAGGGTATGGGCACGAGTGGTGACCCCTCGCGAACGAAGGAGATGGTAGCGGATGGCAGCAGCGGATGATGGGCACGAGTGGTGGCCCCTCGCGGACGAGGGAAGTGGCGGCGGACGACAGAGGACGGCGGCGGCGGACGGTGGGCTCGACCACAAGTCAACGAGTGGATAAAAGGTGTGTTTTTGGAAGCCAAGCTGCAGCGGATGAGAAGATGGAGGCAAGCCGAGAGCGCCTGAAGCCGATCTGACAACGCAAATGCGTGCCTAGAGCCAAGCAATCGTGCACCTCATCGTGATCTGTTGGATGCGCCGGATCTTCACACGTCAGCCATCTGAAACATATCCGCACAGGAGCAAGTTTGGGGACCATTCCCACCCAATTTTTTTCCGCAAAGAATATGGTTGGGAGGCTCTCGCATCTCGTGGAAAAATGGCGTTCCTACACATCATTCATCCACTTCTACTTCTACGTACGTACGTTTGCCTTACTTGCGAAGAAGGCCAAAAGACTCGCCTGTGACACGTTGTTCGCGAGCTTCAGACGCCGTAGAGATGGAGATGGGAACGCGCGGCAGGAATTGAACAAGGTGCTCTGCTCTGTACAGAGAAGATCAGGGGCATAGCCAGGATTTTACCATAGGGGTCGAGACGTCGAGTAGAAAACGATCGCATAAGAAAATTTTTCAAGGATTCCAATATAGCATAAACAACAAAGACATTTTAGAAATTGCCTGCCAAACCATGTATTTGATTGTATACGTATAATGGGTTTGGCTGTGTACACAGTTGTAGAGGTCAGAGACAATTCCTTTTTCTAAGAAAGAAAACATAGGATCTCCTACATGTTGTTGTGAAATAGTGGTTAGGTTACCTAAGCCACATATATAGATTTAATTGTGATCATTGATTGAGCAAGGTAAAAAGGAAAACTCGGATACCAGAGTAGGTTTGGCGGTGACACAAAGTGAATTGTATTTGGGTTAATCTTGCTTTAAACTAGCGTATAAAACATGGAAAATTAGAAGAAGAAAAAAGCTAAATGTCAACTATATGCTTTCTCAGAATACCCAGAGACACATAGACTTGAATTAGTTGTTTTCTATTTCTCCACGACCAATGTCCAAAACAATTGAGAGGAATGGACATTAGATCTTATGATATATACATGAGTATTAGGTAGCTACTTGACAATCGAGATGGTCCTGATGCTTGCACCGGAGATTATGCTAGAACACGAATCGCATGGCCTCATGATGGGATGATTGTGAGGAGTCCTAGTGCTGTAATTAGCTACTTACTTTAGAAGCACATACAGCAGCATTAGGGCTCCCCCCGGGAGAAGATGTTCAGAAGACTACACATACTGATGGATATACATGTATCCTCAGCTCGAAACCGTCAACGTAGCTCGTGTCAGCATGCGCGACCACAGGATGACCACCATGCGTCATCATCCAGCTACCCTGTGCGTGCTAGATGTAAGAGGTTGACTTGTGTATATACCTGCCTACGCATGAACACTGCAGTAAAGTAAGACGACAGAGCTTGCTCTAGCTAATCAAGGTGTGCTCATGCCGTACACTGACCCACAACATGAGCTACGTGCTCAGTGTTGTGGGTAGGGATGGTAATAGATCATCGTCCTTATATCTTTTTCACAATCCAACAAAACTCTTTCGGTCTTTATTAAGCCTGCCCTTAAAATGTTAGGCTAAGTTATTAGGTCCTTTACCACCGCTAGTTGTGGGGGTATCTTAATTATATGGGGCATGGTCATGCATTGATGCAGAGATAGAGTTCAATTCTTTTGAAAAGGCAGATTCTACTCTTCTCCAACGGTGAAGAGCTGACTCCCGCGCTACCAACCCATCTCAAGAGTCGTTTTCCCCTATACCTCTAGAGAAGGCCTTGCTATCCCTTGGAGATGCTTTATATGGTTCGGCATTTGATACAAATGCTGACGGGTCAAGTGTAACTATAAAAAATAATTTAACAGTTGGCCATTTATATTCTTCTTAATTGCATGTCTTAGACATTGCAAACCCTGATGGCTCAAGTCAGGTTTCTAGTAGTGGCCTAGCGTCATTGTTGTATTGGTCACTGTGGTTTCTGCCGTCGCACGTCATCCGAACAATAATGCTATCCATGTTTGCGGATCCAACTATCCCTCCATTTTTATTTGTAAGGCGCGCACGCATATCAAAATTTAAACTTTACAATCTTTGACCAACAAATTAACTATCAGATTTTTATTTTAATAATGTAAAGTTTATATGGTTGGATTCGTAATTAAATATACTCCACAATGATCAAAGTATATAATATTAAACTTTCAGTGCTCGGATTCTAGCTCTAGAACCAGGATTCTACAACCAAAGGCCGTACAATTTGATCGAGTGGCTTTGTCCTCAATATTAAGTTGCATGCACCAACCAGTTCAACCCAAAAGTTTAAGCTGATAGGGAAAGGTGGGCAATTCACTTATACTCCAACACTCCCCCTCACGTGCAGGCTCCCTTAGGGAGCATGTGGAAATTGGAGTGAGCTGCAATTATTTTATTTAATCGCGCCTGTCAGAATTCGAACTCGAGACCTCTAGCCTGATACCATATTGAGTTGCATACACCAACCAGGTCAACCAAAAAGCTTAAACTGATAAGAAAAGGTGGACAATTCACTTATACTCTAACACTCAAGACATGAGCTCCTAATGAGGAGTCCCCAAACAAGCCCATTGGATAGTCAATTAAGAGGGAAGTTGTGATACTATAACTATACAGGTTATGTGCGGTGTCAAACACATCTAGTAACACTTTGACTAGTCCAGTGATGACCTCATGATCCTGAAAGTCCCCACCGTCCTTTTTGCACCACGACTAGCGATAGACTGTATGCATGTTGTATGGTATGCATATTTAGTCAAGTAAAGCAGTATGTACATCAGACAAAGGTTGGTAGGATCTTCAAAGAATGTGACAACCATCAACATCGGTCATCTCACACTTGCATATACAGTATCTCCTTTTTATTCCAAGATAAATTTGACAATTTACATTCACAAAAAGAAAAGGAAAAAACTAAAAGGTAGAATTTTCTTGAATGATACATAGGCATTATTGGTTCTTACATGTGCCAAAAGATCGAGTTTCTACTTTTTTTTCCATAACCACTCCCTTAATCCCTTTCTCCTTGTTGCCTCTACCTAACAACAATTTTTCTGGCTGTGTTCTGTTCAGTACAAAGGCATGAGCTTTATTTCAACACACTTCAGAGTTGAAAAAAAACGGAGAAGCTTCCTTCATTACTAGCAAATTTTGTATGGACACACTAGGCACTGCTCTTATGGGAGAACACCAAGAAACATAACCAGAAAGCCAGTGCCAATTAACAGAAAGAACCTTCCTGTTTAATTGCCTGTTCAGTGCAGTGAGAAGCTGCGAATTTAATTTATTATTAGAGGGGTTAGCTGACTAATAACTAGAGAAGAGGGCGCCGTTCCTCTGGAACTGGTAAGAATCGAAGGGGTCCTCGTAGGCCGGCGACGGTGGCAGCAAGAGGTCGTGCCACCGCGCGTCGTCCACCATGTCGTCCTCTAGCCCCGTCGTCTGGAACACGAACTCCGGCAAGCCCATGTCCATGAACGCGAACGGCGACTCCACGTCGCGGGTCAAGCAGGACGACGACCCCGAGGTGGAGTAGGACGTCGTCGGTGTCGAGACCGCGGCGGCGGCGGTGGGGGCGCAAGTCAACGCTGGTAATGGCGGCGGCGGCTGGTCGCCCAGTGGCACCATGATCTCGTCTGGGTGCATCATCGGCACCTCGTCTGTGCAGAAGCCGGGGGACTTGCGGAGGATCAGCTCGTCGTCGCCGTGCTCGCTGCTACTTCCCGTCGCCGCCTTCTCCTCTGGAGGATTCCTCTCCGGAGGCGGCGATGGCGGCTGAGCTTCCGACGAACCGCCGGCGGGCGGTGGACTCTGTTGGTGCTCCTGCGGCGGCGAGAGGGGCTTGTGGGTGAGGGGGTCGATCCCCATCTTCTTGAGCTTCTTCTTGATGTGGGTGTTCCAGTGGTTCTTGATCTCGTTGTCCGTTCGCCCAGGCAATTGCGACGCAATCTTTGACCACCTAAACATTTTTTTTGGTTTTTCAAAAACAAAGAAAGAACTCCTTTTTAGTTGCATCCTAGTTAACTCCATACAAATACTTATAGACAACAATTTGTATTTTCAATTTTTCAAATAATCCATCAACACAATCCCGTTAATTTTAGCACCTGTTGCCGAGCTGGGCATGCAGGTCGATGACGAGCTTCTCCTCGGCGTCGGAGAGGAGGCCCCTCTTCAGGTCCGGCCGCAGGTAGTTCGTCCACCGCAGCCGGCAGCTCTTGCCGCACCGGAGCAGCCCTGTTTCAATTCCCACGCAACAATTCTTTCCATCATCACAATCTTAATCTCACGAAACAATTTTTCATCACGAAAACAATTTTAAAGATGTTTCGACGGAATAATCTTCCGGTGATCACCGGGGAGTCACGGCACGCACCGGCGAGCTTGGGCACGGCGCGCCAGCAACACTGGCCGTTGCCGAGGATGAAGCTGACGAGCTTCTGGTCTTCCTCCGCCGTCCACGGCCCCTTCTTCAGCCCCACCTTGTCGCAGCACGGCTGCCTCCCCATTTGCGGCTACTCACCTCACAAATGATCAAGGTCAGGACAGGTACGGCAATGGCGGTCGAGATGGATAGCTAGGACGAGGATAGCCCTCTCTCTCTACGGATCAAGGTGCAGTGGCTCACCTCACCTGCCTTTATAAGGCTCCAGGCCAGGGGAGACTAGGAGAGAGGAGGACAAGGTTACCAACTTGCCATGCCAGCAGCAGCAGGTAACCACATGCAGTAGTCAGGCACGTCGCCGTCCTCGTCGTCGTCGTCTTGTTCCTCGCTCGCGTGCGCGTGACGTCGAGCCTGGCCTGAGAGCCTGGCCGGCGGGCCCCCCGGCGCCGAGCCGTCGGCAGCGTTCACTCTACGTGCCGCCCTGTGATGAGCTCGCTCGACCTGCTGCTGGGCGTCTGCTCATGGGTCCCTTTTGCTTGCGTTGCAATTGCAAGTGCTGCACTGCAAAGCCTCTGCCTTTTTTTTTTCTTCACCTTTTCGTGCCCGAGAAACAAAAATTATCCACAGTCAGTCGTGGATTTCTTATCTCTTTAATTTTCACCGGCCGGCTCTTTATTTTTCACGCGAAAAGTTTCACTGCCGACCGATCGATTTTATCTTGGCCAGGTTGGTTGCAGCGAAGTTCGTTCGGTCAGTTCTTTCTAGATCTTTCAGACGCCGCGTGCAGATGGAGATTTTCTTTCCGTCCTGAACATTGCAACTGCGATGAAATGGAGGCTCTGCGGCCGCCGTCTGCCGGCCGGACTTGGTGGGCGATGCTTTGGCAGTCAGCAGGCTGGAATGTTTGAACGACGCTGCACACGGAAGAGGTTGACATTTTTTTCAGTCTCATTGTCAGAATGTCAGTCAGTACAAGGAGCTTCGTCCCCGTGACATCACGGAATGGGGTGATCGCAAGCTTGCGGCTCTCCATCGGCGACCTTGACCTCCTCCCGTGTTCTTGCAAACGCGCTTCGCACTGGGAGGGGAAAAAAAAAAGAAATGGCAGCGAGGACGGTAAAAGAGGGTGTAAAAGTCGAGTGGTAAAAATGTGTTCTGGATCGGATTTAACTGATTCACCAACCGGGCAGTTACAGTCAAGGTTTCACTCCAAGAACAAGAACAGGTCGAATGAATGATCACCAACCGGGCAGATACAGTCAAGGTTTCACTAATTCTGTTCATTCATGGACCGACCTGTTCCAATTCATGCTAAATTTGGACTTCCAAGTCAAATTGGTGGTCCTTCTTGTTCTTATTCAGCAGCAATCAATAATGAGGAAATTATAGTAGCATATCCTCCTAGGTATGTACTCCTATCAGGTCAGAATAAACATTTTTCTTAGTCATCACTCTACCAGCATGATTAAGCACTCCTTTACAGATAACTAACAAAAGCACCCGGCTTGACCCAATCCATGCCGTCAGAACGCCGTGTTTTGGTGTCGTTGCGAGGCCGGATCCGCCACAGATAAGCTGAATTCCATGTAAAAATCATCGGTGATCATCGTGCTTTCGATCCACTGTCATCCATTAGCCCTCCATCATTCCTCAATCAGACATTCAGTTTGGCTGTCAAGCCCTTTTGACATGGGATGTGAAAGCATTTCATCATCCCAGGGTCCCCTGAATTAGGAGTAGCCAGGTGGCAGTGCCAGCCGTGCAGCAGGGTCAGCCTTCCCTTTCCTCCTCGCGCCACTTCCACACAAAGGAAGAAGATCAGGTCGCCAGCCACACATGACATGATGATGGATGAGAGGATGTTGGGGGTGGGGGTGGCCCAACCCAAAGATTGTGTTCTCCCAACAATCAATCTCTCACACAGCTGAAACCATACAAGAAGAAGCGAGCTCAGGACATGTGCGGCACTCGCCATCAGGAAAAGGGGCTCTCTTTTTGCTGCGTCTCCCGGCACGTCCAGTGGCGCCGGACGCGTGTGACCTGGGAGGCGATAGTGCTCATGTAAATGCCGTGGATTCGTGGTCAGTTCTTCAGTGCCCATCGTCGACGCTAACCGACACGGAAATGAAAAAAAAAACAGTTAGCTGATACTGCAAAAAGGAATGTGTGTGTGAGAGAGAAAGAAGGCCTTCACTTGAGTTCATGGCAAGGGGCAGATGGAACAGCCCAGCAGGCAGCAGCTGCCTTGCCTTAGAACTCACTAGTGAGTAGTAGTGACTAGTGAAGGGCGTACCAAGATGTGTCAGAGTTCTAAGGGACGAGTCCGGTGCTGCCACCTGTTCGATCTGCGACCAATCTTTTCCTTTTTTTTCTCAGAATAGTTTTAACAATTGGCATGGTAATTTAAGATCAAACCAAGGAGATCAGGGAATGGGAAACCTGTTACCCAGTTTCACACCCAGGAGTTCTCATGATCCGACCTTCTGCTTCAGATGTGGTCTGAACTTTGAGGACGAAAAAGCGCGCGGTATCTCCATCAGTAAAGTTATATTCCGGGGTCGATTTTCACCATGTTAAACCAAAGGATTCACTCCTGAAATTGACAGCTGTCTGCTAGAACCTATCAAGCAATGGAAAACAGAGAGCCTGGGAAGAAACTTTTTGCAATGGTTCTTGGTTTCTTTTCTCACTTCATGATGTCGCATGCTTTGCTCACTTGGAGGTTTGGAGGGAGATGATGTGTACCTGGCAGTACAAGAGCAGCTGATTGTACCGTGGGATCAGGAGGCATCTGGGATCAAACCACTCCAGTTTGTACTGTACAATCTTGCTATCTATCAGCATCAAGAAAAGTATAAGGCTAGTGTACAAGCAGATGGGATATGAATGCTTTCAAACTTTTATACAAACTACTAAATTTCTCAAATAACCGTGTTACACATTAAATTATCTGTTTTTGCTTACCATTCCATATCTCCGTCAAAATCCCAGGCAGATTTAGCAAAATAGTTATAGAACGCGGCGGCATTGCTCTTGTGAAAGTGCGAACTGGAGACATGATCAGAAATTCAGAACCAAACACTGTTTGTGAAAGTGTGAACTGTACACGATCAGAATCAGACACTGAAAGCATTTAGAGGGACAACTGTCTCTGCGGTAAAATTTATTGCCAGCGTACATATTCCAGTAAGTACACATGACTCTTAAACATTGGACACGAAGGGACCAAAATATTGTTAGTAAATAAAGTTGAGTATTGGTCTCCTTGGACAGCCATAACATTCACATTGAGCCCGTGGTACGGCAACCAAGAGCACTACTGTCATTCAGACAAGTTGCATGTACAAGACCATCAAGTCAGCACCCACTTTGTTTGACGAAAGCAATATATTATTGAGCTTCTGGTTCGCCAATTTAATCTCATAAGCTCCACAGGTGACGATTAGGTCAATAAGAAAGGCTGTCAAAGGATAGCCAGCCACATATCAAAATAACTGATTATTTGTTGCCAGAAGGCATAAATTCATTCTGACTTCTAATCACCATCTCCCAGACTTTCGAGTGAGGTATCGAACGCTGTGCATTCTTGACAGGTGAACTGGCCAGACGGCGATAAATTTTCTTTCAAATTTGAATGCCTCTCGCAGTAGGGACGATTGCATGTGGAGCATTTTGGGAGCTTGAGCCAGCAGTCCATACACAGGAAGTCAGAGCAGGCCAGTCCAGTCTCGCCGAGCTCCTCCAGGTCGATGCACCCACCACATGTTTCGCATCTAGCAACACAAAAGAAGCAGCCTCGGCAGTGGGTCCAGCCATCCTTCACTTCCCTGAAATATAATCAAATCGTCAGAATGGAGTTACACGGAACCATTTTTTTCAAAATGAAGAATTGGCTTAGGTCAAAGTCAATAGACCTGCAGAAATATAAGACTGTTCAAATATTAGCAGCAGTTATTCCAAGACAAGAGCAACAGACCAAAACCTAATCACCAAGTTGCTTTCATGTAGCCCATAGAAGTGGAATTCGGAACCATTACCCAAAAGTTATTCAGGCAACACACCCAAGTCAGCTATACCACAACTACAGGAAAGCAGACGCAAGCAAATATCTTTAAGTAAGACTAGTGACTGCCATAAATCAACGATGGAGCCATGCACAAAGAGAAACGGTATAACAATGCCAGTTCTCTACCAGTAGAGTCCTGGGGGAATTTCCAGTGAGGAGATTGAATGGGAACTCAAAGGATCCCAAGACTTGGAGGTACCTACCTACAGTCCTTCCTTGTACAATCAAACACCAGCCTGACATTTCTGCACAATGGGCACACATCTACATCAATAGGACGACTGTCGTCAGTGTTCAGCACTTCATGGACTCTATGGTTGTAGTAAAGTGCTTCGGCATCTTGTTGGCTGCTTCTGCATATGAGAGAGTTGATAACATCGAGATGATGGTTAGTCATCTTGCAGATTCCATGGAGTCGAACACGAGTGAGATTGCCTTTGCACTCACGAAGAAACTGAATAATTTTCACCAGACCATCAGCAGTTAATCCTGTACATCTGGGCACAAAGAGCTGCAAATAAAAGGGGAGAAAAAACTTAGAACTAGATGCACATAAAGGCCAGTGCAATTATTGCATAGCAGAAAGTA
This sequence comes from Setaria italica, assembly GCF_000263155.2. Classification (NCBI taxonomy): domain Eukaryota; kingdom Viridiplantae; phylum Streptophyta; class Magnoliopsida; order Poales; family Poaceae; genus Setaria; species Setaria italica. The sequence continues at coordinate 27,361,326 of NC_028455.1, read as the reverse complement.
ACATAATGAGCATGAGTTCTCAGTGAAGGTTATATTCCGTGGTGGTTGCAGAATTTTGTGATACACATGTAATCAAGATTCTAATCCATAGGTATCAAAACAGCAACCAGACAAATACATTTGTAATCTTCAGTATAAAAACAAATTTATACAGGTAGAATAAACATAAACATTGGACAGAATCTATCATGCAAATAAATAAACAAGATCGACAAACATATTTTGAGGTGACAACAGTGTTCAAAATAAGTGTCAGTGACTTATTAACAATAACTCATCTAACCGTTTCTCTTTTTTTTTGGGCTAGAACCCCCATGATCACCCCCCAACAATTCAAAGGGAGCACCACGCAATCTCTATTGCTTTCATGGTATCACGAGTCCGGGTTACTCCCGATTCATCTCCTTCCGCATCTTAGCACGCCGCTGGCGCTGCTCCAGCGCGCCCCTGCCCGGCGCTACGACCCTCGCACCGGCCCTCCGCCGTCGTTGCCTTCCCCATGGCCGGCTCCCTGCCGCCCCCCGAGTCCTCTGCCACCGCCAAGTACGATGCCGCAGCGGCCGAGGCCGCCAAGCGCGTGGCCGATGCCAGCGCCGCCAACGCTGCTCAACGCCGCGCCGCCCGCAAGGAGGCCCGCGCAGCCGCCCTCGCCCACACCATCACGGCTGAGGTCGAGGCTGCCGCCGCTGTGCAGGAACGCGACGCCGCCACCGCTCGCCTTCGCGAGGCCCTAGCGCGCGCCGCCCAGGAGCGCAAGGGTGCCCCACCTGACTCCGACGAGGAGGACGCCCGTGACGACCTCTCCGTTGTCTACGATCAGGCACCTGACGCCCAACAGGCCATGCTGCTCCACGAGGTTGTTGCCGTCCTCAACTTGCACGCCCAAGCTGTTGCCGTGCAGAACATCTGGAACCTCATCCCCATCATCCTCGATGTCGCCGCCGACAACTACTCACGGTGGCGTGAGCAATTTCTCCTCACCGTTGGCAAGTATTCGCTGCAGGATCATGTTCTTCGCGGCGTTCCCGCTCTGGCCTCTCCTAATTGGGGGCGCATGGACTGCGTCGTCCAATCTTGGCTCTACGGCACCATTGCCTACGACCTCGTCGACATCGTCATGGAGCGCGGCGAACGCGGCGCCACCGCTCGCGCCACCTGGCTCACCATTGAGACGCAGTTTCTCAGCAACTGGGAGACGTGGGCCCTCTACCTCGATGCCCAGTTCCGGAACTTCGTCCAGGGCTACTTGTCCATCACGGACTACTGCCGGCGCTTCAAGAGTATGGCGGACGCTCTCGGTGATCTCGGCGAGCCGATCTCCAACCGCACCCTTATCCTCAACATCATCCGCAGGCTCAACGAGAAGTTCGCCGCCATCGGCCGCGACATCCGGCACTCTCGTCCTCTTCGCTCCTTCCTGGAGGCTCGCGACGATCTGCTCCTCGAGGAGCTCACGATGGCGTGCTTCGACTCCGTCCACGGCACTCCTCACCGGCGTCAACACTAAATCCTCCTCCTCTCGCCCCTCTGCGCCTCCCCACCAGTCTGTTGGCTGTTCCAACTCCGGGGGTGGCAAAGGGGATGGCAAAGGGGGGTCCTCCGGCGGCAACTCCTCCAAGCAGAAGCGAGACAGGGGCCGGCGTGGCAGCTAGCTGCGTTAGGGCGGCGGCAGCAACAGCAAGGCCCCTGCCGGCCACACCTCTGGCGCCCAGGCTCCTGCCCCCAGCGCTGCCCAGGAGACAGGCGGCCCCTGGCCCTCCTTCTGGAACCCGTGAACCGGTACCATTCAGATGTACCCGGGCCCGCGGCAGCAGGCCACCGCTCCTCTCCATCCAGCCGTGCCTACACCGCCGGTCCAGCAGGCGCAACAGGCTCTCCTCGCCCAGCAGCAGGCGTTGTACGCTCAGCAGCAGCAGCAGGCGCCACAGGTGCCCCCGGGTTTCTACAACCCCATGACGAGTCTACCTTCCTCCTAGGATCAGCAGTCCCTTGCCTCGACGTTCAACACCATGACCCTCAACCAGCCGCAAGTGAACGACTAGTATCTTGATTCAGGTGCCACCTCCCACATGACTTCCGATGCTGGTACTCTTTCACATTCTTCTCACCCGCGGTATCCTTTTCTTTCATCTATTGTTGTTGGTGACGACTCCTTGCTTCCTGGCTACTCCAGGTTCCTTGTCTCTTAATAATGTTCTAGTTTCGCCTAAACTTATTAAGAACCTCATTTCTGTTCGCCAGTTTACTTCCGATAACAATTGTTCCATTGAATTTGATCCCGCTAGCTGCTCTGTGAAGGATCTGGCATCTCGGAGGCTGATCGTCAAGTGCAATAGCTCTGATCCACTCTACCCCCTGCGGTTCCTTGATGCCCACACCCTTGCTGCCGTCTCCACCTCATCCGTGTGGCATGGCCGTCTCGGTCATCCCAGTCATGAAGTTTTGTCCAAAGTCGCTTCGGCTATCCCTTTTTGTAATAAAGACATTAATACCATCTGTCATGCATGTCAGTTAGGGCGCCATACTAGCCTTCCTTTTTAGTCATCCGCTTCTCGAGCGTCTAGCAATTTTGATCTTATTCACTGTGATTTGTGGACATCTCTTATTCCCAGTGTTTCTGGATACAAATATTACTTGCTCATTCTTGATGACTGCTCTCACTATTTGTGGACGTTTCCTCTACGTCTCAAATCTGACACATTTGCGACTTTGGCTAACTTTTTCTCCTGTGCGTACTCAGTTTGGCGCAACTGTGAAGGCCGTTCAGTGCGACAACGGCCGCGAGTTTGACAACTCCAACTCACGCACATTCTTCCTTACACATGGGTCCACCTGCGCATGTCCTGCCCGTACACCTCACCCCAGAATGGCCAGGCCGAGCGCATGATTCGGAGTGTCAACAATGTTGTTCGCTCCCTTCTTTTTCAAGCCAGTATGTCACCTTCTTATCGGGTTGAGTCTTTGCACACTGCCACGCATCTAGTTAACATCTTGCCCACAAAAACGCTTAGCTCCTCCACACCGCACATGGCTCTGTTTGGCGCCCCACCTACCTATGATCATTTACGGGTCTTCGGTTGCACTTGCTATCCGAATCTATCTGCTACTGCGCCACACAAACTTGCTCCCCACTCCACCCTGTGCGTCTTCCTTGGCTATTCTGCTCATCATAAGGGATACCGCTGTCTTGATCTCTCGTCCAACCGAGTCATCGTCTCTCGACATGTGGTGTTTGACGAGACTTCCTTGCCCTTCTCTTAGCAGCAATCGCCTCCAGCTAATGCGGATTTTGATTTTTTTGTTGGAACCTCTTGATGTGGTGCCAGCGCCTATTGGCTCGGTACCTCCTCTGTTACCTGCAGGTTCTCCACCATTTGCACCTTCGGCGCCCCCTGCAGCCTCCAGCGGCGTTTCTGCTGCACCCGTCGCCTCTGCACAGCCACGTGCGGCTGTTTCCCCCGGCGTTCGCACACTGCCACGTGCGGCCGTGCCAGGCAACCCCGCACGGCCACGTGCAGCTAGTGCGGACTCCCCTTTGCAGCTGGCTGCTGCGGACTCCCCTTTGCAGCCGGCTGCTACCTCGCCGGTGCCGTTCCAGGAGTCTCCTGGGGCTGCCCCGTCGCCCCCTCCTGCGGTTCCTGCTGCTGGCACTACCCCTACCTCGCCGGGCAGCCGCCCCAGCGCTGGGCAGCCGCTCTTGGGTACTCTCGACGACCCCGGCTGCCTCCACAACCCCCTGCTCCTGCCGTTATACCTCGCGGTGCTGTTCCCGTGCGTCCCGTCACCAACCAGCACTCCATGACGACACGCGGGAAGCTGGGATTTCGTTTCCCGGTGCTATTTCACTCCTCCCCACTGTCCCAGTGCCCCGCACCTACCGGAGCGCCCTTGCTGATCCAAATTGGCACCGGGCTATGCAGGAGGAATTTGATGCGCTCTTGGCCAACAATACGTGGGATCTCATACCACGTCCTGCTCGGGCTAATGTTGTTATTGGCAAATGGGTCTTCAAGCACAAGTTCAATGCCGACGGTTCTCTGGAGCGCTACAAAGCGCGATGGGTGCTTCGAGGGTTCACTCAGCACCCCGGGATTGATTTTTCTAAGACTTTTCAGTCCTGTTGTAAAGCCAACCACCGTCCGCACAGTGTTGTCCTTGGCCCTCTTGCCACTGGCCGATTCATCGGTTGGATGTGAAGAATGCCTTTATTCATGGGACACTTTCAGAGACCGTTTACTGTGCTCAGCCTGCTGGTTTTGAGGATTCCGCCCGCCCTGACCACGTTTGTCGGCTGAATCGCTCTCTATATGGACTTAAGCAGGCTCCTCGTGCTTGGTACAATCGATTTGCCTCTCACCTGCTGCAGCTCGGTTTTGTGGAAGCCAAGACCGACACTTCTTTGTTCGTGTATCACCGCGGCGACGACATGGTTTATCTTCTCCTTTATGTGGATGATATAGTTCTCACGGTGTCTTCGACACCTCTTCTTCGTCGCACTATTGATGCCTTACAGCGGGAATTTTCTATGAAGGACCTTGGTGAACTCCATCATTTTCTGGGTATGCATGTGCAGCAGTCTGGTGATGGTCTTTTTTGTCCCAGCACCAGTTTATGCTGGAGATTCTGGAGCGTGCTGATATGACTGATTGCAAACCTTGTTCCACTCCGGTTGATACAAATCCCAAGCTGTCTGCTGCTGAAGGTGCTACCCTTGTCAATGGGACTGATTTTCGGAGCCTCGCTGGTGCTCTCCAGTATCTCACCTTCACTCGCCCAGATATTGCCTATGTTGTTCAGCAGGTCTGTCTCCACATGCATGATCCTCGTGAGCCGCATCTTGCTGCTTTGAAGCGCATTCTGCAGTATATTCGTGGCACTCTTCACTTGGGTTTGCTTCTACGACCCTCTACTCAGTCGGATTTGCTGGTCTACTCCGACTCTGATTGGGCTGGCTGCCGAGACACCCGAAAGTCTACTTCAAGGTATGCAGTCTTCTTGGGCGATAACTTGGTGTCCTGGTCATCCAAGCGTCAGAATGCAGTCTCTCGCTCGAGTGCCGAGGCCGAGTATCAGGCGGTTGCCAATGCCGTTGCCGAGGTCTCTTGGTTGCGCCAACTCCTTGTTGAGCTACATGTTTCTCTGCGTCGCACCGCCCTTGTTTACTGTGATAACATCAACACTGTCTACATGTCTTCGAATCCCGTTCAGCATTAGCGCACCAAACACGTGGAGATTGATCTACACTTTGTTCGTGAGCACGTTGCTACCGGTGATGTCCACGTTCTTCATATTCCGGCGAGCTCTCAATACGCCAACATCTTCACCAAAGGCCTGCCTTCTTCGGTGTTCACAGAGTTTAGGTCCAGTCTGAGCGTTCAGGCTGCCGATGATCAGACTACGAGGGCATGTTAGATATGCATGTGTTGTGTGCGTGTATGGACCTCCTGTGGTTGTGCGCCAGGCCCAGGCCGGCTCCCTGCCATGCCTAGATAGATTAGGATAGGCAGGTTATCCCTTGATTAGTTATGATTCTATAAACCTCTCCCAAGGGCTGCCTATATATTTGTACACCTTGTATACCCTAATCAATCTACTATTCCACACAATCTCTATTGCTTTCATTAACAAGTCTTCAATAGCCCCTTTCAAGGTTTGAGTTTGACAATAATCAGAGTCTCAGACTTTCAGTATGAAGCTGTCCTCGATGATTACCTGTTATTGGTTTCCAGCTAGTACAGTACCATGTACATTATGGATTCATACATCCAGGGCATCTATCCACATTGTCACCAGCAAGGAAGCAGAGGACAACAATAAAGGTATCTCAAGCTGAAGGCACTATAGGTTACGGTTTGCAAAAAAATGTGCCATTTGAAGTGTTCCAGCTTTTTTCCCCTTTCTTATTTGAGAAGGCATGTTACAGGTTTTCATGGCCAACATATTGAGTAGGGATTGACAAGGCAAATCTTTCAAACGATCCAATCTATGCAGTTTTACAGTAACAACAATACAGATTGATGGTTCGGGAATAGCACCTTAGCTAGCCAAGCATAAAAAGAAAAGGAGGAAAGAATTATAAGAGGATACTAATCCAAGAGAAAATGGGAGAACAAAGTCCACGATTTTTGCAACTTTCACTGTTTTCAAAATTGACAAGAACATTGAATAAATTACTGCAGACTGGCCTCTCTGGATGAGGACAATGGCAAGTGTGATATTGCCATGTGCTTGGGGAGGCTGGGCGCCAGCAGGCCCAACCAGCCCAACACGTAGCCCAGCCGGCCCAACACATCAGCCCACTTGGCTGCTACAGCAACCCGTTTAGGTTAGGGTTTAAGAAGAGTCTAGACAATAGGATTGCTTGTACTTCAAATCAAGTTAGGTTTGCTTGTAAGTTAAGTCGGCTCCTCCCCCATAAATATGAGGGGAGGGGCAACGGAATCAATCAAGTAGGAAAAGGAGCTTAGTCCATCTCCTACCTTTTGCTACGGTCTTCTAAAACAGCTCTCCAACCCTAGCCGCCGCCTCCCTCTCGCTCTGCGCCTCCTCCATGGCCACCAGCCACCCTCTCCTCCCCCAATAATCCAGATCCATGGCACATATGCAGTTCACAAGTCAGGGGCATATACAATGAGACCTTATAGCATCAACTATATAGCGTGTCATGAGATAGTAAACCCATGAACAGTAAACGCAGTCTGTTCATGTCATGAACAGTACCCACTGTTTCTGTTCACAAGGAGGACAGCGCCTGTTCAGTCGCCTACCAGATGGAAACCGTTACGGCAACATCTACAGTACATCAACATCAGCGTCAACATCTCCTCCAATGACGACTACACCAACAGCCGTGAACGCCTCTACTATGACTTGCAGCGTCACCACCTCTAAGGCGGCACCTTCTTCAACCTCTCCTATGACACCGACCAACAATGTGCCGACCAATAACATCACGATACCAACTATCTTTGTTGTCAAAGCTGCACCAACCATAGGCTGCGCTCGAGATGAGCCACGACCTCCACGACATCAACAACTCTACCAATACAATCCACTACGTCGCCGTCATAGTCATCTTCCTGCTACTCAGGTGATGATGCTCTTTCTCAGGGAGGAGACAAAACCAGCACACTAACTACCTTGCAACTTCTCACCATGGGATACCTCGGGCGACAACCGTGGCCACCACCCATCCAGGAGGACCTTCATACGTCTACAGGAATAAAGGGCGGCTATATCGACTCCAACCACGACACGAGGAGAACGTTGGCTCTACAAGGAGCAGACGATGAGCTACAGCATGAGAACGCGCTATGTGAAAAAGTAGGGGTAGATGTCATGTGCTTGGGGAGCCCGGTCGCCAGCAGGTCCAACTAGCCCAACACGTAGCCCAGCCGGCCCAACACGTCAGCCCGCTTGGCCTGCTACAGTAATCCACGACTACTGTACGTTTAGGTTAGGGTTTAGGAAGAGTCTAGAAAATAGGATTGCTTGGTCGAGTTAGGTTTGCTTGTAAGTTTAAGTCGGCTGCAAGATAGAGAGAATGTTTAAACTCTGAGAAGGTACATCTGAAGATCAAGCAAAACTTTTAGAATAAGATCCAATCTGCCTCATAATTGAAACAGAGGAAATGGAGAGAAAAAACTTACATGAGTTAAGTGGTCAAGAGACAGTGCAGGGAAACAAATTCTTAGTAATCCTGCTGATGCATTGCGAAAACCTTCTACTTCTTGCAGAAATGGAGATTAGAATCTTACTTAGCAGGTGATCAAGCCAAGTTCTGGATGCTTATGGGGTGGGTTTTGATTCTAGTTCTAGTTCTTCCATCATGCTTCACTAGAATGAGGGATCCTAGTCATGTATTAGATATATGCAACACACTCAAACTGCATCCTCCAATGCCAAAATCAACAAAAAATGTGCCAGCCAAGAAAATGATAGGCACAATGATTTAAACTAATAGATACCCTGTATAAAATCCTTTATCTGGAAGCCTTAGATATAGAATGCTGGAGAAAAATAAAAAATGGCATCCATGTGAACAATTGACAAAAGAAATAGAGCACACAAAGATTATTCCAGCTCAAATACATATATGCGCCAAATATTTCGGTTAACAAAGAACAGAACAAAACAAATGGAGTCACTATTCTTGATCACATGCAAATGCAATGCAACTGTGATTAAGTATGCTCCTAATACATGTGCTCTATAAAAACTAGATTATGATCTGTCATTATGAATTTATGATCAAGAATTCCTTCCCAAGATATAGATCATTCTTTTTCAGAGTCCTCCAAAAGATACTCCATAGAAATGATGTCACATTGGTGGAGAACACAAATATGAGATCTATTCATCTGGCATTTTCTGTAGCAAAAGATTTTATTGCATAACAACCACTATGACCGTAAACGTTCCCAAGGAATAAAGAAGACAGCAGCATTTGGCGTTAACAGTTATTCAAGATATTTAACTCTGTTGGTGAAATTGCAGTTTGCAGAGTATAAATGTTCACCTACTGGTCCGATGCTCCTACTCTAATACAACGAAACCCTCAGATAGTGGTTTGTTCCGGATTAGGGAAAATCCAGTGTCAAGAATGGGAATCTTAATATCCTCTGTTTATTCATTTGTCATCCTCTGCAAGAGAAGTACTGAAACTTTGTCTTTCTATTTCCATGGTGACAACTGATCGATTCTAACAAATGCAACTAATGATTTTAACATATACACATCAATTCATGATATGCTATACACCTACATATTGAAGTTTCTGGAAACATAGATCAGCATTGCTGCGTCACTCTTCAGTTGTGCCAGATAGTATGCTTCTTGGTCCATTCAATGCCTGTACGGCATGACCAGATTCAAAAGCTGTCTCATGAGAACTAAGCAGTAGCTCGGTTCATAGAGCCTGGTTGAGCTGCCCATGCCGTGTGAGTACATCCCTAAAGGCTTTGGTATTGCCCTTTCTTAAGACAAAACTAGAGGGATGTCTTCTCCCTGTGATCGATTTAAGCTAGCACATCTGGAACGCAACTAGGATACATTGACAAGATTGCCAATAAGTTACCTGGGTGGAAAGCTGCTATGATGCACCCGGCTAGGAGGGCTATCCTTGAGCATGCGGTGCTCACGGCCATACCCATTTGTCAGCTCATTGCCTTGGAATTCCTTAAATGGGTGATCAAGGCAATCGACAAAATTCAGAGAGCTTTTATTTGGAAAGGTCACTAGGAGGTAAATGGAGGCCATTGTCTTGTTGATTGGGGCTGGGTCAAAAGACCAATTGATCTTTGGAGGACTGGGAATTCTTGATTAGGAGGTATTAGCATGGGCACTGGGAATGAGGTGCATCCTAATTCAGTGGCAATGTTCACCATCTCAGTTATATCTATTGTAGGGGACAGCAGTAGAACACTTTTTTGGAGTGACAAATGGTGGCATAGAAAGTCTGACAGACCTTGCACCATCCCTATGCAAGCATGTGCTAAAAAGAATTGTAAAGCAAAGAACGGTTCAGGAAGCTTTGACAGATAACACCTGAGTTTGTGATATCACAGGAGATCTGTCAGCAAAAGCAATTTTGGAATACCTAGAATTATGGGGATATTATCTGAGGCTGATCTCTCTCCTGGAGTGGAGGATCAGCACTTGTGGGCACCACCTCATTTGGGGGAATTCACAACTAGATGAATTATCAACATTTCTTTGTGTGATATGTTGATTTTGCACCATGGAAGGAAATTTGGAAAACATGGGCTCCACATCTGCAGATTTTTTGTTTGTCTGGCCTCCCTGAAAATGCAGAACATTTGGCCTGTAGAAGTGTCGATCACCCACAGTGTTTTTAAGGCGTCGCCTAGGCTTCACCTAGGCAACAAGGCGGTGGTGGCTCGCCTTGCCTAAAGGTGTCGCCTTAGCCTGCCTAGGCGTCGCCTAGGCGATAAGGCGGTGGTGGCTCACCTCGCCTCGCCTTAACGCTTTAAAAACCATGATCACCCGGAATGATGTCCACTGTCATCAGGAGGAGGAAAATGGCTGGCATTTGCTCATGTCTAGTGTGTTTTCAAAAGAAGTTTGGTTTTCGGCTCTGTAAATAGTTGATCTGCAATAGCTAGCAGCAGGGCCAGATGATCTCATCTTCAGTTGCAGCGCCAAGCAATGATGCAAGTTCACAAGCAGCACCGCAAGGGCTTCAACTCCTTAGTTATATTGGTGGTTTGGTTGATTTGGAAACAAAGGAATACATGTCTGTTTGAGGGGCCTCACCAAACTTCAATGTCATCATGCAGGACATTAGGGATGAGGCTAGAATATGGTGTATGGCAGGAGCCAAATGTCTTAGGAGCATTTGGCCATAGATGATGTGCTTAGATCGCTGCTTGTGTGTTGTATCTTTTTATTCTTTGCGATTTTGTATTAAACCCTACACTAATGGGCTTGTACGAGTCTTCTTAGACTCAGCTCTCCTGCTCATTCAGGAAAAAAAATGTTGATCTCATGAACTCACTGAACACAGTCAAGGCACCAAGAAACCAACATCCTTTTACCTGTAATTGATTGAGTATTGTACTTCACAAACTTAAGTATATTTCAAGGTTGAATTAGTTAATCTCCCCTCTAGCACAGGAAATTTTTTGGCTAAGACAATGTGAAAATTATATATTTGCACCATGAAGGTTCTTATGATTTTTGAGACATTGGATTCATCGAAAGAAGAGCCCATGTCTACTTCTCTAGTTGTTCTTTAGCAATAAAATGTCAATTCCTACAGCAATAGCTAGACTTGTACAGTTAGATACTTCTTTCCATGTTTGCTGTCCCGTGTGAGCATAGCTCAGCATAGCTAAACCTAACCATTCTGCAAATTTAGGCCCTCCCTTTCTCATTTATCTTCATATATGTATGAATGTATCTATTATTACACAGGTAAAATATTAATTTCTATCTTAATTGACATTCTGACATTGGAGTAAATAAATCAGTTCAGTCTGCGTTCCTTCATGAGCTCATGGCCTCAAGTACACAATTTTTCTTCACAATTACATATTGATGTCCATCATCCTTGTATTACACCAGGGAGTTAGGGGCCACTTCATTTGGTTCAGATGTGCCTAATCCATTTTTTTTTAGATTCTTCGAATTACTACACTTGCTGCAGTTATTTTCTTCTATTTGTGTATCAAGACATGTTTTTATTTCTACATTCTTTTCTTGTGATTAGCAATGTTGATGAGGTCCATGTTAACAACAATAGCATCATGGAGGCTAACTAGCATCAACAACAACATTTTTTTTCATGGCATGTAGGGTCTTATTATAAACTTTAGAATAGGGTCTCCAAAATGTCAGATACATCTAATAAATGTGATAAAGGCATACCATATTAATCAAGAACTATCCATATTAGAAAACACCTAAAGTTGAGCAGTAAAACTTGCCCTCTTTGAATTATAACAACATGAGCCGATCTAGTCAAGTGTAATTAGTCACCTTATGGAGAGTTTGTTTTAAAGAGCACATTGTCCCTGCATCGATCTGTTCCTCTTTTATCTATCCATTCATCTTATTTGTTTATAAAAAATGAATAAATTCATCAGTACCATGCATGCCATTCCTCATCATCTCCATCCACAGTGCTATCAGATGAATTAAATGGGAAAACGAGGAATCGGATCCTCCAAATCGTGGAATGACAGATGAATTAACGACACACTGCTAATATTAACCCATTCCAGTTCCACGAACCAGAAAGTACTCCTAGACTACCATCCTGCAGACTGCGGAGGCATAATAGCAAACACTAACCGCGCACCACATGCGCGCGATTCCACGAACAATCCAACCCGAACACTAACCGCCAGTTCCATGCACAGGGGGAGCATCGCCGTACCTCGGTGACGCCGGGGTTGCGCTGGACGACGCGGAGCAGGCCGTCGTCGGAGACGCGGGGGCACCCGAGGAGGTGGAGCGAGCGGAGCCTCCCGCCCGCCCTGTCCGTCAGCGCGAGGAGCGCCTCGTCCGTGACCCGCTGGCTGAGCGGCGGCTCCACGGCGAGGCGCCGCCACAGGAGCGGGTCCCCCGCGACGGCGTCGCGGAGGCCGCGGCACGCGCGCGCGCAGGCAAGCAGCTCGCGCAGCCGCATGTGGCCCAGCGCCAGGAGCAGGGCGGCGTGCGGCTCGCCCGCGGAGGAGGCGGAGGCGCCAGCGCCGGCGGCGGCCGCGGGCGGTGGCGGCGGCGCGGAGGCCGTGGCGGTTGTCGGCAGCATTCGAGTGGTCGGGGCGGTTGCCTTGGGGAGGGAGGAGGAATTGACAGCAGCAGCCAGCAGGAACCGAGACGCTTTTGCTCTGGATTTTTTGTACGGCGCCGTCTGCCAGTGCCTGGTTTCTCAAGTTCGCAATTCCGAAATTCCGGGTGTTTAACTTTTGTCACCATTTCATCCTCCTAGACTAGCTCTCCGAAATTCCGAATTGATAGGCTCATGTATTGTAAAATCTGACGATTTCATGGGCATCTCTTGTGAAAATGACATGAAAATAAAAACAGTAAAATTTCGTTTTAAATCTTAAGCAAGTGTGTAGACGCATATATGTTCTATGCTTCTATAAGCACGCAAAACCTCAAATCTAGATCCACTGACATTAAAAAGATCCAAAAAAAAAGTCAAGTTTTGGCTGCGTTCAAATTTATCTTCTTTCATCTCTTTTTAAAATGGTCGAATTTGAATTTGAGGTTTTGTATGTATGTAGAGCATTGATACATCTACACCTGTACAACGTTTAGAATTTTTTTAAAAAAAGTTTCAATATGCTTTAAATGATTTTAACCATTTTCAATATTTGTGCCATTTTCACTAGGATGCGCTCAACGTTTCCAATCGTGCAAGAAAAACATGTTTTCTTCTTCCTGTTCTTGTACAAGACTTATGCCTCAAAGTTCAACCTAAAATAATTTTAAGAGCTTGTGCGTTACACCAAGAGAGTTGATATTCAACAACTGCTTGCTATTTACTCCAGCCCTCCATCTCACCACTAAGACAAATAGGTGCACAGCAAACAGCATGGCCTAGAGGTCTACCGGTGCTATGGCAAATGATGTATTCTAATAGGTATTGTTCTATAGCGTATCACCTTTGTGCTCTATGCACACCTAACGTTTCAACGAGAACAAACAAGGTTGTTGGCATATCCATTACATTACCACCTCTGTCTGCAAATAGTTGCGTATTAAGAACAAATGGTCTTCATTTACCGCATGCGTTGCATTATCCATACCACTCCAATTATTGAGTTGTAAAGGCATGGATTGTCGGGGATATATCCCTATTATCCGCAAGAAAGAAAGAAGACGGACTCATACATTGTAATCCTACTATGACTCCTACCTTGTAACCGACTAGTAATCTCATCCCCTGGAATATATAAAGGAGGGCAGAGGTCCCTAAATCGGTAGGCGAAGATCTCATAGAACCACAACGGAGGATCAAATCCTCAATACCTAAGAACACCCAAGCACAGGACGTAATATACAACACCCCAAACAAAATGTAGGGTATTACGCTACTTTGGCGGCCTGAACCTGTATAAATTTGTGTCTTGTGTCCTCGCTTTTACCTTCGAGTTTCAGGTCCGACGATCCCCCACCAACCAATATACTACCTCGGGATACCTCTCGGTAGGTTGCCGAGTATAAAACACCGACATAGATGCTCCATCAAGCATAGCACTTGACAACCACTTAATTTCAATCCTCCCCCCACATTTGCAAATTCATTATGCTTCTATCTTACTTGCCACTTGGGCATTTTGAGTCTACGAATCTGTCACAAAATGAATGATGAAAGAGTCTAGAAAGGCCAGGGTGATATGGAGACTACGATTATAAGCAATTAGGGGTACTGGGCTAACAAAAAGTTAATTACATATTCATCACCCACCTCTCTGGACCTATCCAATATTTAACTATGGATGTACTGTACCTTTGGATCATATCTAGTTGAGCACAGGGGACCATTTGAACTATACTTGGTATTCTCTCTCTTAGCGCTCCACCCGCGGGGAACTCTGGTTGCGCTTTGGTTGGCTTTCTCTTTTTTTCAATTTTCTCAGCTTGACCGACTTGACTCAGCGGTTAGAGTATCGCTTTCATACGGCGAGAGTTCTCTTAACTCACTCAGAGATCGGCCAGCCAGGGTAAAGAATAAGAAAAAACGTTCCGGTAACAGAGATTGCCTTCAGCAGGAGTAGATCGCTTACCTAGAACTTCTTAGCCCTCTTTCCTTTAGAAGAAAAACCTTTGTGAGGACCCTTTTTTGGGGGAAAGCTGGTGGCCCTTTTGGCGTGTTAATTCTTTCGACGGGCGTTCTTCTACCTGCGAGTTCTGTTACATCAATTGGGAGTATCCTTTTCACCGCAAGTTCTCTTACATTTAGTAAGCCAGCGGCGAGGGTGCCAACTCTTACGAGATCTCACCCAACTTTCCTGTCTATGTTATAGCTAGGACTTGGATGTTCCGGAATCCTCTTGCCGAGCTAGAACGACCCATCTCCTATTTCTGCTTCCAACGCCTACACGTTGAGTCTCAGTTACTCGAGAAAGACTTATTCATAGTGGAGATTCCCGTAAGGGATAGGTACTGATTCCTGCCAGTTTGATTGCTGAGTTCACGCTATCTATCTGTCTTTGGTCCGTCAGCTTCCTCTCTCGAAGCAAGATGAGATGAGATCACCCCTGATCTAATTGAACAGGTTCAGAGGGTATTCCCAGATGCTAGCAGCCTCACCTCACTGCTGCTGAGGAATGGAAGAGATTGTACCAAGTCCATAATGGTCAAGATTCCACACAGAAGGGTAAAATCAAGGGCCTTAGCTTGGAATCTCCTGACTTACCTTAGCACTATTTTCTCACTGCCTGCTTGCCACACTTTTTCATATCTTAAGTCAGCGAATTACCCGCGGTGAGGAAGAGAGATTAGAACTCCAGGATTGACAGAAGTGTTTCTTCTCCTTGCTAATTGATGTATGTCAGTGAAGAATGCAAGTTGACCAATAGCAGCTATGAAGAACAGCACCTGTGCAGTATGTCATTTATAACGGATTGACTATGAATAAGCCATTGAAATGCTATCAAAAGATAGCTCTGTTGATACGTTACTTGAGTTCTAGATGTCTACAACTTACCACACTCGTTTTCCCTTTGTATCACCCGCAGAGCAGACTTCTTTCGTCTAAAGCTGAAACCTCTTTCTTCAATGAGAAAAAAAGGTTGTTCTTTGGAGGGACATCCCTGGCTAAACAAGTTCTTCAGGTTTTTGCTCTGATGAATGTGAGGGCGACACCCTGAGCCTTATATTTCATAACATTTGTTACTAAACACGGTAAGGTCATGTGTGCTTTATGACCAATAAATAAGAAGCATTCAATTGTGGTGGAAAAGAGTGAACTCTCAGAATATCAGTGCCTTGGGTAATATTCATTTCAGATTCAATAGACGACGTGTAAGAAAGCTAAAATGAGAGTGTAAGGAAGTCTTGACTGATTGAACAGGAATTCTGGAACATTGGGTGGGGCGTAGCATGTCACTCACAAGAGCACGGCTAAGCGCAAAAGTAGGGGAAAGGGATGCTTACTTGGATCCTAAGCTCAAGTACCTCTCTTGCGAACTTCTTGTGTGCTTCTTGACTCCTCAAGGCACTCAAATGAGAGGGTAGCATTAGTTTAAGCAAATTTCCCTTGCCCGTGCCTTATCGCTATCCAGGGCCGTTGATAGGATTCGATTCTCAAAGTCAACCTCCAAGGGTTATTCTAAGAATGTAACATACCTAAGAAATGATTTATCTAACGTCCGTTGTGAAATAAAGAAATGCGTAGATCGCTTCTTCTACCCTTCTTGTTGGTCCGGAGCATTGATTCCCCATAACAAATAGGCTAACTCTATCTCTCAATTGCCTATCCTGTGCTCGAGAAGGTCCCCAGTTCCTCGGCAGCACCTTGAAGTACATTTAGGGGTGTGATTGGTTCTCTTCCTTGAGGAGCCTGGCTCGCACCAGGGAACCAGGCCGACCGGAACCAGGTTCTGGGGATGCAAAGGGGTCGTATTTGGTTGTAGTTTCAGTTGAACCAGGCCGCGAGGATACGGTGATTGGTTGCACGTACGAACTCAGAATTCAAAAAACAGATGTTGTTTGGTTGGTCGCGTAGAGGCGGTTACCATCACCACTTGCATTCAACCGGTGAAGTTACCAGTCCTAGTGGCCGAACATAGTTTTTGAGGAAACTAGAGTTTGTAACTAAACTAAAATTACTTAGACTTTGAAACTAAAACTATAATTATTACAGCTTGAACTAGGATAATTAAATCCTCTAACAACATTAAGATATATTTACAGTCCCATTAGGCATTCTTCATAATAGGTCTAGCTTGCGCCGGTACCTCTGTAGCTTCAAATTTTGCACCATGAAAAGCTTGCATCGCTTCCTCTTTGGTCTTGTACTTCTTGTAGCATGCTCCCCTGAATCCATTCACTTGATCATGGCAAGCCTCCCAGCTGGAGTACACTCCAGTTTGACGACCAACACTGACAACGTACCAAGACATGTCTTCTAGAAAAATGGACAAAAGAAAGTATCATTGGCCTTACAAATAACCTGACAAGAACTGCTCAGATTCAGAAAACAGAAATGAACATATCATTGGCAAAGGGCTAATGCTCAGATTCAGAAACAGATGAAAGCATATAGCAAAATGATAGAAATTAGCACAAATTCTAAATTAAATGAAAGCATGTAGCAAAATGACAGAAATTAGGATATAATTAAGATAAATGACTGCAACAGGAATGAACTTATCATTTGCAAAGGGCATAAGCTCAGATTCTGAATTAGATGATAGCATGTAGCAAAATGACAGAAATTAGGACATAATTGAGATAAATGACTGCAACAGGAATAAACTTATCATTTGCAAAGGGCATAAGCTCAGATTCTGAATTAGATGAAAGCATGTAGCAAAATGACAGAAATTAGAATATAATTGAGATAAATGACTGCAATAGGAATGAACTTATCATTTGCAAAGGGCATAAGCTCAGATTCTGAATTAGATGAAAGCATGTAGCAAAATGACAGAAATTAGGACAGAATTGATATAAATGACTGCAACAGGAATGAACTTATCATTGGCATTGGGCATATGCTCAGATTCTGAATCAGATGAAAGCATGTAGCAAAATGACAGAGATTAGAACAGAATTGAGATAAATCAAAACAACAGAGTTGAACATATCATTGGCATTGGGCATATGCTCAGAATAACATTAGAACAACACAACAAGTAACTGCACAAATCAGGAGCCATATGCTTAGACAGGCAATGACATGAAAGCAACAAGCAACAGCAGCATCATTGGCAATGGGCATATGCTCAGAATGAAAATAACAATAAAGCAACAGCAAAATCATTGGCAATGGGCATATGCTCAGTCATCACCAGTCAGTCATCACATCAGATAAATCAAAGTTCAGTTACTAATCAGCTACCAGGAGGCTACCAACAGAAGAGGATCAGGCTGATTGCACAAAAGAATGAAGGAGTGGACCGGGAGACTCATGCACAAAAAAAGCCACCATCTGATCAGCAGTCACTGCATAAAAGAATTATCACTGCACAAAAGTAGGTCTCTGCACAAGAGCCTCACTACATGTAGAAGTGCTTTGCCAAGTAGGTCCTCAACCACAGGACTCTATGAGAACCATTCATCTTGACAAAAGCAGCACCATGAGCCTTGTTGCCATGAAAGTGTTCATAGGCAGCCATCAGTTCTTCATCAGTGAAACCAGGCATGAACATGATAGCATCATAGAGATCAGGGTGCACATCCTCTACCTTGGTCTGAATAATGGCATTGGCAACATTGTTGACAGCATCAGTCATCCCAGTCATCACCAAAATGTCTCCCTCACTAAGCATGGACCTCTTCCTCTTGTTGCCTGCTTCTGAACCAAGAGGACCAGCAGCTTGACACTTCCCTGCCATATCATCCAGCTTGATATGGTCATTCTCTAAATCTGCAAAGTCAGAAGGGAACCCCAAAGGTTCACTGGATTCCATAGCAAATTTCCCTGTTGCCAACCCATTCCCAAAGATCACCTCTATCTGCTGGTAGTTCTCAATGGGCTTGTTCAATAGTTCAGCATCCTTTGGGTGTGCCTAAAATCCAAACAAGTAACTGATGGTTAGTATACAAAAATTTGGGTACCTTACAAAACAGATGAGGTAGTTCAACAAACTTACCTGCACATGGCCCTTGTAGTGCTCATCCACCAAAGTGATCATGAAGTTGTCATCATCCCACAGTGCACCACTTAGTTCTCTCAGCTTGATCACCCTGACCCACCTCTGTCTTCATTTCCTCAAATGGTTGTAGACCTGAGTCCCTGTGACCTCAAGCTCTGAGAACTCATTGACACTCTTGGCAACTTGGTTCAAGTGCACTTCCTTGAACCCCTTGTCAGTTCTCATACCAGTAGAGATTAGTTGACAGAAGCGGCGAAGCACAAATGCAGACATCACATTAGTCCACCTCATAGCAGCCCTGGGTTGCTGCCCAGCACCACCAACAGCTGTAGCTAGGCCTCCAGCAGCTGCAGCAGCTTGAGGTGCAGCCTGGCCACCAGCAGTTGCGGCAGCCTGGCCAGCAGCATGGATGGTAGCTTGGGCAACAACCTCAGCAGCCTCAAGTTCCTCCACCAGGTCAAAGTGATCATTTACTTGTGCCATATCCTAGTAAACATCATTGCATATTGCCCATTGCCTTAGGAAATAGTAAAACATCATTGCATATAGCCTAATGCCTCATGTAATTGAAATAAGCAAACATCAATGCATATAGCCCAAAGCCTCAGGAAAATAAACAGAATGCACATATCATCATTGCACACTTGTCCATTGATTCTAGTTGAATTGGTTGTCTAATGTGTCAGAGTGACAAAGAAACAGGAATAACAGATCATCATAGCATTGTTGTCCAATGCCTCAAAGTGAGAAAGAAACAGGAATAACAGATCATCATAGCATTGTTGTCCAATGCCTCAAAGTGAGAAAGAAACAGGAATAATAGATCATCATAGCATTGTTGTCCAATGCCTCAAAGTGAGAAAGAAACAGGAATAACATATCATCATAGCATTGTTGTCCAATGTCTGAAGGTACAAAAGGAACAGAAACATTACAACACCATAGCAAAGTTATTCAATGTCTACAAATGTGCATTACCCCTACTAGCCCACATTTGATTAGCCCATTAATCTCTAACAGAAGCCCAAGTTGCATTGTCATCAACATGGATCCCATGGCCGTTAACAGAATTAGGTTCCCATGTGGACTCAAGAGGAATAACCTCATCAGTGCCATGCCCCAGAATCCAATTATGTAAAATGCAACAAGCAAGGACCAACTTCACTTGTGTCTTGAATAGATGAAAAGGTTTGTTATCAATAATGCCAAATCTATTTTTTAAAGCCCCAAAAGCCCTTTCAACCGTAACACATAGACTAGAATGCCTCAAATTGAACAGCTCCCTTGGATTGGTTGGGTAATTTCTACCACCAAACTCATTAAGATGATATCTAGTACCCCTGTAAGGAGGTAGGAATCCAGGATGGCATGCCTATCCAGCATCTACCAGATAGAATTTCCCTAGAAAGATTACAAACAGGTATTAGTCCTAGTATCAACTAGTTTGTAACTAGGTTTATGGAACTAATTTAATTCATTACCTTGTGGAACCCTTAACCCATCATCTCTCTGTAGTGCATTTGCTAGAATGGTGGCATCATGTGCAGAACACCCCCAGCCAGCCAACACATAAGTTAACTTCAAGTCAAAGTCCACTACGGCTAGCACATTTTGAGTTGTATAGTGTTTCCTACCCCTAAATGCTGATTGCATCTTAGCTGGGACTCTAGCATAAATGTGAGTGCCATCTATAGCCCCAACACAATCCTACATAAACCCAACAACACCTAATTACAAAATTTTACTCAATTATGCATTATTTGTCTCATATGGATACTATTGTGTTACCTTGAAATATGGGTACCATCTTGAGCTGTTTGTAATCTTAAGAGGTGTCTCACTTGATGGAGCCTTAATCATCTCATGCCTAAGTTCACCAATTTCATACAATACCTCCTTGAAATGTCTACTTACTGTCTCTACAGATCTCCTCCAACTTTGATGGATAACTCTAAACCTTTGGTTATGCCCAACAACATGGAGAAACATAGCAAGTTGCTCTTCTACACTGCTATGTATGGTACCTCTAAGCAAGTCCCTGCCCCTAAGCAAATTACATAGCCTAAAGAAAGGGGCTCTTCTCATGCAAAGCATGTTTACACACTCTACATCATTACAATTATAAATTTTATCCAAGTTTTTTTTGCCTTTCCTCATCCATAGCACTCATTGGGGCATAACTAATCTAAGGACGTGAGGGTTTAGCCATCCTAAACCTATTCAGGAAGAATCCATACATGGCAGTCACTAGAGCAGCTGCATGAATAACAAGCATGCGTCTCTTGTCTTCGAGAGCCATCTATATGAATAACATGCAAAACAAGGGTCACTGACATGGGCAACAATGCTCAGATCAATATATAAACACATCACTAGCATGGACAACAAGGCTGAGATCAATATATAAACACATCATTGACATGGACAATAAGGCTCAGACCGATATATGAAAACATCATTGACATGGACAACATGTCTCAGATCACCATTGTAAAACATCATTGACATGGACAACAATAATAAGATCAATATAAAGACATCATTGACATGAACAACAAGGCTCAGACCAATCTAAAAACATATCATTCACATGGAAAAACATGCTCAGATCCATATACACGCATCAACATCATGAATAAGTGTGCTCAGAGTATGCTCAATCGTCAAACAACACTGGTAGCCATCATTTCCACCACATAGTAAACATCGACAGCATGGTTTTAAGATAACATACGCATCCACAGAGGGGTAAGGGCTAGGATATTTTACCGCAACAACAGCAACTGGGAGAACAGCGTGTGAGAGGACGGGGAACTCAGATCTGCAACCGAACCACGAACAGATCGACGGCGTTCGGAGGAGGGGGAGTCTGATATGCAAACCTAGCAACCAAAAAAAAGAAGTAATCACTCAGAAATGAACCAAATATCTCAGATCGGGTATGTAAACTAAAAATTCGTACATACGATCCAGTAAAGAACTCAGATCGGGTGCTTAAACTCAAGAATCATACCTAGGAACAACCGAATAACTCAGATCCAGTGGGGGCCTGCGTGTATCACATAAGAAATGCACCGGTCAGTGGGATTATCGAACCCTAGGGTTGCGGTTTTGACGAAATCCGAACAAAGGATGCAAAAAAACTTGTCTTGCCCAACAGATCCGTCAACAACTCCAACCTGCGAACCAAAGAAAACCCATGGGGGTGGTAGATCAGGCCTCCGGAGATCAAAAACAACAACGAAAGGGGACAAGGGTCCAACCCTAACCTGCGAGCCTCCGGTGGAGGAACAAGTCTGCGCGAGAGGGAAGGGGAAAGGGAAGGGTCGGGGTCGCCATTTATGGCCGCGGAATGGCGAGAAATCGCCCGGTAACCCTAGCGAAGGCGCCAAAGCTTCCCGCGTGCACGCGCGGAAGCTTTTTCGCCCGCCGTGTGCTCGACTTGCACGCGCCGCCACACCCACGGAGCCTGGCTCTGGGGAGAAGGTCGAATCAGCCGCACCACAGGAGCCAGCATCTGAGGGTCTTTTTGCACCCGGTGAACCAGGCCCAACAACAGGCCCAGGTAACCAATCACTCCTTAGTCGCACGTGGGGAGCCCGGTTCCGGGTATGTGCAAGGAACCAATCACACCCTAGTGTATAACTTTAGACTAGGGATATTCCCCACTCCATGGCATCTTTCGCTCATCCATTCAGCCCGCCCGCCCAGGCGCGGCGCCCTTTCGCATTATCATCTACCGCCCTTTCTTTCCTCCCGTCCCTTCACGCATGAAGATTGTCGTATGTATGTTCGACTTCGGTTGCCGGTGCAATAGAATTGGCGGGAGTATATTATGGTAGGATCAGGGATGGCTTACAGATTCAAAAGTAAAGGTAACTAGGGTTAGGGGAGGGAAGATACCGAAGAATCTAAAGGTGACTAGGGAAGATATCCAAGAATGGTGTTGATTATAGAATAGAAAGAGAAGCGTGTTAAGCTAAATCAAGGAGCTGAATTATCTCTGTCTCGGTGCTAGATCTATCTGCTCTACCATTTAGATCGGAGAATTTATAGAGGAAATAAGAGAAGCGCGTTAAGCTAAATCAAGGAGCTGAATTATCTCTGTCTCGGTGCTAGATCTATTTGCTCTGCCACTTAGATCGGAGAATTTATAGAGGAAATCGAGTGAGGTCAGTTAGTAGTTCCTGGCAAGAAAAGCAATCTACTTCTTTCTACATTCCCCTTTTGCTACGGGAACGAATAGTTAGCTCTGTTTGGACAGCAGGAACGAAATAGCTAGTTGGATAGTGCTAGTCTTTTCCGGCTATCTATTTCTTTCTTTCAACGTGGACAACCAGGAATGCCTAGCTCACTTACTTCTTTGTGGCTTTCACCTAGCTCTCCTTTCTTCCATATGGGCTACCTACTTATGGACTAGTAGTTTGTAGGCTAAGTGAACGGGTAGCTACTGGTTGATAAGGAATTAGTTCCAGCTATCGTAGAAAGAATGGGGCAGTAAATTTATATTGAAGCATGGGAAAGTACGGACCTCGTAGGAGTCCCAGAATGGCCTGGCTGGGGCACAAATAGTCCGGAATCACCCGCATTTACGACACGTTCCAATTTGGTGGCATAACCCTTTGACATATATATATAGCTCCTACATGACGCGCAACATAATTTGAAGTGAGGTAGTGGATCCAAACTTCGATGTTCTTCTCTCCCTTCTTACAGGACTTACAATCATATTTGTGTAGAAATTAAGAAGGTTTTAAGAGAGCTCTACAGAACTTACAGTTGGTGGGGGGCTTAAGCCCCTCCCTACTCGTCCCAACTTCTCCCGTATTTAGCCACCACATATGCTACCTTTTACATTGGGTTCGATCCTATATATATTTCCACAAGCTGAATCTAAAGCATATATACTAGGTATTCGGATGACAATGTTGTGCTCCTTGTGTAACGCCTCTCCCCGTATGGGGTGGACACCAACTTGCTATGAAAATGGATGCATATTCTTTGTTTTTTTCTTCTTCACGTATGAATTGCATAGCTCCATCTCATACTTGCCAACAAAAAAAGTAGAACAGTGTTGGAGGTGAAGGGGTATGGTAGGGGCCATGCTCCCCTTTGGATTATACAAACATAAAAGTAGTAATAGTTGCACAAACAAGTTTTTAGAGGTGATTAGCACATATAAGCAAGTGTGGAGCTTTGTGATGGCCAAAGTTGTCCATGACCCCTGATTTACACAATTCTTTTAAAAATCACTTAATTCTACCACCTAAGGCCAGTTTCAGTGCATAGTTTCAATATGGCACAGTTACTAAGGTTGAGAACTTGATCTTGGTAGCTGTGGCTGCTAGGTTTCATGGTGATGAAACTTCTCTCATATATGATGAAACTCACTCTCCTCTATCCTTATAATGACCTTGCCACGTCAGCAAAAATGCTGATGTGGCATATTATTTAATGATCATGAAACTTTTGGTGAAACCTCCAATGATATCAGCAAAATGCAGATGTGGCCTAAGCATCAAGAAATTGTTAATCTAGCCCTTTACTCCTTAATTGGTCCCCTCTCGTTCTTCGTCCAAAGCTTCGCCACTGCATATAAGTTAGTAGTAAATTAGTTTTGGTTGTGGGCTAGGTTATATTACGCAAACCACATGAATTATAAAAAATACTAATATTTCTATGGTATTAAGAGCATTACAAATTGCTTCAGATTTTTATATAAAAGAGCTTTATATTTATTCATCTAGAGATCTAGAGATAGGATAGCTTGAAGCGAAAACGTACTCTTATTACTCCGGGAAATGATAATAAATAGGATAGGATCTATTGCCTTTTACTATGAATGTTTGAAAAAAGTGCTACTCATGTTCTTTGAAAAAAAAAAGCTGTGAGACCGGTATTCGAACCCGACCGGTCGTTTCCCTCGCAACTCGCTACGTGCGCGCTCGATACACGGATTCGAGGGGGCAGAAAGATAGTAGAAAACCGAAGGTCCAGCCCAGACCCATAAACCTCTCCCTCCTCGCCGGACAAATCTAGACCGTCGATGTCGCGAGCATATTCCCACGGCCAGGATCCGCTCCCCCGCACGGCCCCACCGCCCCCGAGTACGAGCGCGAGCGGCAGCCTCTCCTACCCCGGTCTCTCTTCCTCCGGGTCCTCTCCCACTCGCCCGTTTTTATTCGCCCCCCTCTCCCCCGAGCAGAAGAAATCCAGAGAACGGGGACGACAGCTAGGGTTTTGATTCCGGCCGCGCGCCGCCTCCCCTCTCCTCCCAGACGCATCCCCTCCCCTCTCCTCCCAGACGCATCCGGCGGAGGCGGGCGGAGGCTCGAGGAGACCAAGGCCGCCTGAAGCATATCCTCCACCCCAACCGCCGACCCCCTCGCGCGCCGCAAGAGTAAGTCCGTCCGTCCCCCTGGCCTCCGTGTTCTCTTCGTGATGATCTCTTCCCCGATCCGGTTACTCCGGCGGCGGTTGGTAGTGCTGACGGGGGAAGCCGATGTGTGGGATTCGAGGGTGGATTTAGGGTTGTACGGCTCGGCTTCTTAGGATTCTTCTTCGGCGCATTGTTTTGCCCGGCCGCGCCGCTTGCCCTCTTTCCGTTGAGGGTTTGGGCAGATTGGGGAATTTCGAATGTTGGTGTTCGATGTGGGCGATACTGCGATAATGATTCTGGTTGGTGTGTGTGGGGAGGCTAGTTTCTCTGTTGAATTGACCGGGTGTGAGGAATCGGCTCTTGTTTACTGTGGCCGTTGTGGCGCCTGTGGCATTGGGGCCACGCCTGGACGCCTAGGCGGCAAGGGGTAACTATGACCTCGTGGCGTTGGGGGCACGCATGGATGCTAGGTGATGACTAGGCGGCACTCAAAAACCAATGGCTGTGGCATTTTGATTTTAGGGGGTGGAACTTGGAATATATGTGTTCTGAAAATTTATGTCCACTATGCATGCCTGAGGAACTGATAGTAAGAGGGCTTTAGAACGTTTAACAGTTCTCAAATCTGTTTCTCTCAATTAAACTCTTCTGTAGAATTGTTAAGCTGTCTCTTAGTTACCTCTGAATCTCTGTCAGTGAGCTATTTAGTACAATATCATTAGCTTTTTATTGTTGTCTATTTAGTTTCCTCATTGCTAGTGCATTAACATGTCCTTCTATCTTGTATTTATACCAATATCGATGTGCTCTGGACTAGGTTCGTGCAATCAATTTAGTTTCACTAGACTAAAGATCTCTAAATATATATCTTCAAGTCCAACTTACATGTTCGTTTCATTTCTTGCGAGTTCAGATTTTGGAGCTATGTCCAGCTCCTCCTCCGCAATCTCTAAAAATTATCATCTTTGCTGCAGGTTGCCAGTGCACTGTTGGAGTTTGCCACTTGGTTGTTGACAGAATAACTTTAAATATGTCATATTATGCCAGAAGGGGTGGAGATAGGGGTACTGGCCGTATCCAAGGAAGTGGT
Source organism: Setaria italica (assembly GCF_000263155.2). NCBI lineage: Eukaryota > Viridiplantae > Streptophyta > Magnoliopsida > Poales > Poaceae > Setaria > Setaria italica. The sequence goes on along the minus strand of NC_028455.1, from coordinate 27,335,558 downwards.
GGTAAAGGTGGACATGCCCTGCGTGGAAGATCAGGACTGCCTCCTCGAGGACCTCTCGGGGTTAGCTCCCGACCGTCTGCACGCACAATTGCTAAGGCAAGATCAAAACTGTCACTATGTTTTTGTTCATGGTCAGATTCCTGAATAAAGTAGAAAAATGAACGAGGACAGTACCTCTAAGCTTTCATTATATGGAGGGGGCAGGAGTAACTGTGATGTCTGTCACTAATGCAACCTCTGTCGGTTAGAGCATCATTTATTGTTGGAGGCCTGGAGGGGCAGACATTACCGTGGTATTTCTCTAATGAGAAATTATGCGGTAGAGCGTAAGCTTGTGTTTATGGAGGGGGAAAAGTAACCAGTGGTCATCTCTAATGGAAGCATTGTTGGAACACCTCCTTTTATTCAAACATATGGAAGGAAATAAGTGAAAAAAAGCTTGTGGATTTCTTTCAATTCAATGCCTATAAATCATGAGGGCTGAAGGGCGGACTCCATCCACCCTCTTCGTATGTTTGGAAATTCAATGTGCCCTTTATCTGACAACTTCGGATTGTGTTCCTTGATCCATACTCCCACTGAAGTTCTTCTAGGCTGCCTCCTGAGCAAGTGCTCTAGCTGTTGTCTCCTGGGCTTGTGATATTGGTGGAGCTCTTTCCCTCTCAGATGTTAACTTAATGCAGTACTGCATAGTTTTGCTATTTCTCAGTTAATTATTGCTACTCTTCCCAAAAGATCGATGCTTTGTCAATGTGGTTCCTGATAGTTGGCATGATATGAAACAGTTCGAGGAGATTCTTTTATAATGACATGTACCCTCATGCTGGATGTTTGGCATTTTTCAGTCATTTAGCAGAACCAAAGACATGACCTGGAGACCTGATCTGTTTAGTGATAGTATGGCGGCTAGTGGAATAGAAACTGGTACAAAACTGTACATTTCAAACTTGGACTATGGGGTTTCTAATGAGGATATAAAGGTATGTTCAAACAGCTAGGTTGTCCGGATTTTGATCTCTTACATTTCGCCGTCTGATATAGAGCTATCAGACTAAAATTTTATTTTAATTGCCTTGCAGGAACTATTTTCAGAAGTTGGTCATTTGAAACGCTTTGCTGTTCACTACGATGGTTATGGCCGCCCAAATGTTAGTACTTCTAGTATTTCATCTTTACTTAATGTATATATCGAACATAGCCTTTAAGATAAATGTGATTTTGTGCGCATCATCCTGTTGGGTGTTTTATGCAGTGTTTTCAAATCGCTCGATTAATCACGATTAATCAATGATTAATTGATAAATCGTTCCTTGGATGTCGATTAGGTAAATCGATTCGATTTTATTGCCTAGTTGAGCGATTAGACAACTAATCGTTGATTAGTCACGACTAGTCGAGCTACTCTAGTCAAGCGACTAGCTTTGGACTTTAACTCGCTAGCAGTTCAGCCTAGGAGCTCTCGAGGCCCACAACAATGAGTCATTAGGTCAGCCTAGTGCTACTCTTCGGTCTGCTCTCGGTTTGCTAGCTGCCGTCTCATCCATCCTCTCGGTGCTCCCATCTCCAGTCCAAGACTTCAAGTGGAAGCATGGCGAAGATGAGCCGGTCTTCCTCCTCTTCTGATGGTTAGTGCAGAAATATTAGATCGCTACTCCTACATTACAATATCAGACTACCACTCTTAAGTTTATATAGCTCGGGGCTCTGCTTGATTTGCTTGTATTTCTCAAAACTACTACTACAACAACAACATAGCCTTTCAGTCCCTAGCAAGTTGGGGTAGGCTAGAGTTGAAACCCAACAAGAGCCACAAATTAGGGTTCGGGCACATGAATAGCTTTTTTCCAAGCACTTCTATCCAGGGCTAAATCTTTGGGTATATTCCATCCCTTCAAATCTCCTTTTCTTGCCTCTTCCCATGTCAATTTTGGTCTTCCTCTGTCTCTCTTCACATTACTGTCACGCCTTAGGGTTCCACTATGCACCGGTGCATCCGGAGGCCTTTGTTGGACATGTCCAAACCATCTCAGCCGGTGTTGGATAAGCTTTTCTTCAATTGGTGCTACCCCTAACCTGTCACGTATATCCTCATTCCGGACTCGATCCCTTCTCGTATGACCACAAATCCAATGCAACATACGCATTTCGGCAACACTTATTTGCTGGACATGTCTTTTTGTAGGCCAACATTCTGCACCATACAACATTGTAGGTCTGATCGCCGTCCTATAAAACTTGCCTTTTAGCTTCAATGGTACTCTCTTGTCATATAAAATTCCTGATGCTTGGTGCCACTTCATCCACCCTGCTTTGATTCTATGACTAACATCCTCATCAATATCCCCATCTTGTTGTAGCATTGATCCCAAATATCGAAATGTATCCTTCCTGAGTACTACTTGGCTTTCCAAACTGACATCTCCCTCCTCATTTGTAGTAGTGCCAAAGTCACATCTCACATATTCAGTTTTAGTTCTGCTGAGTCTAAAACCTTTTGACTACAGAGTCTCCTGCCACAACTCCAGTTTCCTATTTACTCCTTCTCGACTTTGATCAACTAGCACTACATCATCCGCGAAAAGCATACACCAAAGGATATCCCCTTGAATGTCCCTTGTTACCTCATCCATCACTGCCTAGTCGCGATTAATCACCTAGTCAGTACTCCAGCGACTAGACTCGACTTAGCGATTTGAAAACATTGGTTATATGTACCACCTATGATTGTCATTTGTTTACTCTATGCTCTATGAGATTAGGTCATTCGTCATTTATTGAAAGCAAACACATTATGTTTTATATTTTCTTTCTTATTAGGGCGGTAAACTATTTTTGTACATATCATCATTAACTTTGTCTTTCTGATAGTTGTACATGAATATATTAACATGTTAATTGTCAATTTTTTTTTATTTTGTAGATAAAAACTGTAGCTAGAAAAACAATTGTATCTGGCATTTGTGATCACAAGGATTAGAGAAGAGTGGTACGATAGAGTCATTGATTTTGAATTATATGGCTAACACATGATAGTTATACTGGACCCTACCATCCAATAAAGAATTCAAATGGTTACAGACTTAAGAAGGCCATCTACGATAGCCAATAATATATATCTCGGTGTAATTATTATTTTGGCCTTCGAACCTAATCTACAACAAAATAAGTAAGAGCCAAAGAAATTTGCGTGGTGATTATTGATTGTACTGTGGTGCCTTTCACTCTTTTGATGAAACGTTGCATGACTATGTTATCTTAAAGTTACCTTCTCTTGTCACTGGGACCTTTTTTTTATAGAGCTATGTTTATTTGCCTGAATTGTTATATTATTAATATGTGTTCTTAATTTCTAAAGGGCACTGCAGAGGTGGTGTTTACACGGAGGAGTGATGCAATTGCTGCACTGAAGCGTTATAATAATGTTCTACTTGATGGAAAAGCTATGAAGATAGAAGTCATTGGAAGTGACTTAGGATTGCCCATGACACCTCGTATAAATGTTGTTGGGGCATCTAATGGCAGAGCTACAAGAACAGTTGTTATGACGTAAGTGATGCTCTAACATTTCACTTATCATGTGCCTTTTTTATTTTAACTGTAGTCTGGTGTTGCTGTACTAAGTGAGTTTTTTTAGCTTTGGGTATTTTACCATTGGTTATGAGTTGACCTGGTTGCTGGCTGAGATTCTTCCTTTTACCCTGTCTGACCTGGAACTTCTATAATAAGTTTGTCTCAGATATCAGTTTAGTGACCAAATTGTTATTGGATTAGTGCATTTTGATTTGTCAGTGTTCACCTTTACCTTATTACAGATTTAGGTGTTATGTGATACCGGCTCTTTATGATTATGTTATATTAGCTATTAGTACTTGTAATGTTTATGTTAGTTGAGGATGTTGGATTTCTGAACTATTATATGTGTTTTCTCATCAACACTTTGACATCACAGCTTCAATGCACAATCCACGTGCACCAACCAAGCACATGTTTTTGTAGAGTTGTGCATCTAACTTAGTTATTTTATATTTCAGGCCTGAGTTTAGTCAACGTGGCAGAGGTTCAAGCAGTAGGCCTTTAAGGTAAAGCTTCTCCCATTAACATCTTTTAATTATGCAATTTGTTACAAACTTTAGGTAGCAAGTGTAGAAAATGTAGCCTCTTTTTTTTTTTGGTATAGTCCGTCTCATGCTGTATCAGTAGCACATTATGCCATCACATGCACTGTAGCAATTAGATGATGGTAGAGCTTTAGATTTTTGGCACCTGCATTTGGAAAAATTTACACCTGCGATGCACTCTCTATAAAACCACATTTTTTTCCAGTCCGTTGATTGCAAGTAGCTAAGTCAACAGTGAGAAATTCCTTGCTTCTTATGGAAAGAAAACACATTTTTTGCAGTTTGGATGTAAAGGTGAAACTTAAACTATTAAGTTTTGAGAATGAAGCAGATCAACTTCCAGCCATTTTTTTTTGGCCTTGGGACAAGTTTTGCATGTTGAGTTTGGACTTACATGATGAGACATGGAAGAAAGAAGGGTGCTTTAGTTTGTTCATGTGTTTTTATGCCTGCATGTCTTGAGTTGACTCACCCTCGAACACCAAAAAGCATGTTTTGAAAGATACGAGAAAAGTTGTTATTTGATCTTTTGGTAAGACGCTAACCTATGACCTTACATTTTGGCGTTCCACAGTAATCCGAGCAACAGGTTTAACAACCGTGGTGGTTTCCAAGCTGGTCGAGGCCGTGGTCAGTTCCAGGCTCGTGGCAGGGGCCGTGGACAGTTCCAGGCCCGTGGCAGGGGCCGCGGTCAGTTCCAGGGCCGTGGTGGCAGAGGGAGGAAGCCTGAGAAGACCGCAGATGAGCTGGATAAAGACCTGGAAAGTTATCATGCCGAGGCCATGAAAACCGATTGATCGCAAGAAGATAAATGCTGGTGGGCATGTTGTGCTTCGTTTAAGGTCTGCTGGAAGATTGTGGTGTAGCTGTTTGCGCCATACTATTTTCTGGGAGCATAGAACTTCTTTCTCATTTGGTTGGTTTGAGGAAACAACTATTCCCCTTCCCTGTAGTAAGCTCGAATGAAAGACCACCGTAGTGCCTAGTGTGTAGTGATTGCCCGAACTCGCAATCTGAAGTGTTTATTTTGTGTACCGGTTGCTTTTTTAGATTATCAAGAATGCTGCAGTGCTAGAGATGGTGTTAAGTTAATGCCTAGAAGGTTTACCATGCTGAAAATTTTAGCCCATATTATCGGAGACCGCCCTGGACTGGATGTTCTCTCATTCACGGCATGCGTGCTGCAGTTGCTCAGTGTTGTCTACTCCTGATGTATCTTAACCAAACCTGCCGTTTCAGCAACATCGGTCATGGACTATTGGCGACTCATTCCTTGTTTTCCAGTCTGCCAACAAGCTGCATATTGAATCCGGCATCCCTTTTCAGAAACTGCCATCAAACCAGCAAGAATTTCTTATGAGCAAAACTAAAACCAATCAAAGATCAAAGGAGCCCATTGAAACCGCAATCAGATCTTTTATATGTACAAGCACACGAAACTGGCAACACAGCAACTGCTATCTCCGTGACTCCATCCAAAGCTGCAAGCCTGCTTGTCTACACATGGGATGGGCACTTGGGCAGCACACCTCCCTAGTCCCTACCTATTTGCAATGCTCTGCTCTGCTCAAAGCCTCAAGCTGAGGCAGGCGCAGGACGTGGAGAGGCTCGATCAGTCCCCCGCCGCCACCGAGATGGCCTGCCCGCCGCCGGCGCGGCGCAGCGGCGACGGCGAGGTCTGCCGCGCCGCCGGCTCGGCGCAGCGGCGACGGCGAGGTCTGCCGCGCCGCCGGCTCGCGGAAGCCGGTGGCCGGCCTCATCTCCAGCAGCTGGAGCCTGAGGAGGAGCTCCCTGGCCGCCTCGTCCTCCTGCTTGATCCTCCTCACCTGGCTGTGGACCGGCGGCGCCTCCGGCTCATCTTGCTCCGCCTTCAAAACGCCCCTTTCACCTTCCTCCGGCATCCGCCGCTCCCTCTCAAACATCTTGCTCTCAAGAACTTTTGGCTTTGCTGCTTCCAAGTTCCAAGCCATGGGGTCACCGTATGCAAGTATATATACACACACAAGCAGGGAGAAGAAAGAGGTGAGAGGTAGGGAGGGTCTTTGTGGGGGAAATAATTCTTTGCAGGGATTAGTTGGTGGGTGAGAAATGCGAAATGGTTATGAAATACTGTAGAGACAGAAGCTCTTTTCAACTGTTGGGAGAGAACGCTGCCGCCAACTGCATGCATTAGTTCATTTTATTGTTGCAGTGCCACGGCATCTTTGTCGACTGTGGAAAATGTTGTTAGGGGTTAGGAGAGGGTCAGCTCATGGTTGGGATCGCATACGGTCTTGGATTAGACAGAAGCTAGAGAAAGAGTGACTTTCAACGATCTCGTGTGGAACACATAATCGTTCAAGGAAAATTACGATGATGAAACAGACCATTATTTACCCCCTTCGAAATGCCGTGCTGTGGCAGTATAATTCTGGATCAGAGGAAAACATTGCCCTAGGAAATAAAAAGGGATCAGGTCGAGGACACGTATCACTACTTCGCTACAAAAATACCTTTTTTTTTAGAAAGCACCAGGACGCGTGCTGCTTGGGACAACATCCTGGTCAGAGCATAGCATGCGTCTCCTCCGCACGAAAGGCAACGGGGTAATGCCTCCTGGTGGTTGTTCCCTGGTCTGTTTCGCCGGTGCGTAGAAGAAACGGCCTAGTGTTGGTGAGCCATGTTTCACATTGTTGCTTTCACAGAACACGAACAACGTCTGCAAGCCTTTTATTTTCTGGAGAGATCCAGTGGCCATCTATAACTAGTTTGCACTACAATTATGTTAAAAAAAAGGCAAACTGAAACACAAAGGACTGCAAACCTTGGAGCCCTTCTCCGAGACCACCATACCTTAAAGTCTTGATGATGAAAGCGTTTATTTGGAGATGAATTTTATAAGCATCCATCAAATTCGGAACAAACCTAAAGGCTACTAGACTAGTATTACAAATAACAATATACAGTTCTTCTCTTCCAAAATGTTTCTTCCCTTCCCCTCTTTGACTGTTTCTTGTATGCAAACATTCTCAACATCTTCAAGGACAAAACCAGCATCTACCATGCATTTCCAGCAGCTTGTTAACCACCCAGACGACAATTACAAGCGCATGGGAGGATAGATACACCAGAACAACACTAAGTAAGGTAACTAACATCAGCTGAATTTGGTGGCTTACAGCTTTGACACTGCACCTTGGTAAAAGGAAAATGAGAATAAAATAAAACCAGGGGGTGTGTGGACGCATGCATGGGTTAGCCGGCCTCCAACCTCTCACCTAATGCTCGATCGATCGGATGAGGCCACTCCACCAGCTGCCCGACGGGCGGCCGGCGAGTGAAGCGGCAAAGCAACAACCAGTAGAGAAGCAGCAGCTTTCACCCATCAAATACTGTATTGCTTGCCGACGGCGTGCGACGACAGGTGCGGCCATGCATCGATTCTGAATTCTGTCCGGCGGCCTCGATCGATCCTTTTGCAACTACCGGCCGGATCGGATCGGAGCACACACACGTTCGATCGCGTTGAGAGTACACGTCAGAAAGCGATGTCCTCTGCCATTACTCCATTTGGGTGTTTGGATCCCCGAGCTAAATTTTAGCCCCTGTCACATCGAATGTTTGGACACTAATTAGGAGTATTAAACATAGGCTAATTACAAAACCAATTTCACAACCCCTAAGTTAAATCGCGAGACGAATCTATTAAGCCTAATTAGTCCATAATTTGACACTATGATGCTACCGTAAACATTCGCTAATGATGGATTAATTAGGCTTAATAGATTCGTCTCGCGATTTAGCTTAGGGGTTCTGCAATTAGTTTTATAATTAGCTCATGTTTAGTCCTCCTAATTAACATTTAAATGTCCGATGTGACACGGACTAAACTTTAGCTCCAGGATCCAAACACCCGAGTGTTTGTGCCCTTTTCTTTCGATGGAAGTGTTGTGTCCTTTTTAATTGGGGGTGTAATGTGTACGTGAGGGAGTCTTGGGATCTGGGAAGCCAAAACATCAAGGCTTTCTTTGGCACGGTTCTCAAGGAGCCGTGGTAAATGGCCATTCTCAAAACTGCTTCACTGCAGAAGCCGGTAGGGAGCTGGAGCCGAAAATGAACTGGCTAACTCGAAGCCAAAAACAAATTAGCTTCTTCCCGCTCCTCCCCCGTCCCATCCCCCACATGCTAGTACAAAGCAACCCCTTGAGTTAAGGCCATGTTTAATTACCCCCCAACTCCTAACTTTGACACTATGCAAAAAGAAAATTCCCCATCACATCAAACTTGCGTTACATGCATGGAGTACTAAATGTAGACAAAATTAAAAACTAATTGCACAGTTTTGTTGTACTTTGCGAGACGAATCTTTTAAGCCTAATTAGTCAATATTTGGACAATAATTCACAAATACAAAAGAAACGCTACAGTATGCTACAGTGCTGGCACAATAATTTTGCATCTCCAAAGTTGGGCAACTAAACAAGGCCTAAGAAAAATTACACTAAAATTGCTACTCATCTCGGCTGGTGTCGGCGAGAGCGTTGGCCGACGTCCACCTCGGTCGCGGCCACCTACCAGGCATCCCCGGCTCCCCGCGCACGGTTGGTGCTGGCGTAGGATCCGCCGCCCGCCTTCCTCGCATCGTCGGCCTCGGGCATAGCCTTGTGGCCTAGTAGCCCCACCTCAGATCTGCTTGGCCTAGCAGCATGAGGTATTGCGGGACGGAGCGGCGCTGCAGGGAGCTGCATTAGCTTCGGCCCACTAACTTAACAAACTAGCTTGCAGCAGCAAAGCCTCGTATTGAATACGAGGAGCTAAGACTAAAGATTTGATTCTACCACATCTAGCAAGAGACTTACAGGATATGATGAGAATCGATAACTAGTAGGCAAACTAGACGAAACCACAGCAATACACCCGGTAGTTAAAGCCTAGAACACCTGGTAATGGCGACGCTTGTAGGCGAACTGGAGGTCGAGGCGATGTAGCCCTGCTCATTGAAGAAGTCGCCGATAGAGACAAGTCTTAGAGCTTGCCGGAGATCAAAGTTGATGCAGCCCTGCTTGCTAGAAGAAACTCGTCGAGAAGCTACATTACTCCTACTCCTAAGGGTGGTGCTAGGTCGAAAAAGATAAATGTGTTTGTGTATTGATCGAGAGATAACTTTTACATTAGCCGGAGGTATATATTTATACCCTGGACTAATGACTCCTGACCAACTATGATCATGACCCGTACAAAACTTGCCTAACAATAAATATCTAAATAAAAGAAAATATTAAGATATATAAACTCTAATTTCCCTTATGTAAAGTCCTTGCTAACGAAGCTCCCATCCGTGAAAACCAATCCGCATGCATAATTAATCTGCGCTCCTTCGCAAGCACATATTAGTCCTCTTCTAATGTTTTAGGCTCCTTGCTAGCAAGTCCTACCATCATACGTGCATGTAATTATAGCATATATGCAAGTGCACCAGCACTCATGCAGCTACACTTGGTACTTGTGCATGGGTGCACCGTCCTTGCCGCTGGGCCTGAGGATGATCTCGACGTGCTGTGTTCACACAGAACCTCGTCTTCCTCAATACGTTGATTTGCGGCGCCGTCGTTGTCTCGGTGCCGTTCTGGCATCCCGGCAGCCTCATGGTACTATCGTCACCGGAGGCACCGTGTACCCTCTCTATATGCATTTTCTTTTATTCTGCTTATCTCTTCTTTATGAGATTTTATCGGTTAAAATCCGGTGTCAACATCTTGCCATATCTTTGCAAAGTTAGTCCTTAAGTCATCCTGAAGGATTGCTCGCCAAGAATGAGCACGAGAAGAGTCCAGAGGACCTTAGGCTGATCGACCTGGGACTCTATAGGCCGATCGCCCTCGGCCCTTTTTGGGCCCGTTGGCCTTCCTCTTTCTCTAGGTCGTCGCTTGTTCAGGACTTCATCCAATTATGCTCCATTAAAGTCCAATTTCCTGCGAAAATAGAATATCCTTAAAATATGTTGCATATGTGAAAATGGCTCGTTTATTAGGTATGATCAATACTTTAGGTATTACATTCATGTCATTATTGAAGATAAATAGGGGTAAAAAGATGTCAATAACGAGTGTCAACAGCCGGCAAGGCTGGGTCGGCACTACGTGCTGAACTGCCAGCCCAGGCCCAGCCCTAAGGCCTTATTATCGTGCCGGGTGGCACGTTGGCATGATAGTGCCTACCGTGTTAGTGCCGGGCCAGGCATTATAGGCCAGCCACCACTCAACAAAAACTTCAAGTTAAGAAGATGCAAAATTTTCCATCAAAGTCACAGAATTCACACAAAAGCACAACTTAGACCACAACTTAGAGACAGGAGACAAACAATTTCAAAAGTTTGAGTTGGTGCAATGGCTGCCTTATTAAAAACCTATATAGGTAAAACTCACACCTCGTGAGAAACCCTAGATAGGAAAAATAGTGCAGCCTAGCTCAATCAAATAAAATTTAAAGTAGTTCAAAGTTATTACAGGCCAAGTTTGAGTGGGTTACACATCTGAATCACGAAGAACATCTAGATATAAATTAGCAAAACTATCTTTTAAGTTCCTAATCCTCCACGAGGTGCTGAAGTCTTGCTTCTACAACCTCCCAATCCTTGACGCAAGAGAGTATCTACACCATCTCAGAGCTCAATTGACGCCACCTCTCCTCGATGATCCTACCAGATGTACTAAAAGCAAACTCTGATGGTACTGTAGAGATAGGCACAATTAGAACATCTTTAGCTAAGATTGATAGAACTGGATAAGTAAGTTTATGCTCATGCCACCAATTCAAGATGCTGAAGCTATCATCAAAATAGATGACAATGTCACTGTCCAAGTTGATAGAGAGTTCAGAGCCAATACTCATACTAGCTGCACTAGTGCTTGCTGCTTGTAGCAAGGCACATACTGATGATCTTCTAGACAAAGTGGGAGGAGTGGTGCAAAAAGAAGTACCATAGAAATCACCAAGTCCAAAAGCAGATACATCAGCTTTACCACCACATGAAGAAATGTATCCCAAGCTTTTTTTTTCTTACTAGAACTGGATGGCAGTGAAGGACTTTGCAATTGAACTGCACCAAGTTTGTCATCATATCGCTTAAATGTGGTAGAAAGTTTAGCTCTTACCTCAGCGAAGTAAGTAGAATCATCAGTACCAATAAAACTAGATAACAACCTGAGCACATTTTGAAAACCTTTCAATTTAGCTCTAAGGTCCAAGATAAATACAATAGAATAAAGCATTGGAATATCCCTCTAGTACTTAAGATAGTAATCTTCAATAGGAACAACCACGTGCCTAAGCAATTTATCATTCTCATAATGTTTTAGATACTTAGCAATCAAAATAAGTTGATGCAACATAAGTGGAGATGTAGGATAATAAACACCAGAAAGTGCAATAGTAGAATTGTAAAATGGTTCAAGGAATGATAATATAGTCTCTGAAACAATCCAGTGATCTTCTGTCAAAGGTAAAGGCTCATCTTCACCCTTGGGATAGTTAGTCTCAATGAACACATTAAATACCTGCTTGTAAGGGACCAGATGATTAAGCATGAGGTACATGGAGTTCCAACTCACATCCATGTCCAAACCAAACTTTCTATGAGGAACATAACAGCAGTGCAATATCTCTTAAATGCATCAATGCGCTGGTCACAAGAATTGATGAAAGAAATGGCAGTTCTAAATGCTTCAAGATTAGTAGTACAACGCTGATGCAAGAACACTTTATCAACATAAGCAGATACTTTAGGACTCAGTTTCTCAACAACATTAGTAGTAGCAGAGGCATTATCCAAAGTAACAAAAAACACCTTTGAATCAAACCATACTCCTCAAACATAGCAGTCACACAATCATCAATGTTCTAGCCATTGTGAGATTCATCAATGAGCCTAAAAACTAATTATCCTCTTCTCTAATTGCTAATCAACATTAACATAATGAGTAACCACACTAAGATAATCTTCCTTAGCATTACCATACTAGATATAAGAAGTAATAGCAACAAATGAAACACAGATGCTAATGATTCAAGAAGTTTAGCACGACAATCAGTAAAGTACTTGCTGAAATCTCTAGTGGTGGTTTGTCTAGAGATAGTAGAGAATCTAGAATTATGAGCAAGCTTAGGGTCTGTTTGGCAGAGCTCCACACAGCTCCAGATCCAAAAAAATAGTAGCTCCACTGCAGAGCAGCTCCAGCGTGGATCTATGTTCTCACCGTGGAGCTGAGCAAAAGTGTTTGGCTGAGACAACAGCTCCAAATCCAGAAACAGAGTTTTTGGTTGGATTGTCCACTAATACCCTTGGTATTTTCCATTTTTTCTTCTCATTTTTTTCTGAAAAAAGAAAAATGGCCGGAGGAAGACATACTGGTCATGTTCCAGTCATTTTGACATGTTTTTTTTATGTCCGAAGAAAAATGGCCGGAGAAAAATGGCCGGAGGAAGACGTATTGACATGTTTTTTTTATATACGCATGCATCCAGTCATTTTCCCAAGAAGTTGATTAATTGTTCATACATAAATCAATTGTTCATACATAAATAATTGTCCATACATAGAAAATAAATTTGATAATTCACTACTTCATTTCATTCTACCTCCAAGCAAGAGCAAGATTGGTGGCCAGCTCATCGCGAAAAATATCCATTGTAGTGACACTGCCTTCTGAAGTAGATCCATCCGATGGAACTACAAATGGATTGTACCGTTGCGGTATTGTAGGGACAAAATTAGGATCACGATCAAACCGAGCAAAGTCTGAATCCTCACTATTATGCTCACGAATGAAATTGTGAAGGACCATACAAGCAATAACTACCATTTTTTGTTTCCACATCGGGTAGTTCGGCATTTTGTATAAAATTTGCCACTTCATTTTCAATACGCCAAAAGATCGCTCAATCACATTTCGAATAGAAGAATGGATGCGATTGAATTTTTCCTTTGGGGTTTTTGGTTCCATACCTCTATGCCACTCAGGCATATGATACCTCTCACCCTTATATGGAGCTAGATAACCTGGACGATTGGGATAACCCGCATCGACAACGTAGTATTTACCTATAAATGATGACAAAAAATAAATTTATTTGTAGTCATGTATAATGGTAAAATAACTATTCCAATAAATTTTACCTTGCGGTGGATGTGGAAAGAATTTCTCGTCCACACTCAATGCATTGTATAACACACTTGTGTCATGCATAGCTCCTGGTTGGCCCGTTGACACATATGTGAACCGCATGTCGAAATCACAGACTGCTAAAACATTTTGGGTGGCTATCCCTGTCTTCCCGATATACCTCACTTGATCATCCGGTGGAAGGGAAACACGAATATGGGTGCCATCAAGTGCTCCAATGCAATCTTTGAAATGTGGATATGCTCGCCTATCATCCCTTATTCTCCTATGAACATTATGAAAATTTGGATCTTTTGGCCTAATGAAATCCTTTGCCATGGCCATCAAACAGTTTAGAATATTCTCAAATTTTCAACTAATAGTTTCACCAGAGTGCTTGAATCGATTTTGACATTTTCTATTAGACTCATTTCCCGCACAGATAAATAAGAAAATTCCTAAGCTCTCTTCGGTAGACATGTGCAACGATGGTGTTAGCCCATACCTATGTACCAATAAGCCATGAAGATCAAAGAAGATTTCTGTGCTCATACGCAACTGGCTATGGCATTCGCCTGGAGTGTGCAAAGTCTCCAAAATAAAACCCATTCCACTGGTGGTAGATGTCCTTGTAGGGTTTTTAGTAAGGAACATATCAACATATATTTGAGCAAGCATAGCACCTCCTAGGATAGTTTTGAAAAATTCCTCATTCTCATCACTAGAATCATCACTAGACAACTGCAAGAATAAAAATAACATGTCCAAATAACAACGTAAGATGGCAAATTAAAAATTATCCACACAAGATGGATGAATTAAAAATGACAACAAATTAAGCATCACAAATTTGTCCATATGACATAGATGAATAAAAATGACATGTCTAAAAAAAAGATGGCAAATCACTCGGCCATCACTTTGCAAACATCATATCGTACTTCCTCTTAAGCCAACTAAACCTAGCCTCATTGGTGGGAATAGTCATGAACATTTCCCTTTGCTCTTTCTTGACAAAAAGCTCAGTTGCCACAAAATGCTCATCACTGCCACACGCAGCCCCACATGCGGCAACATGGTCCATTACTTGTTCAATAGTGATCCCAGCTTGCCTGCTTGCCACAAAAGAGGAAGCATTATCTGATATCTTGGAGATGTGTTCTTGTATAACTAATGTTGTGCTTGCCTTAGATTTCTTATTAGGTTTATCAAGGATCACATGTACTTTTTTCTTAGCATTGGCAACGGAAGGAGAAACCTCCTGGACCTCATCGCCATTGTCTAAATCATTGTTACCACCCATCTCTAACCCATCCTCGGCATCAATGAAGTTGGAACTCATAGGATTGGGTGCTTCTTGGCTTGGGGGTATGATGGGGTTGGAACTCATAGGATTCCAATGATCTTGCTCTTCATTAATGATATTTCCAAACATCACCTTCAACTCATCTTCGTTTTGGAGAGGCCTATTCTTAAATTTCCCCACGCCAGGAATGTCCTAAAAGTGTTTGACAAAGGTATTAAATTGAAATTATACAAGACTAATATAATCTATATATGAACAAAATACCATGCGAGAAGTGCTCACTTTTTTTGTTTTTTTCCACCACTCGGCGTCCATATTGATAGTTCCCTTCTCCCAGTTCCAACCAGTACCAGTTTGCTTTCTCATTAATTTTATCCATGCAGACAAATCACCCCTCAACTTATCCCACTTGTTCTTAAGTTGACTTTTTTTCAATATGATACCGGTACTCTGAAAAAACCTTTCTTTCACCTCGGAATATCCCACATTGTTCAAATGAGTGTTCGGTCGATTTCCTTTTCTAACTTGTTCAGCAAACAACTTGCAAACAATGGTGGTATAGCCATCATTCCAATCCATATGATCACCCTATTAATGATTTCCCCAAAATATTGTTCAAATTCCAACTCTATTATACAACAGCTCCACTACAATGGAAGAAAAATATACCTCATCATCCCTTGCCCTTTTGTTAGCTGATGCAGCATGCCTCCTAGCTTGCGCAACCGGTGTAGAAGATGCCTGCGATGCCATCAGGAACTCATCGCCGATCACTGCGTCCTACATGCCATTTGCCAATAATCCAATTAGTATATATTTCCAATAATCCAATAATCCCAATTGGCTCCTGGTGCAAAAATAGCAAAATAGCACGCCAAGCATATGGAGCTCCAAGAGAATATTACAAGGCTATTCTATAAGGCAGTATGATGAACCTCGTGTAAACAGATCATTTATAAGCACATAAATATAACAATAGTTGAAGCAAAATTAATGGATTCAATTAAATAGGAAGTTGTCGGTTTCGTTGTTGTTTTGCATACAGACTGAAACATTTCAGCCCGGGCCCTAGGCTAATCTGGGTCCACCCCTGGCATGAATGGTTGCCTAGAACTAGTTTGCATTATGCAAAAAAAGGGTGAAATATCTGCGCTGTTTTTGTAGTGTGTGTGCTTTTTGTTACGCAATGTGTGGCAATTGGCCGGTCTATTTGTCATACCTTCCTCTCAGATCCACATTATCATTTTTGGCAGAGTACATTGTTGATCTGAACAGGACACGCAACAGGAAGCTATCATAACCATCCAGAAACAGATTGAGACGTTCTGCACATTCTGCTATACCTACCGGACAGCCAAACAAAAACGATGGCCCAACAGAAAGCATATTGACAGTAGGCCGAAGCTGAAAAATAGACAGTCAAACAGCCCATCACAACAGCCCAACAGAATAATACAAGGCCTACTAGATTGCCCCATAATCAGAAAATCGGCCCAAATTAAAGGTAGAAGTTGTTTTGTTCCTTCTTCTTTTCTCTTCTAATTTTTCTAACTAATGCACCCCTTACCCCAGATAGAACCTCTTGGAGAGCTGACCAGGAAATGTTGAGATGTATAATAGAGCTGTAACTTTTAGAAATGCTGAATTACTAGGACAATCTTTTGTGGATGTGTTTTGGTTGAACTTCATATCCTTGATCTAAGAGCGTCGCTTTGTTTTTATTTATAGGAAGAGTTGCTCCAGCTAATTCGAGTTGTCGGTAGCAGTTTCCATGTAAAGACATAACCTAAATTACTTGGTCAGGTGCGTGTCGAGGAGTGGTACTAATCAACCTGAAGCCCTTTCTATTGAGCACCAGGTGTCAAGTGAGCAAACTGCTACTACAACCAAGGCAAAAGGGAAGAAATCATCTGCTGCAACCAAGGCTTCCAATAAGAATACTATTTTTTAACTACATAGCCTTCCAATAAGCCAACAACGTTCCAAGGTAACAAATTGTTTGAGCTGAACTGTCACAATATGAATACTGGTTGTAAACAATTTTTTAGAACAAAAGATACCGTGTACCCCTGTTGACATCAAATACATCCTACTCATATACAATTTGACATGGTTTTCCCTGAAAATACAATTAAACCGCTTTTCATAGCAAACCATATGAATGATGGTATCAGTAATCCACTTGAAAGCGACTGAACGATTGAACCACCGGCTAACATGAACCACATTTGCCACAATATGTAGCAACTATTACAATCACAAAAAAAGCAAATTTTAATTGAGCACAACAAAAGTTTAAACCAAATACGCACATCTAGCAATATTATTTTCATTCCCACGGCAAAGCAAACTGCTACTACAACCAAGGCAAAAGGGAAGAAATCATCTGCTGCAATCATGTGGAATTTGTGAAATCAACGGGATTGATGGATCTTACCAAGCCATTCGCGTCGCCCAGGCCACCCGCGGCCCGGCTTGCGCCGTCCAGGCCGGCCGCGCCGCCCAGGCCAGCCGCGGCCAGGCTTGCGCCGCTCAGGCCGTGCGCGCCGCCCAGGCCAGCCGCGGCCAGGCAGGCGCCGCCCAGGCCCGCGGCGGCCAGGCTCCCGCCGCCGGGCGCGGCGCCCAGGGTCCCGCCGCCAGGCGTGCCGCCCAGGCCCGTGGCGCCCAGGGTCCCGCCGCCGGGCGCGCCGCCCAGGCCCGCGCCGCCGGGCGCGCCGCCCAGGCCCCGCGGTGGCCACGCTCTCGCCGCCGGGCGCGCCAGTGACGCCGCCGGGCGCGCCAGTGACGGGGCCGGGACGGGAAAGTCCAACCCTAGGGGCCGGATTGGAAGATGAAGGGGGCGGAGGAGGTGGAGGAGGACCTGATCTCCTCATTCCCGGCGGCGGTCCGGCCACCGACGGAGACGAGGCGGCGGCCGGCGCTGGATGCGGCGGGGGAAGAGAAGGAAAATTCTAGGATGAAAAAACAGAGGGGCGGCGCGCGGAGGAATCAAACAGAGGTCGAACCGGTACGAGATGTGTGTAATCGATGGCATTGGTGGGTAATTTCCACCAACTCCATGAGGGGTTACAAAACCAGCGTTTTGAGAGCACCCCCTTGGGTGCTCCGTGGAATTGGTGGATCTGGGAGCTGGATCCAATTTTTTTGCGGATCTGGAGTTCACGGAGCTGCACCGTTTGGCTGGAAAAAATAGGAGCGGAGCTGTTTTTTTGGATCTGGAGCTGCGTGGAGCTCTGCCAAACAGGCCCTTAATGTACTCTTCAAACATAGCAAATTCACCAAAGCAGAGAGGAAGATCAAGTCTAGCAATCAAACAACATAGCTGAGTACGAGCTACCTCAAAAGTGTAATCCTAGTGACAGACACTTCCATCCGAATTGAACTGGAGCAAAGATTGGGAAACACAAAGCTTTGACTTTCTTGCTAGGCATTTCTCAACATGCCGTTTTAGATGGCCAGTGCCAATAGAAGATCGAGCAGCGTATACAACACCACAATGCATGCACTTGGTAGAGACCCTTACCTTGTAGATCTTGTCGAAGTCCTTCCAACATTCAGAGGTGGTAGCACGGCTCCTCTTGGTATCGCTGCTCACCATGTCTGGATCAGCAGCAGCATCACCAGTACCATCCTCGCCATCAGCAACGTTGATTGGTTCGGTTGTGCTACTGCCGAAGAGCTCTTCCTGCTCTGCCTCTACATCACTGTCGGGGATAAATCTCTAGTACCCGCAAGAAAGGAAGTAGACGGACTCCTACTAGGATTCCTCTGTAATCCTACTAGGACTCATACCTACTCCTACCTTGTAACCGACTAGTAATCCCGCCCCCTGAGTATATAAAGAAGGGCAGGGGTATCTAGATTGGGAGCTCAAAACCATTATCAATAGCCAACAATCAGGCTACACAACACCCAAGCGCAAGGTGCAATATATAACACCCCAAACAGAATGTAGGGTATTACGCTACTCTGGCGGCCCAAACCTGTATAAATCCGTGTCTTGTGTCCTTACTTTTACCTTCGAGTTCCAGGTCCAACGATCCCCCGCCGACCAATCTACTACCTCGGGATACCCCTCAGTAGGTTGCCGGGTATAAAACACCGACAGTCACTTTTGTCATATCGACGCTAGCTTAGCATCCGAAGCTCATCATTGTAGGTGTGCCCCTGGACCTCCTCGTCGTCATCCATCCATCGCCGGTGCTCCGGTCCCTCAACGGACCACGTTGGCCGAAGCCCTACACACAGAGAAGACTAGAAATGAGATCAAGATGTGAAAAGAGATGGCAAGATCAAGCAGTGAAGAAGATCGAGGTCTTACCTGCGAATCTGGAGCCCCAAAGTATCCAACGAGGTGGACGATCGAGTCGTCAAAGCTCTGGTCCCTCAACGGATTCGCGATGGTGGACGAGACGACCTGCAGAAAGAAAGAAGTTAGAAAGACCGGCGCACGAAGCAGATCGACAACTAGGGTTAGGCCATTAGGGTTAAAGGTCAGAGCTCTTACTGACAATTCCGCAGCACCAGAGCGACCAGTGAGGTCGATGAACAACGGATCTAGCAAGAGATGACGAGAGCAGCCGAAGAGAGGATCTAGTCATCTAGATCTAGAGACTTAGAGAGGGAGGGAGGGACGATGAACCGGAGGAAAGGGATCTATATCTACTAGGTGTGCCATGCTAGCCTGCAACGGCGGAACCGTAGCGCGGAGAGCCGTCCGTCGATCACCGGAGAGGGAGGAGACAAGAGGGCGAGAGAGAGGTGCAGAGCAATGGGAGTCGAGGGAGGCGGCGACGAGAGGAAGGACTAGGCGGGGGGGGGGGGGGGGGGGGGGACCCCCCCTTATATAACCCTCCCCCAACGGGTCGGAGGACCTTGATCAACCAGTTGAGGAAGGGGGGGGGGGTTCGGGGGAGTATTGGCCCAGCCCAAAAACTGTGCTGGGCCTAGGCTAGCACGGTGTGCCAAGGTTGCGGCCCAGGCACTATTGCTCTCGTGTCGAGCCATGTTAGGGCTGGGCTTAGGGCCGCCCAACGGGCCTAGCCCATTTGACCATCAATAGGAAGAACTGAACGGACTCAAACTGACAGGTTGGATCAAATAAAAATTAGGGCAGAAATGTTGCTTCTACTTACTTTATTAATAATATTGCGTATGATTTTGTATTTGTCCAAACGTGATTGTTATGATTATGAAATAGGACTTTACGGAGGAGTCCAACCCGACTAAGACTACGAGATACATGGAATAGTTTTATGTCCTTCTATAAGTATATTGATATGCGGCTCATATTAAACTTGTTCTTAGGCAGGGATGAAGAAATAAAGGAGAGACTACTAGTACTTCTTGCCGTGTTCCCAACAATCACGTACTCTTTTGCCATCAAGGTAGTATAAGACGAAACCGTTGGGATGCACGTAGATGTGGCTAACAAGTCAGCTCGACTCATTATGGCTCTGCTAATGAGTTAAAACTCAAGTTTGGCTTGGTGGCGAATGAATACTGTTTAACATTAATATTAAGTTGAAAGGTGATATTAACTAGCATAATATTTTAAGCATGTTAATAATATCTAAAAGTATAACTCACCATGATATTATAAAGAATAAATAACATAAGACAATAAATTAGAATAACGAGTTTTTTTTTGCTAGTCCTAGATGCACGCAAGTAATCAATCATCTCTAGAAAACGTAATATTGCCAGTGAAATAAATACTTGGAACTTTTTTTTCTATAAAGTCCTGAATAATCGCATGAGACTTCTGCTTCCAATTCGGATGCAGCACCTCCTTGTCGTTACTCGTATAAGCCGTGCATGTACGTGGTACCAACACCATAACCCGCTACACCCTACACCGTACCCTACAGATCGTCAATCCGCGAAATCGCTAGAGAGAGCGCACGCGAGAGAGAAGGCCGCGGCGTATTCATGGCGGAGAACGGCATGCAGGGGCTCTTCTTTTGCGAAGGTATATGACGAAGTGGAGGAGTGTGGCAAGCCGGAGGAGGCCGCTGCCAAGCTTGCGGTGGCCGCGGCGGAGAAGAACCGGAGGCGCAAGGAGCAGGAGGTGACGTACAACGAGACGTTGTGCAAGAAGAAGGAGAGGGGGGACGCGACTCGGTAAATCTTCGCGGCCCAACCGGCTCGGACCTTCCTCAACTACCCCAAGCGGCTAGGTGCGGCTACCTCAAATGATTCATGCTTGCCGGAGTTGGTGGACGAAGAAGAGGAGGCAGGCTTGGAGCCATTCTTCTTCGACGAGGCAGCGGTGGTGACCAACCACGCCGTGGTGGAAGAGAGGAGGAAGCACTACTATGAAAAACACCTTTACTACCGGTTGGGAACCCCCTATAGTACCCGTTATGCAACCGGTACTGGTAATTCGGTACTAAGGGAGGCCTTTAGTACCGGTTGAAACAATAGGTACTAAAGGGTATTAAAATATTAAAATAAAAGAAATCCTCCCGGCCCCACCTCCCCGGCCGCCGGCCCCTATCCCCCCCGCCACCCTCCGCCCGCCCGCCGCTCTCCTCCCGCTGCCTCAGCCTCCACCCTCCTCTGCCCACCCGTCATCCGGCCCCGCCGCCCTCCTCCGCCCGCCCGCCGCCACTCCCACCTCCGCCCTCCACTCGCCCGCCGCCGCCGCCCGCCCGTCCGCTCTGCCGCCCCTACCCTCCCACCGCCGCCGCCTCACCTCGCTCCACCGCTGCTCCTCACTGCCAGTGAGGGGCGAGCGGAGGAGGGAGGGGAGGGGAGGCAAATTGCTGGGAGCGCACTATATATACACAGTGAGCTTTACAGCTGAAT